>NC_083318.1:23519476-23828258 GCF_963455315.2 Globicephala melas | reverse complement strand
TAGCTACAAACAATAAGAAATTTGAAATCTAAAAACAGTACCAGTTTCTATAACATTAAAATGTGAAATACTAAATAGAACAAAAGCTTTTCAAGAACTATACAGTAAAAACTACAAAACATTACTGGAAAAAAGGTTTTGAAAAAAAAGAAACCTGAAGAGAGAGACATACCTTGTTTCTGGGTCTAAGGGCGCACTATTGTTAAATGTCTCTTTCCCCCCGAATTGATCTATCAAATCAATGCATTCACAATCCAAGTCCTAGTAGACCCTGTGTAGAAATTTAAGTCTACAAAATGAAATGCCAAATATGTAGAATAGTCAGAAAGAAACAGCACTGGAGGAAGTCCTTCTTTTATTAAATCTTTCTTGTGATGGCCAGGGAATGGGGAATAGGGGTTGGAGCAGATCTCTTCGGAAAAGTTTCTGTCAAACCTTTCTCAAACAAGGTTTCCCTGCTTCCCTGATTATACTCTCCCAGGTGTCCTACACAGCAGTTTGAGCGTTGGCACCAGTTCCCCCAAAATAGCCAGGCACTGCACATCCCAAGGCAACAACGAGGAGAACTGAGAGCAACTTTTCAACTGCCTTACTTTTTTTTTTTTTTTACAGTACGCGGGCCTCTCACTGTTGTGGCCTCTCCCGTTGCGGAGCACAGGCTCCAGACGCGCAGGCTCAGCGGCCATGGCTCACGGGCCCAGCCGCTCCATGGCATGTGGGATCTTCCCAGACCGGGGCACGAACCCGCGTCCCCTGAATCGGCAGGCGGACTGTCAACCACTGCGCCACCAGGGAAGCCCATGCCTTACTATTTTTTTTTAATGCACCCCCTGCCTGAGGCCGCTGCAGCTCCCTGCAGCCCAACACAAAACACTTCAAACTACCTTTTTTGTTCCCCTTAGTGTTGTCTCACAGTTTTCTCTAATCTGTTCTCTCTAGTTCCTCAAATGTAGATCATATAGGAGGGAGCTTGCTTCAATTCAGCATCTTGGAAGAAACATAAATGGATGTTACGGAGACTATTCTTCCTTTATACTTCCTTTATATTATTTCCCATATATCCTTTATATTGGTTGTTTATCCAATAACAACCTTGGATGGACGTTATTCCCGAGCCTTCGGGACCACCTGTGTTAAGGAAACCTGTCTGCATAAGAACTGAATGAGAATAGCAACAGCATTAACATTGCTGGCACATTAAGGTGTGTGTGTGCCTGTCTGTGTGTATCTATCTGTGTCTGTATGTATGTGTGTGTGCACAGATACAGAGAGACAGAGAGAGAAATCAATCACATGTTTGTGAATCTGGGTGTTGTGCCTGAATCACCCCTGGACTTCCTAGTTAAGAAGACAATAAACTTCCTTCCCTTTTGCTTGCTGGTTTGAGTTGGATTTCTGATCCTGGCAACAAAAGAGCTTTGTTTAATGGGCAAGATATTTCTGATGGATCCAGGGTTGGTATGCTGTTTGTAACACGTTTCAAACTCTAAGTATGAGACAACTATCAATTCTGCTTCTGTCTAAGCCTGTCCTGCCGGAGATCAAAATGACAAACTTTGAAAATTATTGAAGGATATATGCTACAGAGGCTCCAGGGCCTCTGAAAACACTGAATTAATAATTTATGACTCAAATTAAGAATTAAGATAGATTCCTTTACTATATCTTTATTAGCATGCAAAAAAAGGATAGTACTATTTCTTAGGCATTAGATTTATGTTCTGATTGTATAAACTATGTTAAAGTGATTGAATAAAATTTGGGAAAGTACCATTACGCTTTAGTTTCCTAAATAAGGTAACAATCTTGTAGTGTGTTAGATGTCAATATTAACCTGAGAGGCAGTTGTTTATGACTCCAATCAGTAAATCTTTTTTGTTTTCTTCCCAGAAAATATAGGCCACTTCACTTAACTAATCCCACTATATCCATTCTCCTCCCCCCACAGCTGAGGTATGTGCCCGGGTTTCAATGATGGCAGCTGTAAGAGCTGGAGAAAACAAGGGGAACAGGGGTGATTGTGAGTGTCTGTCCTTTGTGCTAATAAGACTTCAGGATCAGTAGAGGAAGGAGGTACCCCACTGGGGCTTAACTCTGAAGGACTGTCACAGAATGTACCTAGACCACTCATAGCGGCCAGAGCTAGGGCTCCATCCTTGAAGGGTTGCATACTTTGGAGCCTGACCTTAACTTGGTATCACAGCTTCCTTGGGGCAGCTTCAAGTTTCTGTCACAACATTCGCAAGCCTGCTCATCTCCTGCTCTATCCTCGTGGGAGGTAACGGTGTAGCAAGGGCAGTTTCTGGGTCCTCCAGAACGTGGATGAGAAATCCTTTGGTATTTTGTGAATGCCCGCATTCCTAGAGAGCTAGGAGAGTAAAGAGAACCTACCAGCATGCCTGCTTGAATGCCAAGAGGTATTCTGTGCCGTAATAAAGGATTAAGCCATGAGAAATTGGTCTTGATGCTACTCTGGGTACACTGAGGATTTGCGGTACCACTGTGGGGTGACATTGATTACACTACACCCCAAGCAAGCTAGGAAGCTGGACACACATATTTATTTGATAATTAAATGAGAGAAATTAAATGATGTAGCACAATATTTGGCTTATGATGGTTACTCCATGAATGGTAGTAATCACAGTTATTTCTATTATTAATACTACTACCACTGCTACTACAGTGTTACCTCAGCCAGGGTCTGATTGCATTTTATGGCAATAATAATGTTTAATCTTTAATCTGACTGGGTAGTTTAGTCTTCCATTTCATAGAGGACCGCACCAGCATGGTGTCCTACGATATACAGCATTGTGCTGTATTCCATAGTACACTTTTAACATTTTTGTTAAATGACTGAATGAGTCTCTAACTTTGATAGAACTGTTCTCAAATATGTATTGCACACGGCTATGCGTTCATGTGCATCTGTCATCACAAATGGAAAAAGCAGACAGCTTATCCTAGCTAGTGATATTTTAAAATTAAATTTTCGATTTGCCCATGTCCTGACTTTTAAATGCCAGCTTTCTTTTTTTTTTTAGACTCTGTTCTTACCGATGAAACTTTGACTCCCAGGAAGTGTTAGGATGGAAGTTACAGATCTTCTCAGTCTGTGCGTATTCAAGCATCGCCAGCCACTCGAGGTGGCTCTTGGCAAAGGGAAAGTTGTTGAAACACAGTTTGTGCCACAAGCAAAGTGCTGTCCCCTCACTGTACTTCCTTCACTTTCCAACATTTTGGAGCCAGCAACTCACAACACACTGTAATGTAAAGCTGGGTTTACATTTCAGTCAAAGGGGAAAACTTAGCAGATGATAAACGTTTATAGTTTCTTTACATGGTGCAGTTGATAGAGAAACAAAATCTACAGTGTATTCTTTTTCTCTTGCTCTATTTTCTTTGAACTCGGGGCATGTAAAACTTACTAAATCAGCCGAGTTTGGACACGAGTTTTCATAGCAGATTACTATTATTCTTGTACTTTTTTATGAATGTTACAGAATTTTCCCACTGGTACCACATCTCCCCGCCCCTTGGCCTGTGCCTGAACAGAAACAGTGAGCCTTTCCTGGGCACAGAATAATTTGAAATATAAGACTAGCTGCTGAGCTTGACCCTGTGGTTATGAAGATGAAGGGAAGACGGATGTTCTCTCACTGCACTCGGAAAGAATTCCCATTAAACTCTCTACTTACTTTGAAAGAATCTTAAAGAGACAGACCAACCGTATATATTCTGCTCCCAGCTTCCACTTACACATTTACACTATTTGCCTGCTTCATAACTGACTTCAGGCAAACAGTTTAACAATAGCACAAAGAACACACACAATAGCACAAACTATGAAACCAAGCTTTGCAAATGGTAGAAGCCTTGATAATATGTTTGGAAGAACAGGGGATATCACTGTATGAGAATGACTTAGTATGTTGATTCATGCAAGGCAAAGATGTTGGTGATAAAACACTATCTCCGCTTGTGTATAAGCTTAGTCCAGGACTATTAGATTAGATAACAAGAAATATTGGATGGATTGTCTTGAAATAGGCCTGGTATTAATTTCTTTGTTTAAAAGCGAAGTGTTTCATATTACTTTAACAGTAGTGGTTGGGTGATTGATAGCGGGTTTCTCATTTCCATGCAGCCATCCACCTTGTTAGTCAAGTTCCTTACATTTTCTTTATGATCCCAAAAGCCAGTTGTTGAGCTAAAAATACTTTGCTGACTATGCCCTGAGAGCTTCTGCCTTTTTATGCCCTGCCTTTCAACTCCAATAAACATATTCTGAGGGTACTGTTAGCAAAAATTTGATCCATGGTTAATTTGTAAGCATTTGGTGAACAATGGCTATGGGACAAGAACTGAATGTGAAGATGCAAAGAAAGTATGGTTTGTAGTGCTGCTGTTTGGCAGAAAAATACTCCATGAGTTTTCATTGGTGACTTTTAATAAATGCTATTCAGTAATGACAACTAGATATGACTTGAGTGGAGGGGGATTTTGCTCTTAGATAATCTATATTAAAGCACCCAAAACATGCACTGTACATGAAGAGCGTGTGACATGCAAAGAGGCTTTAAGGGATGCCCTCTAGTCCCCCTCCCTTCTGCAGCTAACTCGGACAGCAAAGGGAGCTGCCACTGATGCTTTTGTGGAATGAGAAGTTTTTTCTGTCTTTGTGTTTCACATTTGTCCAGAAAAAGGTAATACATCTTTACAAAAGATCCCTGGTTATCAACACAATGAAACTATTTCCATATCTAGAGGAATGATCCAAAAAGAAGTTTATGTTAAACAATTTTAAGAAATTTTTCCAAAATGAATACATTTACACAAGTGTTTTCTCATTTCTATGCAGGTGAAGGTCTCTTAAAATAAGATTAAAATGCAGTATAAAATAAGTGATATTTCCAAACAGTCTCAAATATCCATCAGTTTGCCCAGAAAGAATTCACTCCATCTGGATTCTGAGTCTTGCTGACACGTGCCCTTCATTCTTTGAGCATCTCCCTGCCTTTTGATATAATAATATATTTCATGCACAGCTTGTACTTGGAGTGTTGCTTTTCCTAAGTCCTCTCAGTGGAGAAAGCTAAGGGGTATTTTCATCTATACATTTACAAGTAAATAAACCTATACATAAAATACTGACATTCTTTTCTCCTTCTCCTTATGTATAACTCCCTTTCCCACCATGAGAAGGAAACCTGCTTCCATTACCCTACTGTTTAATTCATTTGATCAATATTCTTGACTAGAACTAAGCTCCCATCTCTGCTGCAAACCCCTCCCTTGGCCTGGATAACCTCCTGCACTTTCCTGGACAGGCTGCACCCTGTCCCCTATCCTAGACCTAGAAGAACACCTCACTCTGCTTTGGCTCCAATGTCCCATGCCAGTCCAGCCCCTGGTATGTTCTTATCCTCATCTTGCATGGGTCCTGGATGCTTCCAAGGACACCTACCTTGCTGTTCCCCACCAAAAGGCTTTAGAAGTGAATGGTAGGGAAAGAAAAAGGAACACAAGAAATAAAGCATATAAACCAGTGGTCCCCAACTTTTTTTGACACCAGGGACCAGTTTTGTGGAAGACAGTTTTTCCACGGACAGGAATGGGGGGCGGTGGGATGGTGCAGGCGGTAATGCGAGCGATGGGGAGCGACAGGGAGCGGCAGATGAAGCTTCGCTCCCTGGCTCCTCCACTGATCACCTCCTGCTGTGTGGCCACCTTGGGGACCCCTGATATAAACAACCAGTGGGAGAACTGAAATGAATAATCACCTGACATAGGAAACAAAAGAGTTAAAATACTTAGAAACAAAATATGAATGATATCTATGAAGGAGATGATTGTATGAGGAGATGATTGTTTTTTCTTTTATTATAAAAGTTATATTTATTCACAATGCTACATTTATTGCATTCCCTTAGAAAAATGGAGACTATTTATGTACCCAATTTGCACATATAAAACTTTATACAAATTATGTGTAGCACATAAAGGTCTCTGGTACAGCTAAAATCTTGACACTACAATTTGGGTAATCCTGCTTCAGGGTCTCCAGTTTATCAAGTCTGTCCATAGAAAATAAAAACTGGAATTATAGTCAGTCTTGCTGCTCACACTTAGAAATTATTTTAAATATAATAAAACAAAATGTTCAATTACTCTAAAACCCAAAAAAAGTAAACTGGAAGGGGATACATTTTACCAATTTCATTTTAACAGTATGACAAATTCACACCTTATTTTGGCTGGGTCTTTTTTTTAAAAAAAAATCACCTTAGTTTTGACATTATCTTTCTACGCTGTGGCTGCTTCAGAAGGTAATTTGTGGAGAGGAAAAAATAAAGCCTATTTTTGGAATATGTGAAAATATTTTATAAAGCTGCTCAATTCCATTTATTTTATTCTATAATTTTCATGAGATCTTATTAAAAGTACCAATAGAATTACACACACATGTGTGTTTTAACTAGTTGATTCTAAAATTCGTATAGAAAAGTGTGCACAAAGATACCGGCAAATTTATAAAAGAGGTAGTGCCATGGAGCAATTAGAAACAAATTGCTAGTAGTGCAGCCCTAGACAAACACGTCAAAGGGATATAATAGTGTTCAGAAATAGATATCCAAATATATAACAATATATTATATTTCTGGATGGCATTCTAAGTGAGTAGCAAGAATATGAATTACTTAATAATTTTTGGTGGGAAACGTAGACATATGGAAAAGCTACAACAAAATCCTAACCCCAAATCAATTCCAGATGAATTGAATACTGAATTTATGACATTTAACCACAAAATTATTCGAATAAAGGAAGGAACATAAAAATGATATTATTTCCAATAGGAAATTAATGCAAAGTATTTGTAGCAGTAAAATGTTGATAAAACTCGAACATTCTTCAGAAAATAAAATCATGCCAACTATATTTCAGATGTCTTTGGGGAATCCTAAGCACCCCATTGCACATGGTGAGCTTTATTTTGTATGTATTTCCCCACCCTAAATAGCCCTTCCTGCTCACATCCTCATTCTAATCAATCTCTTTCATTTCATGCAAAGATTTTCTGGTACATATAGAATGTAGACATTGGTGATTTATTACAATAGTTCATTTTTCTCACACAGAGAATGTGTGAAAGAGTGAGATTACTTTTATTTAAATATTCCAAAAATATTCCAACAGATGAATACTTGGCTGAGGTCAAGGAAGATTCGAATCCCTTTGTGGCTATCTGGGGCCTGTGCTTGTAGGCCTCTTGAGATATACTGACATGAAGGTCTTCGCGGTTTTAGGGAAAGGGGAGAATGTTTGGAAAACATTATAAGTTGAATTGAGTCCCCCAAGAAAAATATGTTGAACACCTAACTCCCAGTAAGTCAGAATGTGACCTTCTTTGGAAATAGGTTCTTTGCAGAGTTAACTAGGTTAAGATGAGGTCATGAGAGTGGACCCTAACCCAATATAACTGGTGTCCTTATAAAAAGGGGAACTTTAGGCACAAACACAGAGGAAAGACAATGCGAAGACCCACAGGGAGAATATCTTGGGAAGAAGGAGGATTGGAATGAAGAATCTAAAGTCAAAGAATATCTGAGGCTCTCAGAAATTAGGAGAGGGATCTGGAACAGAGCCTTCCTTAGAGCCTTCAAAGGGAGCATGGCCCTACTGATGCCTTGATTTTGGACTTTGGCCCCTGAAAATAAGAGAAAATAAATTTCTGTTGCTTTAAGTCACCCAGTCTAGGATACTTTATTATAGCAACTCAAGGTCTCTACTGGGCAAGAAAAGAGACCATTGGAGTGTTAACTTTCCTCACCTTCCTGGACTATTCTTTTTCTTATTCTTTCAGCCCATGTCAAGAACAGCAGAGACTGAAAGCATTGCTTCCTGGAGAACTCTCTGAGATATGGGGGAGAAATAGGAATAATCGTTCTGCCTAGGTGCTCAAGCAACAGAATGGAGTAAAAATTGAGAGTTCATTCTTACCACTGCACCTCTCTGAGACTTGAAGATGATGGCTTTGGGACATTTTGGAGCCAATATTCTTGGTGACTTCACATGGTAGGGGCCATCAGGAATGGCAGAAGTGAGGCACCCACAAGCATATTTATGAGCAGAAGATACCGCCAAGGGGAAGCTGGAGCAGGAGAGGAAGATCAGAGTAGAAGTGTCAAGGTAAACTTAAAGAAGGTTGAGAGCCCAAGTGGGTTATCCCCAGGAATGACTGAGAAATACTTGGGCACAGATGCCAGAGGAGGCTGGAGAATTTCCCCAGACATATGGGGACAAAAGCAAGTTATTTGTGTTATTATTATTAAAGTGACTCTCATCTGCCTCCATGTACTAAGCATCCTAAGGACAATGAGTTTACTATTATTTAACTCTGACTAAAAGTCAATGACGATTGGGCTCTGACATTTGACTTTTAGTTTGGCCAAGACTCACAACAACTTTCCTCCATTATTTTCCCTTGTTAGTAAACAATTTATTCATTCATTCTCTAACAATAATGTATTTATTCAGCCTTGAGCAACAAACATTTTAAAAGTACTACAGGGACTTCCCTGGTGGTCCGCTGGCTAAGACTCCTTGCTCCCAACACAGGGGGCCCGGGTTCGATCCCTGGTCAGGGAACTAGATTTCACATGCATGCCGCAACTAAGAGTTTGCATGCTACAATTAAAGATCCCATATGCCTCAGTGAAGATCCTGCATGCTGCAACTAAGACCCAGCACAGCCAAATAAATAATTAATTAATAATTAAAAAGCACTACAAAAATCATGTTATCCACACCCACAGTGGTTTCCAGTAGGAAGCCAACGAGCATATCTATAACTATGACATGATACAATATTGCAAAATGTTTGATGGCTGTATATACAGAGTTAAAAATTTGTACAGGGAAACAGAAGCTTAAGGGTAGATGGCCTCCCACAGGAGGGAAAACCTAAGTCATAAAGGAGTAGAGATGCTTTCCAGATGGTAAGAGGGAAAGGGATCATTGCAGACAGAGGGAACAGACAGAGGGAACATAAAGAGATTTGTTAGTGAACTGCAAATTATTTTAAACTTTAAGCATTTAGGATGAGAAGCATGTGGTAAAAGACGAAGTTGAACTGGTATTTAGGGTACAGGTAATAAAATTATCTTTATGCATGCTATGCACTTTATTATTAAAAAATCCCTGAAAATTTAAGATTAAAGGATATATAAGACTGTATTTGTAAAGTATAAAACATTAATGATATTATACATCCTAATAAGTATAAATAATTACACATGAGTGTTCCTAAAGATTCTTCAACTCAGCTTTCCATTTCTCTTCTTACTCTGTTGGACCTCTCTCTCTCTCACTCTGCTTGGATCTACCTTGAATGTCCAGTGCAAATATCTTGTGAAAAGACTCCTTAGAGGTAAGATGAAGAAAATTCATGAAATGAAACCTACGAGGGCATGTTAGAATAAGGTGTTCTCACAGAACTGCCAAATGTTTTTATTTTTTCAGTGCACTAAAAAACACCATAGAATCTGCTGCTTGGGAGGCATATTTAGAAAGGCCATTCTCCATGGAAGACTATCTCTCTATATTACCCCAGTGCCTTTAATTTCTGGGCTAAGATCAACAATTCAATGATCCACATTTTGACATTTCTTTACTTTTTTTACTTCTTAATAAAGATATTGCTTTACTAACTCCTAGGTCGGGCCTTGTTTGTTTGTTTTGTTGTTGTTCTTCTTCTAGCTCTTTTCCTCCTGTTGGAGATATAATTCCTTAAGGAATCCTTGCATAAACACATTTTCTTCCTCACAGGAGGGAGGTCTTAAGCACTAAACAGTGTATCTGTACCATATTGAATTCACTAGTGTCAATCTTGTTTGCACTTACCATGTGGCACCAGCCCAAACACCAAGAGTCCCAGGATTCTCCAAAGAGAGGATGGAAAGTGTTATCCCCTGACCCAGTGTTTGGACTGTGGCCGTCACCGTGAAGTGGATGCATTTTCTTTACACTTGAGAATTAGTAAATAAGATGTTCAGTGTATTATACTGCCCCCTGAAGTGTGGATATATATCCAAATTGTAAATTATAAAATAATATTATTTACAACATCTGGGAGGTAAAAATTGTTGTCCCAAGTGATATTACAATTCGAAAATGACCTATGTGATTTGACTGGTCTCATACGGATAATCAAGGATAATATCTCCATCTCAAAGTCCTTGATAACCAAGTCTGCAAAGTCCCTTTTGACATGTATGGAAACATATTCTCAGGTTCTAGGGATTAGGATGTAGATAATTGGGGGAGGGCATTATTCTGCCTACCACATGTAGATTCTTTTTTTTTTTTTTTCTACCTTCAGCTAGGTAAATTGGTAAGATCTTGTGAGTGTGTGTGTGTGTGCATGTATTTAATTATTCAAATAAGATTTAACATAATAGCAAGACTTGTGGAATTTCCCTCAGCACTTCACATCTGATAATGTCTGAGTTTTTATATATGTAAAGTAAGAAATATTAATATATCCTTTTTTGCTTCTGTTACATAACAATATTTAAAATACACAAAGATCTTAATAATAAGTTCTTACAAATTATTGTGTTTATACAGTATGTCATTAAGTATCTATTTCTATGAAGAGGTCGATTGAAAGCAATGAGAAAATCGATACATATGAAACACATACTATGTCCAAGCCCAGCATATGCAATATCTTATTTCAACCTTAATCAGAGTTTACATGGACTGTTGTTTTCTATATTTTATAGATGAAGTTACTGAGGCTCGGAGAAGTTAAGAGTTGTGGCCTGAATTGTACAGGATGTAAGGGCTGGAGCCTGGAATCAAATCCAAATTCTCCTGGCTGAAAAACCACATTCTTGGGCTTCCCTGGTGGCGCAGTGGTTGAGAGTCCGCCTGCCGATGCAGGAGACACGGGTTCGTGTCCCGGTCTGGGAAGATCCCACATGCCGCGGAGCGGCTGGGCCCGTGAGCCATGGCCGCTGAGCCTGTGCATCCAGAGCCTGCGCTCCGCAACGGGAGAGGCCACAACAGTGAAAGGCCCGAGTACCGCAAAAAAAAACAAAACCACATTCTTTCCAGACTACAGCAATGAGAACTGTGAAAACTAGTAGCACCATTGAATAAATTAAATGTTCTTTGCCAAAATCAAGCAATTTTTAACACTGGAAATTCCAAAATGTTTCCAAAATAGGCATTTGAATGGATTCACCTAAAATATGATTAAGTCAATATCTTATGTGACCATTTTTTTTTTTCAGGCTAAGGATGGACAGATTTGCTAGTTATCACCTTGCTGAGGCTGCAAATTGAGTAGATACTTAGAAGCTGTTGAAATAACGGGTGGAAAAAATTTTCCTCGTGGTAGTTTTTTAACATATTGAGACAGCAGCGTACTTTTACATTCTGGTCTCTGGGGCTCACTGATATGAGGGATTCATTTTTTTCTCCCTGCTGGCAAATACTTCAATTATAAGCCACTGTCTCATTTACACTTAGGGTAAAGATTTAAACAAAGATCCTATTTGATTCTGATGTGTGGTTTGGTGGTTTTCCTGAACAGAATTATTGATCAATATAATGATTTAATTTTAGCTTAATGTAACTTAACTGAAAGTTTAAAAAATAATATGCTTTACATTCTATACATGTAAAAATTAAATGTTGCTCTTCAGATTATTTTTTCCTGATCAAATCGGATAGATCGATATTTAAATTTTTTTAATTCACAGTGGGCTTCATAGAAAGTTCCTCTTTATCTGATCATCCCCTATCTTTATTTTTAGATAATTTTGAATGGGAAAGAGAGTGAAGGTCTTACAGTTGCCAACAGAAGGAAGAAGAGAAAGAAAAACAAGATAAATAAGATAAGAAGTTAGAAGAAGGGGGAGGTAATTAAAAACTAGGGTAAAGAATGAGGAAGTCATTGCAGATTCATTTTTGTGAATAATCTGTGACAGCTGACCTCATGGAAGTGGACATGGATGCCCAGGGCTGGAGCTGATTGGCAGGTCTGACTTTGCTTTGGGAAAATCCCCCGGCAGCCTCTATTTTTACACAGTGGTTTGTTCCTAGAGGGGCCAGAGTTGTCTTAAAGATGATCTGGCAACCACCAGATATTTGGGAACTATCATCTAGGAACCCAGAGGCTCCTTTCAAGAATTATTAAAAAACAAGAGCTAGGATGTTTAATGCTACTGCTAGGGTTTGGCACCTACGATACAAAGTCAGCCAGCAGTGTCTCCTTACACTCCGAGATGCCAAGCCAACCTTAGAAACGGCCTTATAGCACTTTATTCATTAACACTAAACAGATCTTCAGTGTTTCCTCCCTCTTCAACCCACTTCAGAGACTCATTGACATAAAGCAATATGATTTAAATCTTAATGTACAGATACCATGAACTTATTCATTTTTTTCTAAAAAATGGTGAAAAAGTGTGAAGAAAACAGTCAATGAGAGATAGTATCTGCCACAGGAATTAGAAGAATGTGGGGTGTATAAAGGAAAAATCATAAGTTTAAAAAATGGAGAGATCCATGTATAAATATTGGCTTGGTCATTTACTAGCTATGTGACCTTGAATAAATTATTTAACTCTCTGAGTCAAAGTTTCTTAATACAGAAAATGGAATAGTAGTATCTACTTATTTTGATCACTATGAGATTAAGTGAGGTAGTATATCAAGTGTCTCTTATAATGAGCACATCCTAACTGTTAATACTTGGTAACTGTTAGTATAATTACTATTTTATAAATTCATAACAGATAAAAAGATAACTTCTACAGTGATTACTTGAATGCCTAAGTTTCACATAATTCCACTCCTGTAAACACAATAATGTATCAAGATGAATCCCTTGGGAAATCCAAATTTAAAGTCACTTTTCAATACTGAGAAAATGTCCCTCTTTTGTCCCATTTGTCAACTCTGTCTCTATTGTTCCATCCTTACAGCATGAATAAGCATCAGAACACACACCCACTCATAACCTAATTTAATAAATAACAAATTGTTGAATTACCATGATGATAATGAATTAGAAGTTGAGAAATTACACAGGATTAGATATAAATCATGGAAACCTTTTTGTCACCTACCCATTTTCAAATCAAAATATTTTACTTATGTTCCTCTAAAGTTTAGTAACTTTTGATATTATTATCAAAATGAATATCTGCTTTACTCAGTAGCAAAATTCTGACGAACTGCTTCAATAAACTCTGAAGCAGCATTTGCTTTTTTGTTTTCCTAACTTAACAGCAATCCTTTCCCACTAGAAGTACTTTTGTAGTGATACATAGGCTCAATATGTTCTATAGATAACACAAGACCAAAAAGTGCAGAAGTAAAATAAATGGCGTATGAGGATCATCCGTTGTCCGCAGGCAGTGCCTTGGCAGCAATTCCGTTTGCTTTACTGCAGTCTTGACAAGCATCCTGCTCCCTGACATTGACGTTAACATGCTTTGGCAGCAGCTGCAAAAGCAGCTTTGGGCAATTAAATCTTAATGTTTCTGTCAAGGAGAAACTGTCTGTGATGTCTTCTCACAACCACATTAAGTCTCATTACAAACCTCGTCATTTCTCTGTAGACTTAGGCATTAACAATTAAAAGTGTCCATAGACTATGTTTTATTGTTCAAGCCATTTGCCTTTATAATTTAGGTGGCAATAGGGTTTACATGCTCATTAAAAAGAAGCTAAAAATGTAGAATATATATTTCTGTAAACATCGAACCTTTGATATGCCCTTGAATTCTAAACTTGCAAGCATTTTTTAAATAATCAGAATAATTAATTTTTATTCTTTCTTTGCTGGATATAAAATATCTTTCAGCTCTTTGAAGATGTATTCCCTTACCTTCTGCTTTCCATAGTTTCTGAGAAGTCAGTCAGAAATATTATCAAGTTCACTTGTACAAAATGAATTGATTGTCCCTAGCTGCTTTCAAAATTTTCTCTTTACCTTTATCTTTCAACATTTTTACTGTGATTTGTCTAGGTGTGGACCTCTTGGTGTTTTTCCTACTTGGAGTTTATTAAACTTCTTAATGTGTAGGTTAATGCTTTTATCAAGTTTGTAAAGTTTTCAGCCATTAATTCTTAAAATATTATTTTCTTTCTCTTTCTCCTCTACTGGTAGTCTCATTATGTTTATGTTGAAACATGTAAAGTTGTCCCACATTTTCCTGAGGGCTTATCCAGTTTTTCATGCTTTTTTTCCTTGTCCTTCTGATTGCCTAATCTTTTTTGACCTGTATTCAAATTCACTGATTCTTTCTTCTGCTAATTTAAATCTACTGCTGAGTATCTCTAGTAAATTTTCCATTTCAGTTATTTTACATTTCAACTACTGAATTTTAATTTGGTTCATTTATATGATTTATATCCTAATATCCTTATTGATATTCTCTATTTGATGAGACATCATTATACTTTACTTTTTAAAGCATAATTTATTTTATTCATTGAATATTTATAGTGGCTTCTTTGAAGTCTTTGTCCATCAAGTCTGACATTTGGGCCCTCTCGCAAGCAGTTTTTGTTACTTGCCTTTTTTTTTTCTGTATATGGGTCACACGTTCCTGCTTCTTTGAATGTCTAATAACAATTTGTTGAAAATAGAAAATTTGAGGTAACATATTGCAGCAATTCTGGATACCCCTACCCGTTTGGAAATTATTCTTGGGTTCTTCACCCACTTGTTTAGTGGTTTAGCTGGACTATTTTTTAAAAGTCTATCTCCCATACAATATATGGGAATCCTATGATGTCATTCCTCAGAGGGTGCAAATAGGGCTTGCACAGTCACCTGGAGATAAGAGTGGTTCTATTTGGGCTCTCTCCTTGATCTTTCTGTTAAGTTTCTGCCAGAGTTTGTGTTACACCTACTGTTAGATTTCATCAAATATGGCTTCTTTCTATTTTTGTGATAATGCCTAGGGCACAAATTGGTCCACCGTATGATTCAATTAAATTTAGGCTTCTTTTAAGGGGTGCTTTTGTGGCTAGACTTCAAAGTATGTTCTGACACTAGTAGGATTCTTTTTAACTGTATATTACCCAGATTCCCTTTGTGAAACTAATAGCCTATTATTTAGTTTGCTGCTCTCATGGACTACGAGCCTCTTAATTGTTAGCCACTAAAATCTCCACTATTTTTGACAGTGCCCTTAGACTTGAACTTCCTCAGATTCTTTTTGACAAAGTCAGTTCTATGGGGAGAGGTCAAAGCTCTCCATTCTTATGGCATGTGTCCACCTTCAGCAAAATTTCTATGCAATCTCTCTGGAGCTGAGGTCAAGGACAATGGCCTACTTTTCTTACAGTAAAACCCCTGCTTTATGAGTAGTTAGGTAAATGAGGGCATTAGCCTCTGGTCTTGGCTTGGATCTACAAGCATAGAACCTCTACTCTAAGAGAACATTAAGGCAAGAGCAATTAGGGCCCCAGGATTCTCAGCTTATCATTCCTGAGGTAGAGCTTCATCCTATGAGTGGCAGGGTGGTGGTGGTGGTGAGGGAGGAAAGGAGCTCTAAATAGCACTCACTAGGATTCAGTCTCTATAACGCAGAGCTGGAATGGCATGAGAAATGCTGGTGGACTGCACCTCCAGGAAAGGACTATACCATAGCTGGAGAGAGGGAACACCATTATCTTGGCCATTGCCAAGAAGAGTGGAGATTCTTTCACAGTGTGCTGAGGGGCTCAGGGAGCAGGAAATGGCTCAAGTGACACAGACTCCTGCTGTTCATTTAGAAATATAGTAGGTTTTCTTGAAGAAATGTCTCTTCATTTCCTAAATGCCCCAAGGAGAATTTTCAAGGACTATATAAATTTTTGTATGTGTTGTTGCTGTTGTTTGTAATTTTCACCAGTTGTTGTAATGGCAAATCTTCAGAGCTTCTCACCTCATCATTACAGAATTCCACATGGTTCTTTTGAAATGAGTTAATTCAGGAAGATTAAGTGAGTCAAGTGGAAAGTTACATGGGGGCAAAAAGAAGCTAGAATGACTTTCTAGAGTTTATTATAAAATAAATGTGCATTTATATACCGAAATCCTCCAAAACCGTACCAATTTTAATCAGAAAAAAATGTAGCAACTTTCCACCTGTTTGTTTGTGTAAACTTTGTTTCTTTCATCAGCATCTTATAGTTTTTAGAGTACAAGTCTTTCACCTCCTTAGGTAGGTTTATTCCTAGGGTTTTTGCTTGTTTCTTTGTTTTTAATGCAATGGTAAATGGGATTGTTTCCTTAATTTCTCTTTTGGTTATTTTGTTGTTAGTGTATAGAGATGCAACAGATTTCTGTATATTAATTCTGTATCCTGAAATTTTACAGAATTCACTGATGAGGTCTAGCAGTTTTCTGGTAGGGTCTTTAGGATTTTCTGTGTATAGTATCACGTCATCTGCAAACAGTGACAGTTTTACTTCTTCTTTTCTGATTTGGATTTCTTTAATTTCTTTTTCTTCTCTGATTGCTGTGGCTAGGACTTCCAAAACTATGTTGAATAAAAGTGCTGTGAGTGGGCATCCTTCTCTTGTTCCTGATATTAGAGGAAATGTTTTCAGCTTTTCATCATTGAGAATGATATTATTTGTGAGTTTGTCATATATGGCCTTTATTATTTTGAGGTATGTTCCCTCTATGCCCACTTTCTGAAGAGATTTTATCATAAATGGATGTTGAATTTTATCAAAAGCATTTTCTGCATCTATTGAGGGGATCATATGGTTTTTATTCTTCAACTTGTTAATGTGGTGTATCACACTGATTGATTTGCAGATATTGAAAAATCTTGCATCCCTGGGATAACTTCCACTTGATCATGGTGTATGATGCTTTTAATGCATTGTTGCAGTTGGTTTACTAGTATTTTGTTAAGGGCTTTTGCATATATGTTCATCAGTGATACTGGCCTGTAATTTTCTTTTTTGCATGATATCCTTGTCTGCTTTTGGTATCAGGGTGATGGTGGCCATGTAGAATGAGTTTGGAAGTGTTTCTTCCTCTGCAATTTTTTGGAATGGTTTTAGAAAGATAGATGTTAACTCTTCTCTAAATATTTGGTAGAATGCTCCCGTAAAGACATCTGGTCCTGGACTTTTGTTTGTTGGGAGTTTCTAAATTACTGATTCAATTTCAGTACTGGTAATTGGTCTGTTCATATTTTATATTTCTTCCTGGTTCAGTCTTGGGAGATTATACCTTTCTAAGAAATATATACTGTTCTTGGATTGGAAGAATCAATATTGTTAAAATGACTATACTACCCAAGGTAATCTACAGATTCAATGCAATCCCTATTAAATAACCATGGCATTTTTCACAGAACTAGAACAAAAATTTTTTAATTTGTATGGACACACAAAAGAACCCAGATCGCCAAAGCAATCATGAGAAAGAAGAATGAAGAATCAGTCTCCCTGACTTCAGACTATACTACAAAGCTACAGTATTCAAGACAGTATGGTACTGGCACAGAAACAGACATACAGATCAATAGAACAGGATAGAGAGCCCAGAAATAAAACCATACACTTATGGTCAATTAATCTAGGACAAAGGAGGCAAGAATATACACTGGAGAAAGACTCTCTTCAACAAGTGGTGCTGGGAACACTGGAGAGCTACATGTAAAAGAATGAAATTAGAACATTCTCTAACACCATATACAAAAATAAACTCAAAATGGATTAAAGACCTAAATGTAAGACTGGATACTATAAAACTCCTAGAGGAAAACATAGGCAGAACACTCTTTGACATAAATCTCAGCAATATTTTTTGGGTCTGTCTCCTAGAGTAATGGAAATAAAAACAAAATTTTAAAATGGGACCTAATTAAACTTAAAAGCTTTTTGCATAGCAAAGAAAACCATAAGCGAAATGAAAAGGCAACATACAGAATAGGAGAGAATATTTGGAAATGATGTGACTGATAAAGGATTAATTTCTGAAATATACAAACAGTTCATACAGCTCAATATCAAAGAAACAAATATACCAATCAAAAAATGGGCAGGAGATCTAAATAGACATTTCTCCAAAGAAGAAATACAGATAGCCAAAAGGCACATGAACAGATGCTCAACATCACTAATTATTAGAGAAATGCAAATCAAAACTACAATGAGGTATCACCTCACACCAGTCAGTATGGCCATCATCAAAAAATCTACAAACAATAAATGCTGGAGAGGGTGTTGAGAAAAGGGAATCCTCCTACACTGTTGGTGGAAATATAAATTGGTGCAGCCACTATGGAGAACAGTATGGAAGTTTCTTAAAAAAACTAAAAATAGTTACCATATGACCCTGCAATCCCACTCCTGAGCATATATCCAGAAAAGACAAAAACAGTAATTTGAAAAGATGCATGCATCCCAATGTTCATAGCAGCACTATTTACAATAGCCAAGACATGGAAGCAACCAAAGTGTCCATCGACAGATGAATGGATAAAGAAGATGGGGTACATATATACAGTGTAATATTAGCCATAAAAAAGAATGAAATAATGCTATTTGCAGCAACGTGGATGGACCTAGAGATTATCATACTAAGTGAAGTAACACAGAGAAAGACAAATATCACGATATTGCTTATATGTGGCATCTAAAAAGATGATACAAATGAACTTATTTACAAAACAGAAACTGACTCAGAGACATAGAAAACAAACTTATGGTTACCAAAGGGGATGTATGTAGGACCTGGTTCTTCCCTTTGCACACTACTCATCTCGGTGTACTGAAGTAATAATTATAACTTGATTAACTGATTATTTTGCAAAAAAAAAAGTAAATCTCACAAAAATTTATATTAGGTCTACTTTTCTAGTATTTAACGCTTGATAATATTTTAGCAGATATAAACTACTAAGTAGATATTTATTTAATAAGTGAGGTGAGTGTTGAAGAATAATTGAGTTATCCAAGTGAAGAACAGGAAGGAGGGCTTCTCAAGTAGAACACAGTTAAGAAAACTATGGAGATAAGAAAGCATGGTGTGTGTTATAAACCACAAAGAGAAAGAGAGAAAATGATACATTAGATGAGTCAGTGAAGAAGTTATAGAGTGATTCCTGCAAATTTTCTGTTTGAAATTATTTTATAATAAAATTAATAAATTATTTGGAAATAAACATGAAATTGGAACTAAATACCAAAAAGTAAGGAAAAACACCTAGAACTTTGGCTTTATAGGAAGTTAGTTATGTAACATAAGCTTTTAAAAACTTATACTTTTCAAGGTCTTCATCAAGAGCTCATTTATACTCACTATTGTATCTTTCTTTATGATTTTGAAATTTTAGATCTTTATATTACATCACAAAGTCTTCTAAACAGATGGGAACATTATGGGTGTTTAATATAGATTTTGTTATTGATTATTCTACTGAACATAGTTCGGCAACACAAAAACAAGCAATATTTATAAAATCACAGTTGTGTTATACCTTGGTTTTCTAATTAAAAAAAAGGTTATATTAGTGTTCTCATCCTGCCCTCCCAAAGAAAATAAATTTAAAAAACATCAATAGTACTAAACTCTGAGCTAAGAGATGCATTCTTTAAAGTGCAATAGTTTTTATAGAAATTGATTTATCTTTTCCTTGATATATCAGGTTCAAAAAGAACAAAGTCAAAATGTGAAGCTGAATGAACAGAAGATTTGATGGAGCTTTAGATGTGTTTTGTTTTTACTAATGACAGCAGCTGAAAAGATCCTAGTGAGAGAAACTTATACATATAAAATTAAGAAATTATTCAGATCTAGAACATTACACTTAATATCAGATATTCAAGAATATGCTAAGTCAACAGACTCTTTTCTCAAACTTCTGATAAGACTGGAGTATGATAAAATATGCTAGTAATATAAATAACACAACAGGCTATAACTAGACTATACCGACTCAAATACATTCATTTTGATTTCTTTAGAACTCTGGAGGAGAGTGAAAAATAGACCTTTGTGATTTGCCTAATAAAATGTCATCATTTTAGACAAGCAGATTTAATTAATTCTATAGACCAGCACAGCGGAACTGTTTTGATTTTTAGTAGGGCATACTGCTTTTAGACATCTTATTTTGTTTTGAAGAAAGAAAAATATTTTAAAGAAATTCCAAGGCTGTGATTTTCTTCTTTTCACTTATCAAGATAGTTTTCAATGTGTAATTCTTCATAGAAAAATACATTTAGTTACTCTTTATCTATGTTTACACACTTGCACTAATGGTTTATATACAACATTTATGATCTTCCCGAAGAAGCTTTGCAGATATTTGATATCAAGAACAGATTTATGAGTTTGTATATTATTTTGTCTTAAGGTATTCAAATCTTTAAATGCTAGGAGACACAATTTGTGCTTGCTGAGAGTGATCGTCATTCTTTAATTTATTAACAAGTTTTAATGTTTATATGTCTAATTTTGCTTTTTTTCCTGGGCGAAGTAAAAATTGATAGAACATATTCATTGACCCATTTTTTACCTATTTTAACTTGTATAAATAACAAGTCAACCACACTTGTTATTTATACATCAAAACACCACTTCACGCTATAGGAGGTAATACCTTTTTTATGACACTAAAGTTATCAATAATAGTTTATAAATATTTAAATTGTTTGTGAATGCAATGATAAAAAATTTCTTTGTAGCTCCTTTCTAAGAGAAACTGAGCCTTAAATTAGGATAAGAATACCTCCTTTTCTTTGATAAATTTAGCCCACATCTAGTGACGGGTCTATTACCCATAGGGGCAGATAAACTGTTTTTTACAGTAAAGACAGGATTGGTTGAGTAGTTCTTTCTGATATGGGTCCATCTTGCAGTTACCTCTTTGTAAGATGGAGCTAAAAATAATTCCTTATAAAAAAAGATGACCTGTAAAAAATGTTCCAGTCATCACAGAATTAATGTCTAAGATTTTTGGGATGGGAAGAATGTGTTATTCACACTACTGAATTGATTTTATAGATGACTCACTTAGCAGCTTCAAACATTTTAAGAACTGACCCCATAACTTTTGAAAAAGGTGGAAGATAGGCAAGCTTTATATATAGAGAGAATCTTACAATGTAGCTTTTCTTAAAGTAGATCTTCTTAAAGATACTATAGAAGTCAACTCAATATGCTCCTTTAAAACAAAGTTTGCTTTATTTTATTGTGGGGGAAAAAAAGTTTTAGGTGTATTTGAGAGTATGACTGCAATGAGAAAGTTCTCACCAATTCTCATTGCACTACAATGCAATATCTTTAGCAGTATCAGAGGCTGCAGAGAGATTAAGGTGGAAAAGAAACTCATGGGATTAAACAATTAAAAGACTGAGTTTTGGATTGACAGTAGAGCTATTTTTTATCTTTTGTAAATTATTGAGAATGGGTTATTTGTAAAAACATCCAAAATGGGCAAATCCTGTCCTAATTTTCATAAAGGAGAAAAAAAACCTGTGTAATAAAAAATACAGATTACAAAATTTTCCAGTTTCTAGAATATATTACTTGACTTTGAGGCAATGTTAAAAACAGAAAATTCAAAATTTCTAAATTATAGTTATATTGCTCCAGCAAAAGTTATTTTCATAATCTTCAGACACATGCAATGATTAATGAATTTTATGATATATCACTATTGATGTTAACGTTGATCACCTGGCTGAGGTAGTGATCGTCAAGGTTCTCCTCTGTAAAGTTATACTTTTTACTGATTTGCATAGTGTACTCATCAGAAAAAGTCGCTATGTGCAGTCTACAATGAAAGACTAGAGGGTTATATGTCACCTCTTTGAAAAGGCAGTATTTACACAAATTATTTGGAATTCTTCTGTTCTGGAAAAACGGGACCTTTGTTCTCTCTCATTTATTTGGTTATTCAATTATTTATTATGTCAGTATAAATTGATGGATATTTATTTTATGCTGGGTTATAATTCAGTATTATTTAATTAATTAGTTTTGCTCAAATTATTCTGGCATTGGCCATTGGTAGTCTTTGAGTTGGCTCATATGTCTTTTTGACATAACCCCATTGTGATATTTTGTTTTGTTTGATTTTTTGTCTTTTTGTTGTGTACTTTCTTAATTTGGGGCACCAAAAGATGCCCAGGCTTATTATGTATAATTCCTGACCAGTCTTAGAATTAGCCACTTCTCCAAGGAGCCCTTGTTCCTTCCTTTACTGGAGAACGGTGTCAGGAACGAAGATCCAGGCACAAAGTATGCTTATTGCTACTGGGTACTTTTAATACTAGGTCCCCTCAACCAACAGAACAAGGAAATATATGTGTACATAAACATGTAATGTATACAACAATCTGTGTTATGTACACATACCTATAAATATGTTTATATGTAATCATTTATATCTATATTAAGCTAAGTGTAAGTTCACACTGTTCTCTAATTCTAATCCATTATCACATGGATCACTCTAGAAATCTCCCGGCTTGTATGTAACCTCCCCATTTACTATAAGAAACTTGACTCTCATCATCCACCATCCATTTATTTAATTGTCCAATTCCAGTATACATACTTCAAAATTATTAACTTGTACACTCACAGGAGCCAACTTCATCAACCAGAGTACAGTGCTTATGTACGGTTCTTCTTGCTTTTAGTGTTACAGACTCTATTCATTTCTACAATGGTTACTCTTCCACTTACATCTGCCAGAGTCACAAGGAGATCTGTTTTTGGATATTCATTGGGAGAACTCACTGGGGTTCCTGGAGGTGATGTCCATAAAGATATGGAGACCCATATGACTGTGGCCCCCAAGATCTACTTTATTACCACACTAGTCTACACTCATTCTCCAGCAATTCCTTAATATATCCAGTTAAGTTCTCCTACCAATTAAATACTTCCAGTATCTTCTGCTCTAGGTAAGCAGATCTCAATAATTATCTCTCTCTGGATGGGTCTGCCTCTCCAGATTCCAGGGTGGTCCGAGAAATAGAGTTGGTTTTCAAGTTTTTTCAGCTCTTTATTGTTGTAAGGACCAGAGTGGTGATGTCTAAGCTCTCCATGTTAGAGCTGAAAGTGGAAGTTGGGAATTCTTTTTATTATGAATGTCAGGCAGCTGAGGAAGGAACAATTACTTCCTCATAGATACACCACTCATGGATTAAATGTACTTATATTGTCATTTTTATGCTAAAGAAACTTTAATAATGTATGACAGCTTTGATCACAGTGATTTCTTGAATACTCCAAGGTTTACTGGTTGGATTTTTTACCATTCTGGGACATTTCCACAGAGTCCATTTGATTTTTGCATTTATACACCTATTTGCACTGCTATTCTTGTGATCTTGTCCCAGTTGACTTCCTGCCTGATATGTTCATTTTCTTAACATATGTGCTGTGTTCAACTATTTCACTTTTTCTGTAGTTTCCTTTGGACTGTCCCTGGGAGAGAAGGTGGTAGATGAAACTTCTTACCTTCAAGGTCTCACTTCTTCAAGGGTAATGAATTGCTATCTTCTCAGGCAACAGTTTCACTGAAAGCACAGGTTTCTTCCTCTTTTTATTGTTTATGTCTTTTCAAATTCCCAGGAAGTATGATTTCTAAAGCATGGTCACTGACTGGGGCACTGACATTCTTAACATAGAAACTGCTTCAGAAGATCAGGGAATCAGCCTCCTTCTAATCTTCCATGCATCTCTTAATTCAGTGTGATTCAAAAGAGTTTTAGTAACTACAATCATGTGCCATATGTTGTTTCAGGTCCTGGTAATCAAGACATGAGCAAGATCATACCAATTTCAAGATTAGATCACTGGGTCATCAGAAGACCTAGCAGTTGGAGACTGACGGCAACTGTCTACCACAATGGAAGTATCTGCATAATGACTGACCATCATCTTCTTAGTAAATATTTTCTTCTTAGATAGCATATATTTTACTTAATAACATAGATTTGATTACATACCTATATTATCTAGAGAGAGAAGTTGAGGTCAAAGACTATTCGAAGTACCTAGGTCTTTTAGGGTAACAACTAGCTATCTACTTAACTTATATCTGAAATTCAATTTTAGAGCCTTGGTTTTGGTAGATAATTAATATCTTGTTCTCATTTGATGTACTAGGAATAACATATGAAAAATTAAAAAATGTGAACAAACCAGATTGAAATTTTTAAATTTAAAAATGTAATTTCATTTCTCATATACAAACAGAGACTAAAAACAGCATAAAAGAAGTTGAAAGGAGAAAGCACCATTAAAAATGGATGTTTCTTATATTCTATGAATTCACATCAGTTCAAATTAAAAGACCCACACTTTTCTGATGATACTCAAAAGCTGTCTGTTATTCACATGCTTCCTAACTTTCTCTTGCTTTCCTGCTTTCTTCTCTTCTTTCATCTCATTTTAAATCTACTTCACATATGTGTAAAGGGAAGGGAATATGACTACTGCCTTTAGAAATTTTCTTCTAAGCTGTTTAACCTGAGTATGGAGCCATAAACCTTAAATTCAAACCTTTACCACCCCCTATTTCTGTGTATTATACACTGAAATTACCCATATTTTTTATCTTCAAGATAGAGTCATAAAAGACTCTATCCTGGAGACTCTTTTATGACTCATAAAGTCATAAAAGTTACAAGAGTCATAAAAGTTCAAAGAAGTACAAAATCTACATGATGATTCCTGACCACTGCTCTGTGCGCCGTAGCTTTATTTCCACTTCTTACTGAAACATCTGTTCTAGAGTTTACAATATCTAAACTGTTACCACTTTTTAAGGTTAAGAGTAAGAAAAAAACTTTATTAACATTATTGTAGGATACTGAGCTTTGGCATTGTGGGTCTTTGGATTTGTTGTTTTGGATTCAACATTTCACCCAGTTTCCCCCTCTGCATAATAAGAAAAATGATGTTGGACTTAGTGTGAAATGGTTGTTTTAACTAATGTATATAAATTTTTTTGTAAACTGAAATACATAATACAAGTAACACCTAGAATATACAACTGAAACATCACTCACAATCCATTCAAGGGGTAGAACATATGTTAGAAATTCTATAATTAATACTGATTTCCACTTTTAAAAATGATATTCAATTCTTTCGTAATTGACTATAACAATAAATTAACTTGCTCAGCTATTAAAATATTTTAAATCTGAAATTCAAATTCCATTTAAAGTATAAATATTGCCTTTTCTTTTGTCTGTACTTTCATACCTGTTTAAAATATATTATAATCTATGCAAGCAGAAAACTGATTATGTATTAAAGAACAGTGTAGGCTTATATATATATCTGCATCCTTTGCTTTCTGGGTCACTTATGTTTAAATTACTGACAAAACATATCTCTAGAGCTCTCAACCATATATATGAATTTAGCTGAGGAGATTTGAAACTGAATTAAAATCTGCTTCATGTAATGCTTAGAATGACAAAATTTCTAAGTCAGTTTAGTTTTGATTAGAGAATATTTATTTTTGGTGCCAAATGTTGAAAATACAAGAAACTAAGTTGAACTTTTAAAATGCTGAGAAGGAAATGCATATGGGAAGTCATTATGACATTTTTAGCACTCCATTGTGTGGTGTAATAGAGTTTGGCTACATTTGTGTACAGGCAGTAATTTTGGGGTGGAAAGGTGGATACATATTTGCATAAAATCACAGGCTTAACAATGAAAAGAAGGTTTTTGATTCCCAGGAGAGGTTGATTGCTTCTCTGCAGAAGTTTGGTTGGGCAAAACTGGACTGAGATCAGGCACAGTTAGCTATAATTTCTGTGTTTCTTAATGATGCTCTGTGGGTATGATAAATAAAAGGGACTTCACATATGCTGTGTTTATATCTATTCAAACACTATCTCACTGTATTGAAATAACTGCATTATTACGTTTTTCACCTAGTCAAGGTAAAATTTTAATGATTTAGAGAAAGCTAGGTAAGACATCTTTCTCCTACCTTCATTCCAAATATTCAGCTTTTACAGAAGAGGGAAGGAATCACTGTTACTTGCTTGGAATTCTTGTGCTCTGGGCATGACTAAGCTAACATGGATCTATTTATGCATGGAGATATTCACTGGCCAAACCTGAATCACTGGTGGGGATGTGTCAGAGTCATGTCAGGATGAGTCCATTGTGAGGGTTTGACAGTGATTTTCTTACTCTTCACTTGATATGAAAGTAGGAAAATGTGCTTGACCAAATGGATTTTCCACCCTTGCTTCCCTATAGTCAAACAAGAGGCAAAGGTGGAATTCTTTTGCTTAGAATAGGATTTTTAAAATTTTATTTCCTCATCAAAGAATTTCTATTTCTTAAGAATTCCCACGTTGGGCTTCCCTGGTGGCTCAGTGGTTGAGAGTCTGCCTGCCGGTGCGGGGGGCACAGGTTTGAGCCCTGGCTCAGGAGGATCCCACATGCCACGGAGCAGCTGGGCCCGTGTGTCACAACTGCTGAGCCTGTGCTCTAGAGCCCACGAGCCACAACTACTGAGCCCGCATTTTACGGCTGCTGAGGCCCCCGCGCCTAGAGCCCGTGCTCTGCAATGAGAGAGGCCACTGCAATGGGGGGCCCTGTGCACCGCAACGAGAGGAATGGCTCTCACCAAAAAATAAATAAATAAATAAATAAATAAATAAATAAATTCCCATGTTGAAGAAAGGGGAATTACTTTGAAAAAACAAATCAAAGTAGGAGAAAAGCAGTGAATAAGTCAGCTTTGTTCTTTTATCTGCACCCTGGTGTTTTACAGATTAAACAAATTCAGACCTAAACTTGTAATTACCCATATTAGACTATAAATAAAAATTGGTTCCTTATTTGCTAGGACATACTAGATAAGAGCAAGATTAGAAATTGCTAATAGTCTATAACTCATAAAAAACTTGCTTTTTAAATAGCTGCTCATACTTTCCTTATGATAGGTAGGCATTTCCAACGTTTTTTTTTTTTAAGTAGAGCATTTACCTCTTTTGTATCTGTAAATCCAAGGCACTGGATGAACAAAATACACAATGAGTTGGTACTCTTCCAAAGATTGTTTTTCTGCTTTGCATAGTGAATGGAACTCTTCTTTTGCAATTTTGGAAGTGAATTTTTACTGTCACTTTTTGGAAGTGATAGTAAATGTACACACAGAGAGAGAAATGTTGATGTGCAGATAATATTAGTAAGAAGGAAATATGACCTTTAGGACAATGATGGCTGATATGCTCTGATATACACATGATATAATTCATTTCAGGCAGGTAAAAATAACTGAATATGTATGATAGGTCCTGATAAATAAATGGGATAAATCTCAAATATATGACAGCCAGAATCTCCTCTCATTTTCTTCCAAGAGTGTGAGGGAAGAGGAATAATGTTACATTCTGTAAGGTGAATCTGACACAGCTGTCAGTTGTATTAGCTCAGCTTCCCTTCCATAGGAAGCATGATGATGTATTGGTTCTCACTTCTCCATGCATTTACTTTCTGTTTTGAAATAGAAAAGTGACCTCAGCTTAGTAAGTGACCTTCAGCTGCACAGAAGAAGAGCAGCTCAATACCCAAGCACAAATACTGCTGAACTAAGTGGTTTATACATATGTTCCTAGTTTTTGTGAGATGCCTAATCCCAACCCAAGAGCCACTGGCTGGGGTCTCAGAAACCACCAGGATCTGGGTTTCTAAATGATCCCAGCTTCAGACGCCTTTGGCTCCTAGGTACAAATTTTTAAGTGACAGGAGTCGCAGTGTAATGAAGAAACCAAAGTTATTTTCAAAAACTACAACTGACAAAATGCTGTTTAATGGAATAGAGCTGACAAGGCATTTGGAAAGAACTGTTCATAAATATTTAAATGCACTCTTAGGGCAAAAATTAGATTGAATTACATTAATGTGACTAATTTAGTTTGGTTTTTTTTTTCAATTACAGAAGAATTCATTTAGTGAACAAAATAGCTTTGGCTTTGCCAGCTTTAATTTTTGCAGTCTAGTCGCTTTAATTTAGCATCCTGTGTCTAGTCATGTATTTGTAAATGTTGCTAATTCATCAATAGAAGGTGAATTCAATCTCCATACTAAATAAGTTAAAGTTGAAGTTGCTGATTACAGACATCAAGTAACTTATTAGTAATTTTTTGTGTCACTTTGTTCTCTAAGTGTAGGTTCATTCTTCATGACATTGACACCTTGACAGTTGAAAAGAAATTAAGGAGAAATAAATGGCAGTTAAGCACATATATTAAAATTAAAAGAGTAACAGTGTATGATTTCAGAGATATTGAAGAAGGTAGTCAGCTGGCTGCCACATGGTCAAAACACAGGCTTATATATTGTCTGCTTTCAATCACAGGTGCAGAGCTATGCTATTAGTCAACAACTGCATTTATTTTTTCTTTCTTTATTATTTTTTTCTGTTCCAACATGTCATCCTGTTTAAGAGAATATATTTTACTACAGTACCTGATTTCTCCTACTTGAAATTCAGATGAAATAGGAATGAATCCTTAACTATTGAAGGTTTCTTGAGTCTTTGATAACTGGCTTGTAGAAGTGGAAAACACTATACAATAGTCAAGAACCCAACAATCAAGAGCAACTTCAATGAATGTAGTTTTGTCTTTGTGGAGGGCACGGCAACCTACTGTGCCATTGCTTTTTTTGTTACAGCTAGGCAAAGATGCATTAATATGCAGCAGTAATATTGTGGTTTTTCTTTTTTTACTTACCAGTGAATTTGATGTGTATCCCTACATGTTTTATTGCATAGCTGAGGTTTATAAATATGCATAAATATACAAAGCATCTTAATTATTCATTTTAAGTAGACAGAGCATTTTAGGTTGGAAGTTAGGCTAATTTTTGGAACTCTATTTTCTCAACTCTAACTGGATTTATATAAAACTTTTAGTGCTCTTTGGCAAGTACGTGAAAACAGTTTTTATTGCTTCAATCAATAAAACTTTTTTATCTGAAAAATGTGCACGCTGTTCTTTTTTTTAATTGAATAATAGGTTTTCTGATGTTTCTGGTATTATTTTTAAAGTAATTCATTGTATTGGCAATTATGTTTAGCCACTAAAAACAAGCATGTAAAGAGAATTTAGCTTCACAAAATAATATTCAAAAATTACTTCCTTTTATTCACTAATCTTATTCTTATTTGCTCATTGATAGCTATCATAGTAATGTTAATGATACCTAATGACATGTTTTACTTTTGGGCAGTTGCAATAATATGCCCTTTATGGACCTATTTCATTTTTGAAATAACCAGATTAGAGAGACACTACTGCCCACATTTTACAGATGAAGAAACTGAGGCTCAGAATTCCAGCTCACAGCTCAAATCCCTCGTTTGAACATTGGTTCAAATCCCTGCCCTTTCATTTACTAACCATGTTATCTTGAGGAAGCTATTAACCCATTTAGGATTACTGATTGTAAAATAGGAATAATAATGCCTGTATGATATGATTATCGGGATGTTGAAATGAAGTCATCTGTGACTGGTATAAAATGAGCATTTAATAAACAGTAGTTACTATTATAGGGTCTAACTGCTCTACCTGTGATTTTGAGCCCACTTGGTGCCCAGAAATTTCTTCATAATTTATGTCTCCTTTCATTTCTCTCATCAATTTCTCCTTATCCACTAGAATCTAACCTTCAGACGACAAACATGTCCTCATTTCATCTATCCTAATGAAAGAAAACAAAACAAGCAAATAAAAATATCTAGACATTTAAAATAAATAATTAGCAAACCCTTTCCTCCAAAACTTTGCAACACACTGCAAATCATTGTTGTGCCCTTTC
Source organism: Globicephala melas (assembly GCF_963455315.2). Classification (NCBI taxonomy): domain Eukaryota; kingdom Metazoa; phylum Chordata; class Mammalia; order Artiodactyla; family Delphinidae; genus Globicephala; species Globicephala melas. Next base: position 23,798,392 of record NC_083318.1, on the reverse strand, counting down.
TTATCTGCTAAAGTTAACAAGTTAACCTATAATAATAGAAATCTGAATAGGAATCACTTTCTCACTACGCATCATTTTTTTAAAAATAATTGCAATGTGGTTTTTATGAAAGTAATATATGTTTTAAATTAAATAATTAAAATTATTTAATAACCAAAACAAAAAGGAGACAGAAATGGAGGAGGAGGAGGAGGAGGAAGAGGATGAGGAGGAGGACAAGGTTCAGTTGGAAGGAAGGAAGGAAGGAAGGAAGAAGGGAGGAAGAAGAAAGGAAGGAAGGAAAGAATGTAGGAAGGAAGAGAGGGAGGGAAGGAGAGAGGGAGGAAGGAAGGAAGGAAGGAAAAAGGGAGGAAGAAGAAAGGAAGGAAGGAAGGAATGTAGGAAGGAAAGGAGGCAGGAAGGAAGGAAGGGAGGGAAGGAGGGAGGGAGGAAGGAAGGAAGGAAGGGAGGGAAGGAGGGAGGGAGGGAGGAAGAAAGGAAGGAAGGAAAGGAGGGAAGGAGGGAGGGAGGAAGGAAGGAAGGAAGGAAGAAGGGAGGAAGACGAAAGGAAGGAAGGAAGGAATGTAGGAAGGAAGGGAGGGAGGAAGGGAGGAAGGAAGGAAGGAAGGAATGTAGGAAGGAAGGGAGGGAGGGAAGGAGGGAGGGAGGAAGGAAGGAAGGGAGGAAGGAAGGAAGGAAGGATGGAAGGATTTTACATTATGGAAGATGAAAATTAACTTAGTATCCCCAAACTTCCAGCCCTTTTCCACCCGCAGGGTTCCCTTTTATTCATCCTAACAGTATATCCAAAGGAACTCTGAAACTTCTCCCTGCAGTTAAACACATCAAAGAATTTTTTATTCCATTTCCTTCTCCTGAAGCTGCTTCCATCCTGTGTGATCTCTCTCCAGCCACAGCCATGGTCTTAGGGTGTCCTTCCTCAACTGTGTATCTTCTGTCCTTGCCTTCTCTCTTGTGTCTAATCCCAAGTTCATGGATCCTGCATCTTCCTCTCTTTTAGCCTGCTCTCCTTTGGAGTCTGCTCATCCCACAATAGTTTCCTGGGAAGGGATGCATGGGAAATGTATCTTTAAGTACTTACATGTCTGAAAATAGCTTGATAGTGGCCTCAACCCTAATTGATATTTGGGTATGGAGTTTTGGATTGTAAATCAATTTGTCTCAGCCTTCTGAAGGTCTGCACCACTGTATTCAGACTCGTGGGATTACTCTTGAACAGTCTGATGACATTTTAATTTATGTTGCATTGTATAAGACTGGCTTATTATTTTCTCCTTAGGATTTTTTTCTATACCACTATATTCTGAATTACTGGATGATCGCCCCTGGGAAGATTATTTTTCCAATTGTGACAATGGGCAATTATTGTGATCCTTTAATATGAGATTAAATTTTCTTTGATTCCTTTGAATATCAAAATATTTGATAATTTCTTCCCACTTTTTGTTGGTTTAATCTTCCATTCCTGTTAGTAGTATATTAGACATTTTATATAATATTTTGTTCCTCTTTTTCATTTTCTATCTTTGTCTTTTGTACTCCTTTCTAAAAGATTTCTTCAACATTATCATAAGATTTCATCAATTGTTTATTGACCTTCGGCTGTTGAATGATAATTGAATTAAGTATTAAAAAGTTTATTGATGAAAATAAAAAGGACTCAAGTGTTGATACATAGTACAACACGGATGAACCAGGAAAACATATGCTAAGTGAAAGAAGCCAGTCACAAAATACCATATATTATGTGATTCAATATGAAATGTTGAGAATATGCAAATCCATAGAGACAGAAATTAGATTAGTGGTTGCCTAGGCCTTGAGGTATCAGAGAGAAATGGGGTGTGACTGATAATGGGAACAAGATTTCTTTTTAGAGGAATAGAATGTTCTAAAATTGATTGTGGTGATGGATGTAAAACTGTGAATACATTAAAATCATTGAATTTTATACTTGAAGCAGGCGAATTGTTTGATATGTGAATCATATCTCAATAAAGCTGTTATGTATATTTTAAAAAGCTTATTTGTGAACCTTGAAAACAGTAAACTAACTTAAAGAAACAAGTCACAAAGGCCACATGATATATGACTTCGTTTCTATGAAATGCCAAGAATAGGCAAATCTAGAGAAACAGAAAGCAGATTAGTGGTTGCCAAGGGCTGGTGGAATTGGAGGAAATTGGGGAGTGAAAGCTAATGAGTATAGTTTCCTTTGGGGTAAAGAAAATATTCTAAAAGCTGACTGTGGTGATGGTTTCACAACTCTGTGAATACACTAGAAATCACTGAATTGTACACTGTAAGTGGGTGAATTTTATGGTATGTAAATTATATCTCAACAAGGCAGTTAAAACACAACAGAACAGCCTATTGACATTCTGTTTGTGCTTGTGTATGAAGGGGCTTGTTGAATGGCAGCTTTACTCTATAGTGAAGTTTTATTTGGATCTCTAATGGTCCATGTCTCTAGGTTTGCTTTGTTTTTTTCTCCTTCAGACTGTTCAGTTTCTTCAGAGATAAATTTTCTGATCTCTTGCTGGGTTTATAATCTGAGTGGCCACACAACAGTAGTTGGTTAGAGAACCAGGATCGGAATCACAGGTTAATTTTTAGAATTTCACTTAATTTTGTGGTGCAGGGCAGCTTTTCACCCTCACCCTTAGGTATCCTTGGCATTCCTGGATCTTGGTTTGTTCTCACTTAGTTTTTCCAGAAGATAAATCATTCATTTCTTGCCTACTCTTGAAGACATATTCACCTGTCTGTCTGGGGTGAGGTGAGGGCAAATCTGGACATTTAAATGCTTCCTTAACACCAACAGTTAATTAGGTTTACCCTTCACCCTGCCCACAGTGCCTCCACTTCAGGGATTTTTTCATAGGTTCTTTCTGCAGCACAGATAGCTTGTTTCATCTTGCCATCCTCCTCAACATGTACTTGGTTTTCAGCTTTCTCTGTGTTTTAAGTCATTTACTGCTTATCCATCTACTTTCCATATCTAAAATATTCTGACGCCTCACCTCTCCCCTGATGGTCATTCCCTCTCTAGTTTTCTCTAATTCTCTGTCTCTAGATGGATGACAGATTAGATAGATGACAGATAGATAGATAGATAGATATTGAATAGAGAAATGACAGATGGATGAATGGATCGATGGATAGGTTGATTGATAGATAGATGATACATAGATCTGATAGATAATTTCAGGCCCTAGGAAGAAGAGTAAAACATATGTGTTCCGTTCTTCATTCTTTACCCTCCACCTTAGTGAAATCTCCCTTTCTCCTTTGCTCTCCTACACAGGTGTTATCAACGACCAAACCTAACGACCAGTCCTATTTTTTCTCCAAGTCCTATTCAATTTCGGATTGAATTCTACTTGCTAAGTTTTCTTTTATTTACAGAGACTTAAAAAGAACAATTTTGCCCTTGAGTGCTATAACCCTACTATTAAAGTTTTCCTCACACTTCTGTTATTAATTTTTTAGTCTCAATTCACTACTCCATTTTGGTCTCTGACTGTTCCTTAACTTTCTGTTAACAGAGTAAGAATGGGGAGACCAGGGCACATGTTTTTGCCTAGTGTTACTATGTTTTCTTCTGTAAAACTCCATGAAGATTTGGCATCACTCCTTTTCCAGAGGAACTGGATGTTCTTAGGGCAGAGAGTTATTGCTCTGCAGGAATCCTTGCCTAGGCTTCACCAGATCAATATGCATGATAATTGTTTGATACATGATACTCTTGTTTCTTTGATTCCAAGAAACATGCTAACATGTAGTGTTGACAGAGAGAACATTGACTATTTCAGCAAGATCTAAACTTGGGAATGAAAAATAGACAGAATGAGTGCTTTCTAATTTTATTTCATGAGACAATAATTCCAAAATATTTGAGCTAGCAAGGGGTAAATGCAGGTTATTAAAATATCACGAGAATGACAATATAACTGAAAATATGCTTTCGGGAATAATGAAGAATTTTGCTTTCTAGTCAACTTTAAAATTCTCCATTGTGTCATAGAAAAAAAAATTTTTAAGCTATTTGCTTTAAAATGCACTTTTTTATTCGGTACGCGGGCCTCTCACTGTTGTGGCCTCTCCCGTTGCGGAGCACAGGCTCCGGACGCGCAGGCTCAGCAGCCCTGGCTCTCAGGCCCAGCTGCTCCGCGGCACGTGGGATCTTCCCGGACCGGGGCACGAACCCGCGTCCCCTGCATCGGCAGGCGGACAATCAACCACTGCGCCACCAGGGAAGCCCTAAAATGTACTTTTGAATGCTTTTATTTTCAGACACTTGAGAGAATGGGTAGGAAGAGGATATAAAATAAACCTAAATTCCTCTTAAATACCAAACACATCAAGGATATGAATCAAGATTACTCTGCAATGTGACATTAATTTTTTTGATTTTATAATTTTGGGTGCAAAATTAAAATATCAACTCTAATTTGTTAGTTTATTTATGTTCATAATGTATGACTGTTGATAGATAATAAATATAAAATACACTTACATTTTAACATTCGTAACTATATATGTCGAATTTCGCAGTCATAACCAAGTTAATCAGTACCTACAAGAAAATGAATTATTTCACAACAAATGAGTGGAGACTAAAAACGCAAGAGGCTGGTGATGGTGTCTGAATATTTTTACCAATTTATATCATAGGTGCCAGTGTTGAAACTCATTATTTTCTAAATAATGATCTCTGACTTATGGTCATTCTGAAATAATTTGAAGGCTAAGGACACTATTATAAAACCACTGATACTCTCTCAAATATCTATCTCTTTATATTGAAATAAGAACTGCAGCAACTAATCAGAAGCTTCTCTAGGTCACTTTCCTCCTTGGGTGGAGTTCTTTGAGTGTTGATTTATCTACTTGCAATATTTTTTTCCCAATAGGTAAATTCCTTTATCTTTCAAATCTCAACTTTAGTATTATCATTAATGTGAAGCTCTCTTTCTTTCCAAGATAGATTTAAGAGACTATTCATGTTATTTTCTACTGAACTACCTCTCTGTATTTCTGCAAATATAATGTTATGACAGCTTATTTGCATAAATATCTTTTTCCTGGATTCTAAATTCTTTGAGGACAGGGACTGTGTCTTTTTATTGTTTTATATCTGAAGTATTTAGGAAGATTTGTGTAATATCATAAGTACTTTAAATATTATATGACCACATAGATTTGTTATTTATTCCAATAAATATTTTTGAGCAGTTGTATGGTGCTATGTATAAATTCCTGGGGACAGATAAATGAATAAGATCTGTTTTAAACCTTCTAGTATTTCATAGTGTATTGTGCTTATAATACACCTCGACTATATAACAGTGTGTTGAATATTTATATAAAGTGCTTTGGAAACAGAGAGTGGAAAATGTTGAATTTCCTTGAAGTGAAGGGGGAAATGTCAGGAATTATTTCCCAGAGGTGGGATTATTTGAATTTAAAGAACAAATGTAATAGCCATTTTACATATGGGGCAGAAGTTTCTAGGGGAGGGAATAGCTCATGCAAAAGTATAAAAATGTGAAAGAGCATTGGATATTTTTGAAATGACTCCATGGCTAGAATGAGGTTGAAAACTAAGCAGGAGCCAGAAAATTGCAACATTTTATGTCATGATAAGGAATTTCATCGTAATCTTTCTGTTAATGGGACTGCATGGCAGGGGGAAAAGCAGCATCACATACACATTCAAAAAATATAATTTTAGTTGCAGTATGGAGGATGAAACTCTGAAGGTGCATGAAGGCACTGTAAGTAAGATACCAGGTGGAAAATAATTAAACTCTAAGGCAGTGGGATGGAGAAGAGAGGGTAGGATTAAAATATATTTACAAGGTTTTCAATAAAGATGCTTAGTCTTTTGCTCATTTGGGGACATCTTCACAACTGGCATTTCAAATGATACCATGTTGTTCATTCATTCATTTATTTATACAATCGATCATTATCTAACAAGTACTATATGTAATCAGTCACTATTCTAGTTACTGGAGATTCAGCAGCGAAAAAAAATCAACAAAATTTCCTTCTGTCATACAGTTTATCTTCTAGTGGAATGTAAGGAAGTGGCTCGTTAAGGACTGGCATCTTGAAGATGGAACATATTAGGGCTGTATATTAATTCTAATCATGCCAAATTTAGGTAAAACGGATGGGCATACAACAGCTCCTGCTATAGTTTTCATTCCCTTGTCTCTTAATTTTATAAATTTCAACAGATACTTTCTTCTTTGCCTCAGGAAATTAAAGGAGGGTTTTCATGATGAAACGGACATAATTTATGTATTAATTAACTTTAGACCTATTGACAGTGGAGAATAAGTTCTCCTGGTATCTATATGCTGCTGAGATTTAGCATACTTTTTCTTCCCCTTGGTTAACTTCAGCATGCCTCTCATCATGTTCGCTGCCAAATTCTGACAAATCAGTTTATAAGAAATGGCACGAGACAATGCTAGCATATAAAAGAAAATTAAATTTCACACAGAGAAAGGTGCTAATATCATTTAAGCTGACAGTCAGCTGTACCTGTGCCAGCCATTTTCATTAGGGGTGATTTTTTTTTTTTACTTTTATTTTTATTACATATCATTTAAATTTCTTCTGGCCTCAATGCAAAGTTATGCATAGCTGCTACTAGTTGTCTTTTTTGACAGTCACAGCCTGTAAGTGCTAAAGGTAACAAAGTAAAACAAAACAAAACTCTATCAGTTAATAGACTCCTAGATTTAAGCAATTTAGAACTACCAAAGTGATGTTATTTCACTGGAAATTCAAATGTAATGGCAGGGAGCACTTTTTAGGTCTTGAATAAAATAGTCATTTGACTAGAAGAAGCCAATCCAGCTGACTATTTCCTTTTCTTCTCTTTGAGTGAAATTTAAATCTCACTTTTCACAGAATCTAACAGTTTGTTACATAACAAGACTTCAGAATTTAATTTTGCATCTGCACACAGACACCAAGAAGGGTTCTTGGAAACTACTTACTACCTGAAGCTGGTCAATTACTGTACTGCAGTGAGATGATGTGTATTTTCTGCAAAAAAAAAAAATGACTTGGAATGAAAAGTTCACTTCTTTATAGTCCGCTCAATTTAGTCAGATTATGCTCAGTCTAAATATCAGTTCTTTTCTTCCCCAGGAGTACCAATTAGTATTAAAACAGAACCTTACACCTTATTGTTCTTTGTACATTACCTTGTCAAAATAATACTGATTAGTACTAAGAGAAGGACCTATCTAAGTTACAGCTTTCTTTCAGTTAACAGTCTAGGTTGCTTGGGTTTGGAGTAGAAGTGAATCAGGGAAAGAGTGCCATCTTTTTACGATGTATTTTGCAGTCTTAAGAAATAACTTGGGCTTCCCTGGTGGCGCAGTGGTTGAGAGTCCGCCTGCTGATGCAGGTGACACGGGTTCGTGCCCCTGTCCGGGAAGATTCCACATGCCCTGGAGCGGCTGGGCCTGTGAGCCATGGCCACTGAGCCTGCGCGTCCGGAGTCTGTGCTCCGCAACCTGTGCTCCGCAACGGGAGAGGCCACAACAGTGAGAGGCCCGCGTACCGCAAATAAATAAATAAATAAATAACTTTTAGTGGTTCACAAAAATTACAAAAATAACAATCTTAGCATTAGGCAGGAAATGGGTTTTTTTTAATAACATATATATAAATAATACTTTGCATTTCCATAACATTTAAAGGTTTCAAAACTATTTCATATATATGTTTCACTACATATTAGTTATAAAAGATGAAAAGCTTAATAATTCATTGATTGACATGGGTAATACATTATGATCTAATGGAAAAAAATGGGTTGAAATTTAGAAATCACTAACTAATTGGGTTCTCTTGTATGGGTTTTTCCATTTTATTATACTCTGGTCTGATTTCTATTAAAAATATATTTGTTTTCCTTCACATTTATTTCACATGAACAATATGAGTCATAACTGAAACCTTATGTAAAGTGTTTATATTTCCTTGTACAAAATATACAATGCAGGTATTTCCACTATGATCCCAACCAATTACCCTAACTGGTATGTACGCCTCCATTTTATCTGCTGAGGATGACAAGTATGTTCAACTTACAACAGATCTAAAATCATGTTAATCTGAGTCTTCTTCATGTGTTGCATTAGCAGAATTTCTAGACTTTTCCCAGTATCTTCTCCTAAAATATTTTAAGGAAATCCCAGAAGCATTTATATGTGTTACTCCTAAGACCCTAGTCTCTAACAGCTTTCAGGTCCTAGATAAAGTCACTTATTTTTTAAGAGACTATAATAAGACAGGTTTGTCTCATACATGATTAGCCTGACTGCCTGAATGATCCAGGTTCTTTTCAATCATGACAATTCCGTTGCCCACTGCTCTCTGCAGTTGAGTCTTCTCATATCTCTTAAGTTAACGGAAGAGTACTTTTATTGTTATCAGATGGGCAAGTAGTCCAGACCACCCTCTTCTACTTGTGGCGTATGAATACAAATGGAGTATCTCATACATACACTTAAATATTTTACAGTTACAAATCAGCAAATGAACTTAAAGAAAATGTGCTCTATCCCACTAAATCGATATGCCTTCAGAGAGAATAAACAGTATGCAATGTTAGCAATGAACTTTGCTCCTCAGTCACTGTGTGCAGCTGTTGGAAATGTCTTGTTAATTTGTGAATTTCACTCAAATCATGTATTGGAGCTCAAAGGACTAGAAATGAGGCCCTTGACACTACTCAGAAAGGATGCTTCAGCATGCAAGAATTGTTTGCTGTAATGTGACCTAAGAGGAAGGGTGTGCCATGTCAATCATTTGCCACTTCTCCTTCTAAGCACCTCTCCTGCTCAAGTCCTCCCTGAACTCCAGTAAGTGTCTATTTGTGATGTTGACCAGGGCACAAGCCACAGAGTTCTCGGTATCTGACATAGTGGTGTTTTGTTTTAATGTCAAAACACGAGAGGTGGGGAGACTCAATTCCCTGAAGCTGGAATGCAAGCATTTGTAAAGTAGGTATCGATGGTTGCAGGTTTTGCTGTGCCACACCTGTGTGCCAGATCCTGAGTTACAGAAAAACCTGGAAGTGCTAGATTAAACGTATCTAGTGTGTGCGTGTGTATGTGTGTGCGCGTGGCCTGGGTGTGTGTTTGATACGAAGAAACTCTAAGGTACAGGTCCCGGGTTAGGGGCTCCTCTTGCCATTACAGCCTCACTTACAGGCTTCTTCCTTCAGATGCAGTCCTCCCTCCTCTCCTCAGTGTATCTCAATCTTGCACAGCCCATGGAAGCAATGCTGTGTTTTGCCTCCTGGTCTCTTGCTCAGTTAGGTCTTTCTCCAGCCACAGTTTCCCAGGGACTTCTCATTCCTCCTTCCAGCACAGCCTTCTTTGGAGCTCTTCCCCACCTCTCACCCCTCTGGCATTCAAACAAGGACAGGTTTAAACCAGACAGACAAAATTTAAATTTTTCTCTACAGACTTTCTGTATTCTATGCAAATTAAAATATGCCTAGATTACCATTTTAAGTGCTCCTGCACAATCTGTGGTTTGTGAGAAGTCTCAAATTTCCACAGCTGTAGCCCACTGGGAAAAAAACTCTAGTGAGACGTGATGACTAATTCTATAAACTGCTGCAGGTACTTTTGCTCTTGGAGTCTGAGGAAATGTTGCCACATACAACTTGAGCACCTTTCCTCAAATGGAAGAAGAGTAGTGTTATGTAAAATCAATTGCACATGGTGTCTTAAATCCCCACACTCAGTGTTACCATCTTATTCTCCTAAACCTTTCCACAGAAGTAAATTTCAAAAATACAATTTATTGTAAAACCTATATATTTATTTATTTTTGCTGTATGCGGGCCTCTCACTGCTGTGGCCTCTCCCGTTGCGGAGCACAGGCTCCGGACGCGTAGGCTCAGCGGTCATGGCTCATGGGCCCAGCCGCTCCACGGCATGTGGGATCTTCCCGGACCAGGGCACGAACCCGTGTCCCCTACATCGGCAGGCGGACTCTCAACCACTGCACCGCCAGGGAAGCCCGTAAAACCTATATTAATATGGAACTCTTCACTGGCATTAAAATTCAGGGGACACACACACACACAAAAAAAAAATTCAGGGGACACTGATTTGCATACAAATTAGGTTAGCCATACATTTAAGTGTGCTAACTTTCATCCCTAACTCACTACAAAAGTCAACTCAAATGGTTATGTTTCTAGATGAAACTTGTTCAAAATTTGGGATTTTTTTTTCCCCCTCCACCATCTAAAGAGAAATTTTACACCCAGGGAAAGGGAGAATGATATTAACTGAGCTAAGGTTTAAAAGGAAAAGAAAGGTAAGAAATGCTGTTTTATTAAGAGACTAAACTACGTATCAGAGACTGCTTTCCAAGCAATTTAACCTGCAACATTAACTTTATGCTGAGAAGACATAATGACTATTTTTAAACCATAGCTCATTAAAATGCAATGAAATGTCCAATTCCAGACAAGATAGTATAACCAGGATAAGATTTACACACCTAGTAAAAAAAAAAGTCACAAAAAATACATGAAAGAATTGCACTCCTGCCAGGGCCATGAGGGACTCCTCACTGTGAGAACCTTGCAGGGTTCCTGGAGAGAAATCCCAAGAAACTTCTGTGGCCTCACTAAAGCCAAGGCTTCCTAGGAGTTTCTCACTCTCATGCTAGTCTGTACAATGTCCCCAGCAAGTCTTCAAAATTACTTTTTCTACCTATTCATGGCTCCAGCAGGAGCTTCTGTTCCAAGTAAACAGAGCTCAGTTCCTGCACATCTCTGGGTGTGCCTATCTCCCAAGATTTGGAAGTAATTTTTTGCCTGTGACCTCAATTTTCTGATGGGTCCAGGAAAGATCACTGATTTTCAGTTTGCCCAGCTTTTTCTTGTTGTAGGACAAGAGTGATGACTTCCAAGCTTTTTATATGTTGGAACTGAAACATGAATCACCACCACAGTCTTATTTTCTATTATTATTCTCTACTGAGAAAAGTTTCATTTACTGATTATTTTTGTATTGAATTTCAATATTCCTGACAAGAGAAAAGATGTCTCTAAATTTATTGCTTCTAAGTAAATTATATTTTACCTATGAGCAAATCAATATTTAAAGCTTCAGAGTATCATATTTAACATATAATCTTTGCTGGTAAAGCCTAAATTTTGGGCAAAAAAAATGACTCAAAGGAAAGGTAAGGTAGAATGTGCATTTTTTTCTCTCTTCAGATGATAAAGGGGAAAATGAGGAGGAATATCCTAGATAAATGACATTAAACATCTGCAGCAAGGTCTGGCTGTTGATGGTATGAAATCTGGAGTCAGAGTGTCTATTTGATCACATTCCAGCTCCCTGTCACTCACTAGCTGTGTGACCTTGGACAAGTTATTAAATTATTAGTTCTCCAAGTTAAGTGGGATGATGTAATCTCTACATTGTTGGGAGTACCATCTGCTTGCCCTTCTATCTCTGCAGGTATCCCACTGACCTGGCTAACAGCCTCTCCTCTTTCCCTCATCTACCAGGCCTGCCATATTCTGCCTTCCGTGCAAGCCAGTTGCCCAATTTTGTCATATGTACCTACATATTTTCTGGGACATGGCTTACTTTAATCATAGACTGGTTGAATTTTGCAATTTCCAATTATTTTCTGTATCTTTTATGGATTTATGATATTTGCTTGATTATATTACACATTTTAACTAATTTAAGCACGTTCTTGATACTACCAGAGTTAATATGTTGTATTTTAGACACAATTTGGGTCTTAAATTCCGAAGGGTATCTGTCAGGCAGAAAGCCTGACGACAAAGAAATGGTATGATGCCTCTAGTCTGTGTAGAAGCTCATGTTTTCCAGGGCATTAACTGAACTGGTTGAGATGCAGACAGGAAATCTCATATCTGGGACTCGTCTCTGGGGGCAACAATATTTTTTTTTCTTTCCTGTGTTTCTGCTTCCTCAGGATGCATTTCTTAAATCTTCAGTGCATTTAAAGTCCAGCCTAAAAATTTTTTCCTTGTTAAAAATCAATCCTTTTTCTTCTAGAATCTAACCCAAAATATCTGAGCATTAGTAAATATTTTCAGGATTATTTTATGTTATTCTGCCTGGGTGACGAGGGTGAGTGTAGTGCAAAGGTAATTATATATATTGAAAATCCCGCATTCCAAAAATAAATATATGTATTTTCCTTCAAATATAAATATATTTTTGTTTTAAAAAATCAAACTGGTTAAATCTTAAAGAAAGATAATTTTTTTTTTTTTTTTTTTTTTGCGGTACGCAGGCCTCTCACTGTTGTGGCCTCTCCTGTTGCGGAGCACAGGCTCCGGACGCGCAGGCTCAGTGGCCATGGCTCATGGGCCCAGCCGCTCCGCAGCATGTGGGATCTTCACGGACCGGGGCACGAACCCGTGTCCCCTGCATCGGCAGGCGTACTCTCAACCACTGCGCCACCAGGGAAGCCCGGAATTATTTATTTTTACGTAAATGTGAGGATCATGATTTTATTTACAGATGAAATGATATAATATTTGAGACTTACTTAAAAATAATCTAGTTGGGGCATAAGTGGATTGGGAATATAGATGAAACAAGAATGTCTGAGTGTTAGTAATTATGCTTGTATATGTTTATAAATTTCCATAATAATAAGTTAACGAAATAAAGATGGGACAAAGAAAAATACAGTATTATAATTAGTAGTGAAAGCCTATGAGAGGGGAGAACTTTAATTAATGTAAAGAATAAGGTCAGCTGAAGGCTTTTCCTGTGCTCTTAAAGGATGTTTTCATTCACCTATTGTGTACCCTTGGGCAAGTTACTGACCTTCTCTGTGCTTTAATTTTCTCATCTGTAAAACAGTACAGTCTGAGATTATTATGTGAAATTACTAAATGAGAAGAATACTTTCAAAGTGAGTAGAACATATATAAACCAACCAACATATATAAAGAACTTCATATGTATTAACTATTAATATTACTTCCTGGAATGGTGGCTAAAATAAATATTAACTATAGCTATAGTTATAGTTTGTGAGAATCAAAGGGGATATTTGGCTAGGATTTGAATTTTTTTTCTAAGTTCAGTGTAATTGAAAGATTCTGTACTTGAACTCTTACTATTCCATGGATATTGAGCTTAGCCCAGGGTTAGACAAGAAAAACAAACACAAACAGGACACAGTCCAGGTCTCTCCACTTCAAGTAGCTTAGGATCTGGGTGAGAGAACAAGAGAGGGCCAAGGGAGTGAGGAAGAGACACCTTAAAAACACATAAGGATACATTTAAGTAACTTTCTCATGTTTAATTCATCAGTGTCAGGGATAACAATACAAATTTCCAGTATCCAGATGTCCCAAATCAACGGTCCTTACTCCCTCTTATTATGCTAAACTGTCTGCCACAATTTTGTTTCAAAAATCAGTGTGTAATAGAGAGAAGGAATATCTGTTCAAACTGTCATGAATGTCTAAATCTAGATAATCTTCCAAATGAATTGGATCTGGGAGGGTGAGGCCACATTCTTTTGTTCCCTGCTTGTATCTGGTTAGTTTGCACAGTACTTGGCCTTGAGTGCGCACAAGAAATATTTCTTGAATGATTTTACAAGTGAATGAAACAGGTGTCTATATTTGACTACGTTTCGTGGGATAATTTGTTGTTCTGTATGTTAATACACAAAAATTACAATTCCTCTGTGATTTTATTGTTTTCTTGGTGAGAGAAAAATAATATTAATTGAAAATTTTAAATAATAAGTGTAAAAATAGGCCAATTTTTAATAGTTTGATAGAAGCTTATCTTTTCAAAATAAAATACTTAGGAATAAATCTAACCAAGGAAGTGAAAGACTTATATGCTGAGAACTCTAAAACACTGATAAAGGAAATTGAAGATGATCAAGGAAATGGAAATCCCATTCTCTTGATTTGGAAGAATTAATATAGTTAAAATGGCCATAATACCCAAAGCAATCTACAGATTTAATGTGATCCCTGTCAAATTACCCAAGACATATTTCACAGAATTAGAACAAATAATCCTAAAATTTGTACAGAACCACAAAAAAACCCAGAATTGCCAAAACAATACTAAGGAAAAAGAACAAAACTGTAGGCATAACTCTCTCAAACTTCAGACAATACTACAAAGCTACAATAATCAAAACAGCATGGTACTGGCACAAAAACAGACATATAGATCAGTGAAACAGAATAAAGAGCCCAGAAATAAACCCATACAGCTATGGTCAATTTATCTCCATCAAAAGAGGCAAGAATAAACAATGGAGAAAAGACATTCTCTTCAGTATGTGGCATTGGGAAAGCTGGACAGCCACATATAAATCAATGAAGCTAGAACACTTCCTCACACCATTCACAAAAATAAACTCAAAATGGCTTAGAGACTTAAATACAAGACATAACACCATAAAACTCTTAGAAGAGAACAAAGGCAAAACATTCTCCGACGTAAATTAATATTTTCTTAGGCCAGTCTCCCAAGGCAAAAGAAATAAACACAAAAATAAACAAATGGAACCTAATCAAACTTGTAAGTTTTTGCACAGCAAAGGAAACCATAAACAAAATGAAAAGACAGCCTACGGATTGGGAGAAAATATTTGCAAACAATGTGACTTACAAGGGATTGATTTCCAAACTATACAAATAGCTCATACAACTCAATATCAAGAAAAATGAACAACCCAATCAAAAACTGGGCAGAAGACTTAAATAGACATTTCTCCAAGGAAGACATACAGATAGCCAATAGACACATGGAAAGATGCTCCACATTGCTAATTATTAGAAAAATGCAAGTCAAAGCAAAAATGAGGTGTCACTTCACACGAGTCAGAATGGCCATCATCAAAAAGTCTACAAATAATAAATGCTGGAGAGGGTGTGGAGAAAAGGGAACCCTCGTACGCTGTTGGTGGGAATGTAAATTGGTGCTGCCACTAAGGAGGACAGTATGGAGGTTCCTTAAAAAACTAAAAATAGAACTACCATATTATCCAGCAGTCCCACTCCTGGGCATATATCCGGAAAAGACAAAAACTCTAATTTGAAAGATAAATGCACCCCAATGTTCACAGAAGCACTATTTACAATAGCCAAGACATGCAAGCAACCTAAGCACCCATCAAGAGATGAATGGATAAAGAAGATATGTATATATAAATATATATATATATATTTATACACACACAATGGAATATTACTGTCATAAAAATGAATGAAGTAATGCCATCTGCAGCAACGTGGATGGACCTAGAGATTATCATACTAAATGAAGTAAGTCAGACAAAGACAAATACTATATGATATCACTTACATGTGGAATCTAAGAATAGTACAAATTAACTTACTTAAAGAACAGAAACAAACTCAGAGACATAGAAAATGAACTTGCAGACATAGAAAATGAACTTGCCAAAGGGGAAGGGGGGAGGGATAAATTAGGAGTATGGGATTAACAGATACATGCTACCATATGTAAAAAAGATGAACAACAAGGATTTATTGTTACTATATTCAATATCTTATAATAACTTATAATGGAAAAGAATTTAAAAATATAATTATAAAACCACATCACTTTGCTGTATACCTGAAACTAACACAATATTGTAAATCAACTATACTTCAATTAAAAAAATTATCTATTCAAGTTTAAGGACAAGACACCACACTCATGGTGGCCTCAAATCTGAACTCTGCTTAGAATTTTAAATCATATATATGTAAAAATTAATATAGAAACATCAATTATATAGAATTTGGAGACCAGAATCGGGAACTCTCCTGCCCTAGGTTGGTAGCAGAGCCCAACAGGAAGTAGAAAGGCTCCCTTTCTTTCCTGGCAAGAGCTCAACCAATGAAAGATTTTCACAACTCAACCAATGAAAAGCCATGAACTCTTTGTTTACTATAGCTCTCCCGATTTCCTTTTTCTCTCTATGAAAGAGCTCTCCTTTCCATTTTTGCTGAGGAGTTGCACATGGCTTTCCATGGTTATAGATCCCAAATTGCAATCCTTTGCTGATCCCAAATAAACCCATTTTTGTTGGAGAAATAACCGGCATTCTCTTTGTTTTAGGTCGACATATATAAAAGAGATTATTTAGCTCTTCATATTCTGGAGTATTTTAATCCTTCTCACAGATAAGAAGGAAAACTATTACAATGGCTAGCATTTATGACAATAAAAGTCATTCTTAGCTCTCTTAATTGTAGAGGTGGGGGTATGAAAATGCAGTTTAGAAGCCTCAGTTTTGAACCACGATGGGAGCTAATGTGTGAGGAGCTTTCCAGAAGGTGAATGCTATTTAGTTCAGAAATTAAAGATGCTAATCATACTGAAGCATGGATTTTGAATAATATTTCAAGCTTTTTCACTACAATGTATTTTTAACTTACATATATGTTTTACCCTTCTCATGCCCATAGTTTTGCTTCTTTAACTCTATTTCATTGAGTACTTGCTAATAAAGAGCTATTGTGAACCAACATTCTTGCTCTCATATGCACAAAGAATCCTTATAAAAGATCTCGTAGAAGACTATAGAACTATAAGGCATAATGTGTTTATGGTGAGGTGTGGGAAAAGGACAGATGTGGAGGACATTTCTGAGGATTCTACAACCCTACCTGATCAGGCTGACTACTCTGACCATCCATTTGTATAAGACTGTTTGCAGACTACTTAACAATTACTTGGGCAGACCTTTTGCCGATCTGTATTTATTGGTGGGGTCAAAGATTGGGAAGACATGAGAGAACCGAAGTGACTCTATGAATAGATAAACCCCCAAACAGTGACTGTGAGTCTAGGAAGTTAGCAGATTGTGATTCTTCTGTAAATAAGTACCAAGTCTATTTTCTATGAAACTATTAAGAACACATGAATTTAGCACTTAGAAAGGGATTTGCTCTTCAATTATTACTATTAAATTTCTTCACTGTCTCATTTTCTATGTTGGAAAGTTTAAAAGTATTATATTTTGAATGAATCATCAATAACTTTTAGAACAATTTGCAAAGTAAATTATATAAACATACAAATCATAATAAACAAGGAAGTTTTGTGAAAGACATGTTTCAGAAAAACAGATTTACAGGTTTCAAAAAGTTAGAAACATTCTTACATTTTCAATCCTTACCTGTCATTGCACTTGCTGATTTCATCCCCTCCTTTTGGCTAAGGCATGAAAATTCAAGTAGGTCATATATAGGATGATGAAAAGTTTTCATCCGTAACACTTTTCTACTGCATTGTTTTTTCATCCATAATGCAACCCTTTATGGGTCTCTGATCTATCCCAGTCGCTGTCAAAATGATTGATGAAGCTGTTGCTTGAAAAATATTTGGAAGCTTGGGTCCATAGATTTGTGGACAAGAGAGCAACAAAAAGCCTTATGAACATGGCTACACTATACCCCTGGTGGGTCAAAAAGACTAGAATTTGTATGAAGTATTTATTTTAAAAAAGAATTAGTCAAAAGTAATTTTTAACAAAAAACATTAAGTTTTGAATTGGTCTTGGGTTGACTGTTTTATGGTGAGTATAGCTGAATCATTTTCATGTGCTCAGTCCAAAGACTTTTAAAGATCACACATAGATTTCATCAAGGACCAATGTTATCCTTACAATCTAGGTGTTCTATACTTGTCACATACTTAGATTTAAATTATATAAACCTCAGTTTATCATGTACATGTAGTAGTATCATGTCAGTTATCTTTTTGCTTTGTCTTCCTTTTTTTTTCCTGGCATTTTTTTTTTTTTTTTTCCGTTACACGGGCCTCTCACTGTTGTGGCCTCTCCCATTGCGGAGCACAGGCTCCGTACACGCAGGCTGAGCGGCCATGGCTCATGGGCCCAGCCGCTCTGCAGCATGTGGGATCTTCCCGGACCGGGGCACAAACCCGTGTCCCCTGCATCAGCAGGAGAACTCTCAACCTCTGCACCACCAGGGAAGTCCTTTCCTGGCATTTATACATCCAAATAAGATATTGATTTTTCTAATTATCCTATCCATTACCAGACTGGAGGAAGAAAATTAATGGGGCTATGGAGCCAGAGAGAGAAAAGTTCAAAACTTCATTCCACCATATACCTGATGAGACTTCATTTTATATCTTCAAAGGGGGCTAATAAGATTTATGTCCCATGATTACTATAAGTATTTCAATGCAATAATTCATTAAGAAGATCATCGGGACTTAAAAATACTAGTTTATTTTTCCTTCATTTTTATTTTAGTCCAAGATATAATAAATGTGAAAAACACAAATGATACTTTGGTTGTCCAATATGTTTAAATAAATTTCCAGCTAATATAGATTGTCAAAACAATCTTTAAAGCAATAATCATTCTATAAATTGACACTGATTATGGCCAACTGTACTGAAAACAAATAAGAATAGGGAAGATAATAATCTAATGAAAAGAAGAAAAAACAAGTTCTAATAAGAGAATAATAAGTTGAAAAATAGATTCTGAATATTGAAAATAGAACATAAATAAATAAATAACAAGTAAGTCAAAGACCACCCACTCAAACTTCATGTCAATTACAATGAATTATTGATTTAGAAATCTAAAAAGTTGTCATGTATTGCGTGATATTGGTATATCAGCACCCTTTAAGTTTATAAATTTTGCTCTTTTTGCTTTTCTTGTAGTTCATTTAGAATAATTGCCTACATTGCTGTTATAATCATGTAACCATCAGGACATAAACTGTAGGACAGGGACTTTTGTTTCTTTGTTCACTACTGCATCCCAAGGACTTGGATCAGTGCTGATAAATAGGAGAGTTTCAGAAAATATCTCTTAAATGAATAATTGCAGAAATGAGTAATCAAACAAGTTAACAAGCAAATCAGATATTGTCTAACAATAATCTGTACTTCTCAGTCTTTTAAACCACAAATAGGTGTCAACTGTACAGAAGGAGAAATTATTATTAACCTTTCACAGATGAGGAAACCAAATCACAAATTTTAAAATTAAAAGCCAAAGCATTCTTGAGAAAGAAAAACAAATCTGGAGGTATCACACTTCCTGATTTCAAACTATATTAAAAAGCTATAGTAATAAAAACAGTATGGTTTTGACATAAAAACAGACACATAGATGAATGAAACCAAATGGAGACCCTAGAAGTAAATCCATGCATATATGGTTAATTAATTTTTGACAAAGGAGTCAAGAATATACAATGGGAACAGAACAGTCTCTTCAATAAATGGTGTTGGGAAGATTGTCACAAGCAAAAGAATGAAACTAGATCTCACACCATATGCAAAAACTCAACTCCAAATTAATTAAAAACTTGAGTGTAAGCCTTGAAACCATAACATTCCTAAGAGAGGACATAGGGGGGAAGTTCCTTGACATTGGTCTTGACAATGAGTTTTTGGATTTGACACCAAAAGCAAAGGCAACGAACGCAAAATAAATAGTGCTTTATTTATTTTTAGTGGAAAAAGCTGCAAAGCAAAGGAAACCATCAACAAAATGAAAAGGCAGCCTGTGGGATGGGAGAAAATATTTGCAAACTACATATCTCATAAGGGGCCAATATCCAACATATATAAGAAACTCATACAACTCAATAGCAAAAACCCAAATAACCCAATTAAATAAATTGGCAAAGGACCTGAATAGTAAATTTTCCAAATAAGAGGTACAAATGGCCATCAGGTACATGAAAAGGAGCTCAACATCAAAACCACAATGGTATATTACCTTACACTTGTTAGGATGGCTATTATCAAATATACAGGAGATAACAAATGCTATTGAGGATGTGGAGAAAAGGGAAATCTTGTATGCTGTTGATGGAAATGTAAACTGGTACAGCCACTGTGGAAAACAGTATGGAAGTTCCTCAAGAATTTAAAAACAGAATTACTATATAATCTAGCAATCCCACTTTGGGATATAATATGCAAAAGAAACAAAATCAGTATCTCAAAGAGATAGCTCTATTCCCATGTTCACTGCAGCATTCTTTACAATAGCCAAGACATGGAAACAACCAAAGTGTCCATGAACAAATGAATGGATAAAGAAAATATGGTATACACATACATATACACACACACACACACACACACACACACACACACACACACACACACACAATGAAACACTATCCAGCCATAAAAAAGAGGGAAATCTTGCCATTTGTGATAACATCAGTGAACCTGAAAAGTATCATTTTCCTAACTGAAATAAGCCAGACAAAGAAAGATAAATACTGCATGGTATTATATCTATCTATCTATCTATCTAAAATATCAAATCAATCAATCAATCAAACTCATAGAAACAGAAAAAAAACTAGTTGCTAGGATCTGGTGGGTAGCAGAAATATGAAGAGGTTGGTAAAATGTACAAAATTTCAGTTATAAAATGAATAAGTCTGATGATCAAATGTATAAAATGGTGACTATATTTGATAACACTATGGGAGGGAGACGCAAGAGGGAGGAGATATGGGGATATATGTATAGGTATAGCTGATTTACTTGGTTATAAAGCAGAAACTAACACACCATTGTAAAGCAATTATATTCCAATAAAGATGTTAAAACAAACAAACAAAAAACACTGTATTTTATAATTGAAATTTTCTGAGAGTAGAACATAAATGTTCTTACCCCCCCCCAAAAAAGCTGTATTTTTGAGTGAAATGTGACACAGAATGGTTACATTATTGTTGGATTATTATATTTAGAGGAACGTGGGTGAGTTACTAATATAATAGGAAGTTATATAACAATGACAAGTTAGGTTAATTTTTCACTTGGTTGATGCCACTTAACAAACTTTAAATACTTACTTACATAGATGTACAGTTTCTCCTAAGTTATTTTTAGATTCCTGACTTAAAAATTTCCAATGTTATGAAAATTTATAGAAAAAATTCCTGTATTTCTTAAAAAAAATTTACTATGAGTAATCAAATCTATATCTCACTCTCAGTTATTAACTTGCTTCATTTATGGATTCTTTGTCAACTAAAATTTCCTGTATGTTAACACGGGAAACATTGGGCGAACTCACTACAACTCTAATCACGTCATGCCCACATGCATCATAAGATAAAGATAAGAGAGATGAATGTGAATATGCAGTGGAATGAAAATTAAAGTAAATTTGACATTAACGTCTCACAAGTCTTTTTCTTTTACCTTAGATACATGTAACTTTGTTGGGAAATCAATAGCAAGTACATATTTTTAAACATGCCTCAAGGATAATGCAGAAACTTTCTATAGATGATTCAAAATTTGTGGCAAAGTGCAAAGAATTGTACTTTAGAATAGTTTTTACATTTTGTTGTTATTGAACTATTTGGCATCATATTTAAACATATCACTTTATTACAATATTAAATTCACTGGAACTTAGAAAAATATTTTTTATTTTCTCAGTCCACCTTTTATCAATGATTCAAGCCTGGGGTAGCATTTTATTTAAAGTTCATATTTTTATTGGTTGAGTTACTTAGATCAGCTGCAAAATAATAGTCAAATAGATCTATGTGAGAATTAAGTACCTTAAAATTTTGTGATTGTTTTCAGTCTTTTATGTACCCTTAAATGAAAAATACCTAAAAAATAAACATCGGTGAATGTATAATTATTTAATATTTCTTTTGCATCTCAAATTAGTCACTAGTGAGTAGGATACTAATATTTCCATCTAGCATTGTGAATATATCCAACAATGAAATTAAGGTTTCAGTAGACCCTGATAATTCATCGTTTTCAACATCTCTAAGTTTTAAATATATGTCTGTGGTAGTATTTTAGACAGATTTCAAAGTTAGTCAATAGTTGGAGAATGATAAAAGATGTAAAGTTGTAGGGCTAATTGCAAAAATTTCAAATAGTAAACAAGAATTTATTAATCATATACTGGATGCCATGAAAGTTACAAAGACCTATATGGCCATCATTATAAAACACATTTTAGTTGAGTGATGAAACAAAAATAATTTAAGAAAATTTGCTATCAACGCCATTTATTTTAGGAACAGTACACATTAAGACGACTGTTCTTCTACAGAAAAATATTTTATATGCCATTTTATTTAACTTATTTCTGACAACAACCCTATAGAAAAGATGACAGTGAGTCTCAGGAACATATGCAATTTACCTAGAGCCATCTGAATTTATGTCTAGTGATCAGCAGAGCTGAATTTTAGCCCAGGCCTGCTTGCATTTAAAGTTAATGGTGTTTCAGTGTCACCAGTTTGATCTTTTTAGATACCTTGAAGGGAATAAGTAATGAGGACTGAAATATTCAGAGAAAACTTTAAGGAATAAGTGGACTTTAGTCCTGTCTTTTTAAGAATAGGGATATGTCTAGTGATCAGCAGAGCTGAATTTTAGCCCAGGCCTGCTTGCATTTAAAGTTAATGGTGTTTCAGTGTCACCAGTTTGATCTTTTTAGATACCTTGAAGGGAATAAGTAATGAGGACTGAAATATTCAGAGAAAACTTTAAGGAATAAGTGGACTTTAGTCCTGTCTTTTTAAGAATAGGGATAATTCTAGCTGGGGAAGGGACTGGCTTGCTAGCTTTAGAAATCAGTCTAAGCAAAATTCCGAAGATGGACATGACACATTTTCTATTTGTCTCAGTATGTCTCTCTTGCCTGTCCTTCATTTAATGCTACTTCTACTTGCTTTTCATTTCATATCTGGACATTTGTCTTAGTCTCTTAAATCAAAGTCGTCAATAGTCTCTCCCCTTTTAACTTATGCTACACATCAGAATTTTTTCTCAAAACACACATGGTATGCATTCAATACACGCATCTAATACTATTTCCAGGAATTCTGCTGAATGCTGGAGGTACTAAGTGAGAACAGAATATTTCCTGTCTAAAGAGTCAATTTCTCAAGTGAGAGCGGTGGACATAAATGAAGAATTTTAATGCAGTAGTTGTTAGAGATAGGTCTAGAGAATAATGCTATTACAAAACTTTATTCACATTGCTATATTCCTCATTTGAATAAAAGATCCCATTATTTCCCTTGATCTAGAAAAAAAGGATAATCCTTTCTTCTCTGTAAGATGGGTTCCCTAAAACTTTGTCATAAATCAAATCATAATAAAGTATACATTTTTGGGGGGAATAATTTTGTAATTAGGTATTTGTTATAGAAAAGGGGCTTGACAAGTGATGGATATGTTTAACAGCATGTCATTAAAGCTAATTACAATGGCTAAAACCCTTAAAAATTTTGAAATTATAATCCCACTCATAGAACAGTATTCTGAAATGGTCCTTAAAGATTATCCTTTTGCATACTTCTCATAATCATTTTACTGTCTCAAGTTAAATATAAGAAAATATCTTTTTTAGTTTACAAAGGGGTTCCAGATGTTTAACTTCATTTTTTTTCTCTATTGATTCTGTTAGGTGGGCAGAGTAGATATTATTATAACTGCTTCAGCTGACTTTGGGGAAATTAAACAAAGCGGAAGAAAAAAACAGTTTTCTTAAATCCTGATCTAATATGTTTTATTTATACCATATTTGAAACTAAGGCCAGAAGCATTAAATTATTTCCCAAAGAAAAAGAGTTACTTGCTTTTGTAATAGAAAAGCATTAAATTGGGATATACATACTCTAATTTGTGTGTTGTACCATACCAAAAAACGTAATTTTTTTAAAAAGTAAAATTGGCTCATTTAAAATCAATATAAAAATTATAAGAAAACCCCCTGGAACAGTACCCATAACATTAGTAGAGAATCAGTGAATATGTACTGAATAAATTAATGAATTACCTGGCTTCAACTTTATCCTTGAAAGAGAACAGCATCCAGGAGCTGGTCTGGTGCTATTGGCTTGGGCTTCGTATTTGCAGGAGCTAGTCTTCCACTCATATGGTGTTCCCCTGTTGAACACAAACGATTTCACAAAAGATACCATCAGACCAGGCTGTACCATGATCATATTTTATTTCATTATATTTTACTCATTTTTATTATATTCTCACTTCTACTTTCTTTGATTTACTCTGCTGCTTATCTCTTGGCTGTTTTAAACACTTAGTTCATATACTGTCAATATTTACTGTTTCTGATATATATGTTTGTGTGTATACTATACAATTTTTAGCACTTAACTACAACACACAAAAATTTTGGCGTATAGTGCTTTCATTATGATTTGGATCAAATATTTTATAATTTCCATTGAAATTTCTCTCTTTGTTTTTTGGGGTTTTTTTGAATTTTATTTTATTTATTTTTTTATAGAGCAGGTTCTTATTATTCATCAATTTTATACACATCAGTGTAGACATGTCAATCCCAATCGCCCAATTCATCTCACGACCATCCTCACCCCCCCATGACTTTCCCCCCTTGGTGTCCATATGTTTGCTCTCTACATCTGTGTCTCAACTTCTGCCCTGCAAACCAGTTCATCTGTACCATTTTTCTAGGTTCCACATACATGTGTTAATATAGGATATTTGTTTCTCTCTTTCTGACTTACTTCACTCTGTATGACAGTCTCTAGATCTATACACGTCTCAACAAATGACTCAATTTCATTCCTTTTTATGGCTGAATAATATTCCATTGTATATATGTACCACATCTTCTTTATCCATTCGTCTGCCGATGGGCATTTAGGTTGCTTCCATGACCTAGCTATTGTAAATAGTGTTGCAATGAACAATGGGGTGCATGTGTCTTTTTGAATTATGGTTTTCTCTGGGTATAGGCCCAGTAGTAGGATTGCTGGGTCATATGGTAATTCTATTTTTAGTTTTTTAAGGAACCTCCATACTGTTCTCCATAGTGGCTGTATCAATTTACATTCCCACCAACAGTGCAAGAGGGTTCCCTTTTCTCCACACCCTCTCCAGCATTTGTTGTTTGTAGATTGTCTGATGATTCCCATTCTAACTGGTGTGAGGTGATACCTCATTGTAGTTTTGATTTGCATTTCTCTAATAATTAGTGATGTTGAGCAGCTTTTCATGTGTCTCTTGGCCATCTGTATGTCTTCTTTGGAGAAGTGTCTATTTAGATCTTCTGCCCATTTTTGGATTGGGTTTTTTGTTTCTTTAATATTGAGCTGCATGAGCTGTTTATAAATTTTGGATATGAATTCTTTGTCCATCGATTTGTTTGCAAATATTTCCTCCCATTCTGAGGGTTGTCTTTTCGTCTTGTTTATAGTTTCCTTTGCTGTGCAAAAGCTTTGAAGTTTCATTAGGTCCCATTTGTTTATTTTTGCTTTTATTTCCATTACTGTAGGAGGTGGATCAAAAAAGATCTTGCTGTGATTTATGTCAAAGAGTGTTCTTCCTATGTTTTCCTCTAAGAGTTTGAGAGTGCCCGTTCTTACATTTAGGTCTTGAACCCATTTTGAGTTTATTTTTGTGTATGGTGTTAGGGAGTGTTCTAATTTCATTCTTTTACATGTAGCTGTCCAGTTTTCCCAGCACCACTTATTGAAGAGACTGTCTTTTCTCCATTGTAGATCCTTGCCTCCTTTGTTATAGATTAGTTGACCATAGGTGCGTTGGTTTATCTCTGGGCTTTCTATCTTGTTCCATTGATCTATGTTTCTGTTTTTGTGCCAGTGCCATATTGTCTTGATTACTATAGCTTTGTAGTATAGTCTGAAGTCAGGGAGTCTGATTCCCCCAGCTCCATTTTTTTTGCCTCAAGACTGCTTTGGCTATTCGGGGTCTTTTGTGCCTCAATACAACTTTAAGATTTTTTTTTCTAGTTCTGTAAAAAATGCCATTGGTAATTTGATAGGGATTGCATTGAATCTGCAGATTGCTTTGGGTAGTAGAGTCATTTTCACAATGTTGATTCTTCCAATCCAAGAACATGGTATAACTCTCCATCTTCTGGTATCATCTTTAATTTCTTTCATCAGTGTCTTATAGTTTTCTGCATACAAGTCTTTTGTCTCCCTAGGTAGGTTTATTCCTAGGTATTTTATTCTTTTTGTTGCAATGGTAAATGGGAGTGTTTCCTTAATTTCTCTTTCAGATTTTTCATCATTAGTGTATAGGAATGCATGAGATTTCTGCGCACTAATTTTGTATCCTGCAACTTTACCAAATTCATTGATTAGCTCTAGTAGTTTTCTGGTGGCATTTTTAGGATTCTCTATGTATAGTATCATGTCATCTGCAAACAGTGACAGTTTTATTTCTTCTTTTCCAATTTGGATTGCTTTTATTTCTTTTTCTTCTCTGATTGCCATGGCTAGGACTTCCAAAACTATGTTGAATAATAGTGGTGAGAGTGGACATCCTTGTCTTGTTCCTGATCTTAGAGGAAGTGCTTTCAGTTTTTCACCATTGAGAATGATGTTTGCTGTGGGTTTGTCATATATGGCCTTTATTATGCTGAGGTAGGTTCTCTCTATGCCCACTTTCTGGAGAGTTTTTACCATAAATGGGTGTTGAATTTTGTCAAAAGCTTTCTCTGCATCTATTGAGATGATCATATGGTTTTTCTTCTTCAATTTGTTAATATGGTGTATCACATTGATTGATTTGTGTATATTGAAGAATCCTTGCATACCTGGGATAAATCCCACTTGATCATGGTTTATGATCCTTCTAGTGTGTTGTTGGATTCTGTTTGCTAGTATTTTGTTGACGATTTTTGCATCTATATTCATCAGTGATATTGGTCTGTAATTTTCTTTTTTTGTAGTATCTTTGTCTGGTTTAGGTATCAAGGTGATGGTGGCCTCATAGAATGAGTTTGGGAGTGTTCCTTCCTCTGCAATTTTTTGGAAGAGTTTTAGAAGAATTGGTGTTAGCTCTTCTCTAAATGTTTGATAGAATTCACCTGTGAAGCCGTCTGGTCCTGGACTTTTGTTTGTTGGAAGATTTTTAATCACAGTTTCAATTTCATTCCTTGTGTTTGGTATGTTAATATTTTCTAGTTCTTCCTGGTTCAGTCTTGGAAGGTTATACCTTTCGAAGAATTTGTCCACTTCTTCCAGGTTGTCCATTTTATTGGCATAGAGTTGCTTGTAGTAGTCTCTTAGGATGCTTTGTATATCTGCGGTGTCTGTTGTAACTTATCCTTTTTCATTTCTAATTTTATTGATTTGAGTCCTCTCCCTCTTTTTCTTGATGAGTCTGGCTAGTGGTTTATCAATTTTATTTATCTTCTCAAAGAACCAGCTTTTAGTTTTATTAATCTTTGCTATTGTTTTCTTTGTTTCTATTTCATTTATTTCTGCTCTGATCTTTATGATTACTTTCCTTCTGCTAACTTTGGGTTTTGTTTGTTCTTCTTTCTCTAGTTCCTTTAGGTGTAAGGTTAGACTGTTTATTTGAGATTTTTCTTGTTTCTTGAGGTTGGCTTGTATAGCTATAAACTTCCCTCTTAGAACCGCTTTTGCTATATCCCATAGGTTTTGGACCATCATGTTTTCATTGTCATTTGTCTCTAGGTATTTTTTGATTTCCTCTTTGATTTCTTCAGTGATCTCTTGGTTATTTAGTAACGTATTGTTCAGCCTCCATATGTTGTGTATTTTACGTTTTTTTCTCTGTAATTGATTTCTAATCTCATAGTGTTGTGGTCAGAAAAGATGCTTTGATATGATTTCAATTTTCTTAAATTTACTGAGGTTTGATTTGTGACCCAAGATGTGATCTATCCTGGAGGATGTTCCATGCGTACATGAGAAAAAAGTGTAATCTGCTGTTTTTGGATTGAATGTCCTATAAATACCAACTAAATCTATTTGGTCTATTGTGTCATTTAAAGCTTCTGTTTCCTTATTTATTTTCATTTTGGATGATCTGTCCATTCGTGTAAGTGAGGTGTTAAAGTTCCACACTATTTTTGTGTTGCTGTTGATTTCCTCTTTTATAGCTGTTAGCAGTTGCGTTATGTAGTGAGGTGCTCCTATGTTAGGTGCATATATATTTATAATTGTTATATCTTCTTCTTGGATTGATCCCTTGATCATTGTGTAGTGTCCTTCCTTGCCTCTTGTAACCTTCTTTATTTTACAGTCTATTTTATGTGATATGAGTATAGCTATTCCATCTTTCTTTTGACTTCCATTTGCATGGAATACCTTTTTCCATCCCCTCACTTCAGTCTGTATGTGTCCCTAGGTCTGAAGTGGATCTCTTGTAGACAACATATATATGGGTCTTATTTTTTTATCCATTCAGCAAGCCTGTGTTTTTTGGTTGGAGCATTTAATCCATTCACGTTTAAGGTAATTAGTGATATGTATGTTCTTATGGCCATTTTCTTAATTGTTTTGGGTTTGTTTTTGTAGGTCCTTTTCTTCTCTTGTGTTTCCCACTTAGAGCAGTTCCTTTACCGTTTGTTGTAGAGCTGGTTTGGTGGTGCTGAATTCTCTTAGCTTTTGCTTGTCTGTAAAGCTTTTGATTTCTCCATTGAATCTGAATGAGATCCTAGCTGGGTAGAGTAATCTTGGTTGTAGGTTCTTCCCTTTCATCACTTTAAGTATATCATGCCACTCCCTTCTGGCTTGTAGAGTTTCTGCTGAGAAATCAGCTGTTAACCTTATGGGAGTTCCCTTGTATGTTATTTGTCATTTTTCCCTTGCTGCTTTCGATAAATTTTCTTTGTCTTTAATTTTTGCCAGTTTGATTACTATGTGTCTCGGCATGTTTCTCATTGAGTTTATCCTGTATGGGACTCACTGCGCTTCCTGAACTTGGGTGGCTACTTCCGTTCCCATGTTAGAGAAGTTTTCAACTATAATCTCTTCAAATATTTTCTCGGGTCCTTTCTCTCTCTCTTCTCCTTCTGGGACCCCTATAATGCGAATGTTGTTGCGTTTAATGTTGTCCCAGAGTTCTCTTAGGCTGTCTTCATTTCTTTTCATTCTTTTTTCTTTATTCTGTTCCACAGCAGTGAATTCCACCATTCTGTCTTCCAGGTCACTTATCCGTTCTTCTGCCTCAGTTATTCTGCTATTGGCTCCTTCTAGTGTAGTTTTCATTTCAGTTATTGTATTGTTCATCTCTGTTTGTTTGTTCTTTAATTTTTCTAGGTCTTTGTTAAACATATCTTGCATCTTATTGATCTTTGCCTCTATGCTTTTTCCGAGGTCCTGGATCATCTTCACTATCATTATTCTGAATTCTTTTTCTGGAAGGTTGCCTATCTCCACTTCATGTAGTTATTTTTCTGGGGTTTTATCTTGTCCCTTCTTCTGGTACATAGCCCTCTGCCTTATCATCTTGTCTATCTTTCTGTGAATGTGATTTTTGTTCCACAGGCTGCAGGATTGTAGTTCTTCTTGCTTCTGCTGTCTGCCCCCTGGTAGATGAGCTGTAATTTCTCTTTAACCAAAGATAAATTTTGTATTATGTTTTAATTTCCAAATCCTAGGAAGTATTTTAGGCAAGTGTATCAGTCTAAGTTCTACCAGAGGAGCAGAAGCAGAATGAATAAGAGATTATATGTAAAATGTAAATGCTGACTAAGCACAAAGTCCATGGGTCAGACGGTCAGGAAGAGAAGAGCTGGAGCAAGCTGGAACCACAAGGGCACAAGTGAATCATTTGTCCATGTGCAGTCAGGAAGGGAAGACGGGGAGAAAGCAGAGGAATTGTAGACTTATCTGCTGTGTGGACTCTCTGGGCTCAGAGAAGGCCTAAACCCTCTTTTAAAGGCCATCCAACTAATTAAGTTAGATTTACCCAGAGTAAACTCACTTTTGATGAATTTAACTTTAATTCATTAGAACTTTACTCACATCTGCAAAATTCCTTAACAGCAGATTAGTGTTTGACTGAAACATGGGATTATGATATAAATATGCTATAAAATGGCCACCTCTTCCTTTTCATTCCCCAACTCTTGCAAAAGGCTAGCTCTTTCTAATTTGAAACATAGTAGAAAAAATGCTGGGGCTTTAGGCAAGTTGACATGTCAAAATACAATCAGAGCAATAGTTTACTTATTTATAATTGTATTCCATGTTAGTCAGGTTTGTTTCAAAAAGCAAATTAAATTCTCCAATATTTGTAAACATATTCATTTTTTCACTATTTTAAAATTATATTTACAAGTATTTTTGTGTATGTACAAAGATTTCATATATTCTGGGACAACTTGATTATTTAAGTACAGGTTGATATATTTTAATATATTCTTTCTTATTGAAGTATAGTTGCTGTACAATATTTCCAGTGTACAGAAATGTGATTCAGTTATATATTTATATACATATATATATATTCTTTTTCAGATTATTTTCCATTATAGGATATTACAAGATATTGAATATAGTTCCCTGTGCTATACAGTAGGTTGTTGTTGTTTATTTTTTATATAGTAGTGTGTATCAGTTAATCCCAAATTCCTAAATTGTCCCTTTCCCCCCTTTCCCCTTTGGAAACCGTAAGCTTGTTTTCTATGTCTGTGAGTCTATTCCTGTTTTGTAAATAAATTCATTTGCATCATTTTTTTAGATTCTACATATAATTTATATCACATGATATTTGTCTTTGTCTGGCTTGCTTCATTTAGTATGATAATGTCTAGGTCCATCCATGTTGCTACAAATGGTATTATTTCATTCTTTTTTATGGCTGAGTAATATTCCATTATATATATATATATATATATATATGCCACATCTTCTTTATCCATTCATCTGTTGATGGATGCTTAGGTTGCTTCCATGTCTTGGCTACTGTAAATAATGCTGCTATGAACATTGGAGTGCATGTATCTTTTCAAATTAGAGTTTTCATCTTTTCTGGATACATGCCCAGGAATGGGATTGCTGAATCATACGGTAACTCTATTTTTAGTTTTTTAAGGAAACTCCATACTGTTCTCCATAGTGGCTGCACCAATTTACATTCCCACCAACAGTACAAGAGGGTTCCATTTTCTCCACACCCTCTCTAGCATTTATTATTTGTAGACTTTCTGATGATGGCCATTCTTACTGGTGTGAAGTGGCACCTCATTGTTGTTTTGATTTGCATTTCTCTAATAATTAGCGATGTTGAGTATTCTTCCATGTGCCTGTTGATCATCTGTATGTCTTCTTTGGAGAAATGTCTGTTTAGGTCTTCTGCCCATTTTTTGATTGAGTTGTTTGTTTTTTTAATATTGAGTTGTATGAGCTATTTGTGTATTTTGAAAATTAATCTTTTGTCAGTTGCATCATTTCCAAATATTTTCTCCCATTCTGTACGTTGTCTTTTTGTTTTGTTTAAGGTTTCCTTTGCTGTTCAAAAGCTTTTAAGTTTAATTAGGTCCCATTTGTTTATTTTTGCTTTTGTTTCCATTATTCTAGGAGACAGATCCAAAAAAAATATTGCTGTGATTTACATCAGTGTTCTGCTTATGTTTTCCTCTAGGAGTTTTTAAGGATATATTTTAATATATTCTTGTTGGTTTTAATTTTTTTGTATATTTGTTTCTTGATGTCTTACAATCTCAATATTGGTCCTCCTTCTACTCCCTATCTACTAGTACCAACCAACACTAGATTTTGTAACGTGGTTCTAGCTTCTTGCTCATTAGAGACATTGCAAGCACCACATATGTATTGGCTTGGCCAAAAAGTGCCTTCAGTTTTTAAGTAAAAATAAAAGATGCATTTTTCATTTTCACCAAGAACTTTATTGAGCAACGTATTCACCCTTTTGTTCTACTACCTTCTGCCATTTTTCAGGCAACTTCATAATTCATCTTCCCAAAACTTTTTATCTTTATGAGCAAAGAACTGTTCCAGGTGCCTTTTACAGTCTTCCAGAGAATTGAAGTTTTTTCCATTATGAGAATTTTGTAAAGACCGACATAAACGGCAATCCAAAGGTGCAATGTCTGGTGAATATGGTGGATGAATCAGAACTTTCCAGCCAAGCTGTAACAGTTTTTGCCTGGTCATCAAAGAAACATGTAGTCTTGTATTATCTTGATGGAAGATTATGCATTTTCTGTTGACTAATTCTGGACGTTTTTCTTTGAGTGCTGCTTTCAGTTGGTCTAATTGGGAGCAGTACTTGGAATTAATCATTTGGTTTTCCGGAAGGAGCTCATAATAGAGAACTCCCTTCCAATCCCACCTTATACACAACATCACCTTCTTTGGATGAGGACTGGCCTTTGGTGTGGTTGGTGGTGTTCATTCCTCTTGCCCCACAATCTCTTCCATTCCACATTGTTGTACAGTATCCACTTTTAATTGCCTGTCACAATTTGTTTTAAAAATGCAATGTTTTCATTACATTTAAGTAGAGAATCACATGCAGAAATACAGTCAAGAAGGTTTTTTTCACTTAACTTATGTGAAACTCAAACATCAAAGGGATGAACATAACCAAGCTGGTGCAAATGATTTTCAACATTTGATTTGGATATTTTGAGTATGTCAGCTATCTCCCGTGTGGTATAACATTGATTGTTCTCAATTAATGTCTCAATTTGATTGCTATCAACTTCAGTTGGTCTACCCGACCGTGGAGCATCATCCAGCAAGAAATCTCTAGCACAAAACTTCACAAACCACTTTTGACAAGTTTGATCAGTCACAGCACTTTCTCCATACACTGCACAAATCTTTTTTTGCATTTCAGTTCCGTTTTTACCTTGCTTGAAATACTAAAGCATAGTATGCTGAAAATGTTGCTTTTATCCTTCCATCTTCAATATTAAAATGGCTACACAAAAATTCACCAATTTTGATGTCTTTTTTTAAATGCATGCTGATATGACAGCTATCACATACAATCTAATAAAATTGTTTCGAATGAAGTTAAAGACAACTAAGTGCTACTAGAGCCATCTTACAGAAAAAAATGAGCAAACCTTTGGCCAACCCAATAAAAACTGGACAATAGAGCAGCTGGGTCAGTTCCTGATTCAAGGAAGTGTGTTATTTTCTCTGGCTTTTATAGGTACCTGGCTTTGTATATCTGAAATTGCAGGTAATAATTGGTTCCATTAGATCATCTATCAAGAATAAGGAGAAGGGCAACCCACAGCCTTGATTTCAAGCAGTGATCTTAGCTTTGGTCCCCCATTTCATATGGAAAAGTTAGTCCACATCACCAACAGTCCGGTTTCTAGATAGTAGTCCCTGGCCACAATTGTTTTCCTCCTTTTGAATATGTGTCCAAAAAGGTATTTATTTTTGTTTTGGAGTATGGATATGTCTTTTTTTCAACATTGACATTTTATGTTTATTATTGCAGTGTGCTATGAGCACCAGTTCAGTGATAAAGTATGAATTTTCAATTACAGTCTTCAGTTGTATTGAACACATTTTGCATTACTGCCAATTTTTCTTCTATTGATTTCAATCAGATAAACTCTAAATCTATTTTTTAAGTGATAACTGACATATTTACAACATACATCCCTAGTTTATGTTTTCTTTTTCCAACAAATTCTCAAGCTACTCATTATCTTTATCCTGCTCAAAAACAGACCAGAATCATTTATCATTTAGCTATCCTCAAATCAGCTCTTATTGTTTTGTTTCATAGTTATAACTTATTTAGATTTACCCACATGTTTTTTTTTTCCTTATTTTCTTTTTCCCTGCACAGCATTCATTTGTGCATTTCTGAATTTCCACTTAGGTTCAATTTTCTTCTTGACTTAAATCAAATAAAAATACACTATTGAAAAAGCAGCTGAAAATTTTATGCGGAGATGTGGGTGCTAGGAATGTTGGATTCAGCACCTCAGACAAACTCCAGAATCTATTTTGCTCCATCTTTGCTCCTCACTGTAGACTCTCATTTTGTATTCAGGTACTCCGTTTGTGCTGTAAGACAGATTTCAGTAATATCAGGGTCATTTCTGCCCCATAGAAACCCCAGCCAGAAAGAGTCTTACAAATGTCTTAGGCTACACTCTCATTGCACGAGTTTGTCTGTGTGCCTATTCCTGATCCAGTCACTGGGGTAGGGAAAATAATACATCAAAGTGAAACCAACACCATTAAAACCATATTTCTTGAGGATAGTTTATGCATTGTTGCTTTCTTTTTCCATAAGGAGCCACGGATAGATGTTGGGAGGGCAAACACAGCAGCCATCAACTACATTTAGTCATATAACTAAAATCTATGAACAGCTTGAAAGTTATTCTATCCATATTAATACGTGTCTTCTGAGTATCAGCAATTTATATACACATGTATACAAACGTCCAACTTTTACAGAACCCTGTCCAAAAATTTTTATATTGGAATTGAAGATTCTATAAGACATAGTTGGTGGTTACATTTGTTTATACATTTTTGGAAATGTAGAAACTGAGGGGCCTAGAGAAATTAATAAATTAAAAAATAAAACTAATTAGTGAGGAATCATGGTTTTGGATTCTGGTCTTCTGATTCTAAAACCATGTTATTCACAGATTAGTATTTTATTCATGTTCACCTGTTTCTCTCTCTCTCCCTCATAGATTATTCTCTGACATAGAATAAGGGAATAGATTTAGAATCTTTCAAATTATAATAAATTTAAATATGTATGACATATTTCATTTATTTATTTATGCAATATATCAAATACTAAACTATACTTTTAAATGTATATTTCATTAAAACATAGTCCATATAATTCTTCTTATGTGTACATTCACATAGTTAAACCAATCAAGATTTTGCAAGGATATACCTACATAAAATATGAGTGTGTGTGCATTTGTACACCCAATATGTTTTAACTCTCAGTTATAATTATTTCTTTAAAAAATTTTATTAACTAATAAGTCATAGGAAGACTAGAATAAACATTTCTAGGGAGTGGTAAACTTGGGGTCTGGGGCAGAAAGTTATAAGAAAAAAATGTAAAGGATAGAGCAGATCAGTAGCCATATGGGGAAGAACTCTTGCAACATATACTAAAATGGAAACTTTATCTGAGAGAAAGGTTATTTAAATTTATGAACAACAGCATCTCAGAGAGCCACGATATGAACAATTAAAAATAAATAAGTTAATTTTAATATTGCTTAATAGTTCTGATTGATCTTCCAGAGATTTTGTTGACAATACATCAAGAATTAATTTAGGATCCAGTTGAAAACAAAGTTTATAATCCTCATGTAATGGATTTTGATGCCTCAGGCAATACAGTGATGTAAAAATGATTAAAAAGTGCTGCTTTCCTGTGTAACCAATAAAACTTCTCTCTAAAATAGGTTAGGTTAAAAATACTTGACTGTGGGACTTCCCTGTTGGTGCAGTGGTTAAGAATCTGCCTGCCAATGCAGGGGACACAGGTCTAGTCCTGGTCCGGGAAGATCCCACATGTCGCGGAGCAACTAAGCCTGTGTGCCAACACTACTGAGCCTCCGTGCCATAACTACTGAAGCCCGTGAACCTAGAGCCGGTGCTCCGCAACACGAGAAGCCACCACAAGGAGAAGCCCACGCACCGCAACTTAGAGGAGCCCCGGTAGCCCTCGTTCGCCACAACTAGAGAAAGCCCGCAAGCAGCAACGAAGACTCAACACAGCCAAAAATAAATTAATTAAAAAAACATACTTGATTGTGCTGTATTTGTAGAATTCCAACTAAACTGTTTATTATTATTTTATATACAGGTTCATTTGACATCACATCCTCTAGCTTATTACACTGATGTCACCCAATCCAATCAAAAGGTCATCCATCAGTAATAGATCAAACCAAACTATATATCAAAACCCTACTAGCGGGGCTTCCCTGGTGGCGCAGTGGTTGAGAGTCTGCCTGCTGATGCAGGGGACACGGGTTCGTGCCCCGGTCTGGGAAGATCCCACATGCCGCGGACCGGCTGGGCCTGTTAGCCATGGCCGCTGAGCCTGCGCGTCCGGAGCCTGTGCTCCGCAATGGGAGAGGCCGCAACAGTGAGAGGCCCGCATAAGGCAAAACAAAACAAAACAAAACCCTACTAGCAGCATAACAAAAAGTGTTGGGAAAATGACTGGAAAACATGCATATAGGTATATTTCAGATAGTAACAACATTCTATAATGATTTATTTTTAAATAGGTAGGTGAACCAACTATTGAAATGAGGTAAATAAGAGAATAAAAATCCCTATTATCTATATTATTTAAAAGCAATTCCTTTCAAATATTATAATATTAAATTCTAGTGGGTTTTTTTTTCAGAGAATGGACAAAACTAACTTTTGGCATTCATTATTAATTCCCTTTAAGTATTTATGAATCATTTATACACAAATTTACAGTTTTTGTCACCATTTAAAAATTGTGGTAATGTGATTTATGTTATGGTTTGATTATATACAAGTGCACATAGATCTCAAGTTGCATGCCAGCTCTCTACTTAAAAATGTTCTTACCTTCAAGGAAATTTTATGATTTATATAGCAAAGCAAACTTGGAGGTGAACTTTCATACATATATAATTTTCTATGAAACTATTGCCTTTGGTGAATTTTCACCTTATATAACGAATTTAATAAGAAATGCATATATGTTCTAGGAATACGCTAGTCATAATACTCACTTTGTCTCATAAGTCATAATACTCACTATATCTCATTCAAATAAATAATATCTCAATCTTTTAGACGTTTGTGCCTCATCACTTAACTCTTTTTCTATTGTTTCTAATTATAAATACTAAAATAAACTTAGTGTTAAATAATTACTACCTTATTTTCATGGCGTGCTGTGTATGTATGAGTCTGAATATGTGTTGCTGGAATTCAATGCAATTTTATTTATGTTTCTGAAATAGATGAATAAATATTAACTACTAAGTGAATGAATATATGAGCAGCTGTTTGGTATGTACTGGGGGGATTATTACATAATATTTCCATAATTATTAAAGAGAAATAGAGAAAATGCCTCTTTTGAATTACTATAATAACTTTACTGATTGCTTTAGATTTGCTATGATAAATGTGAATTAATTATTGAGTTCTCACTATAATAACTTTACAGAATTATAACATTTAACACTCACAACAATACTGTATTAGGTGCTACTGTCCCCATTTTATAGATGAAGATACTGAGGTACAGAGAATAAGCAAACTGTCCAAGAAAATACAGCTAGTAAATAGTCAAACCCAGGGTGCACACCTGGGCAGACTGATTTTGGCATTTGTGATCTTAAGAACCCAACTGCCTCATGCTATACAGAAGACCACACAAGACATGAAAAAATGAGCTAGACTCAGAATCCTAAGTCAAGAAGACTAATCAAGTTTCATAAGGTAGAAGCAACAACCAATTGGCTGTATGACACACCTGTGGCCCTCTGTTGCCGCACAGAAACATTTCCTAATTCAGGTTCTTTCTTTCTACTTTTCCTTCACCTTTATACCCCTTCCATTTTCTAATGCTTTCAAAGTGTGATGGCTTCTGGGAAGCCTCTGACTCTCTATGTGGCTATAGGGAGTGTGAAGCTTGTATTTATGCTTTTTCAATTAGTATAAGTTTTAACATGCAATTGAAAGTAGCTGAGGTTAGCACGTTAGAAAATTTGAGCTTTTAACAATTGCAAAGGGAGTTTACATGTATATCGGTAAGAGTATTTCCTCTTGAATAAAGCAATCTGATTTCATGCATAAAATGCTTTAGCAACATCCCAATTACCCATCAGGATATTTGTTTATTTTTATTTTCATTTTGTTGTTCTAATTTAGAAAAGACCACACAATCAGTAATGATCTGAAATAAAGGTAATTTAGGATTATGATGAATATGAGGAATTAGTTCTCCCATCTTCACCTTTGCCTTCTTATCCTGGAGAGGGTTAAAACTCTTATCAGAAGACTGGTTTCTGTCAATTAGATGCTCACTTGAGATTTGGAAGGTATAAATGACTTTGGCTTGGCTGTTTTTCTTGCAGCAAATACAATTGGGTGAAAAAACATTTTTTTTTCTGAGCAGTTCAGTG
Source organism: Globicephala melas (assembly GCF_963455315.2). Classification (NCBI taxonomy): domain Eukaryota; kingdom Metazoa; phylum Chordata; class Mammalia; order Artiodactyla; family Delphinidae; genus Globicephala; species Globicephala melas. The sequence continues at coordinate 23,760,396 of NC_083318.1, read as the reverse complement.
CCCAGTCTCTCACTTTGGGCAGTCATGAAGCAATTGCATTGGCGGCAGTGGAGGTCTCTTTCCTCCCTGCCTTCCTGATAGTACTGGAAGCAGCAACTTCCCCTGCTGAAGCATCTCGCAGTCATTCTTGTAGACCTCCACTAAAGCCAACTCCTCTAGCCTTTCTAATAATAGCACAAGCACTTAAATAATTATTAAATTCCTTTTTACTTAAAATATTTTAAAAAGAGTTTTTTTCTGCAGCAGAACCCTGATAACATAAGAAGCAATGGCGAATGTTCACGCTCTTATGGAAAATGAAAACAAAATTTTTTATACGAAAACATATAAACATAGTGTTTGTTTTCCTGCTTGTATTAACAAAAATAATATAATTTACAAGACAGCATGTTCGTTGGACAAAAAGACTTTACAGTTAGCATTTAAATATAAAACAAATATTTAGAAATAACTGCTGCAGTTGATTTAACAATCTGAAAATACCTGTTTAAATGGTTGGTTTCATTGGCTAGCAGAATTTCTTACAAATAAATAAACAGGTAATCTCTATAAATTTAATTTTTTTTTTCAATTCTCTTCCAACCCAACAGACGCATACCCACCTTATACTGGTACTTGTCAAACGACTGGTAAATCTTGAATCATGAGGAAAATATGTATGAGACTTAGGAGATGATGAAAACAAGATGTTAATATCCATATTAGATGGTAAGTTGACATACCCAGCCATTATACATATTTTAGGTAGAATTTATCTGCCTTGGTATCATCTACTCATTTCCTCCTCAAATGGCTGAATAATAGACTGAAACTAGTAAATGTGATCCAGCTTTTCAAGAAATGCAATCCTTTAATAAATCTTAAAATTTGCGAGACTCCAATTGTGTGTCCAATAAAATCTTTAGGCATAGATAGCTCATGTATTGGGATTTGCCTTTTTATACCTAAACATATAACTACATATTTGTAATATGAGTTTTCATTTTTTAAAAAGAAGTGTGGAGAAAACCTCTTTATATAAACAAGCAGGATTGAATACAAAAGTTTTGTTATCACAATGTCAATTTTTTAACTCTTCTAAGTTATTTGCTAAAAATTACAAAATGATCCTTTCTTAAAGATGATTCTTAATGATCTATCAGTTGAGAATGTAAATATTTATTTATGTCAAAATATTAAATGTGTTAAATCTGTGCTGAAATTTTTCAGGCATGTTATAGATTCCAGAAATGAAACGCATGAACCCCGCCCACAAAGGGGGTTTATTAAGGGAGACTAATGGCAAAGACAAGGAACAATATATACACACTTGGCGAAACAACAAAGGTCTCCAGAGATGTTTAGAAGTAGAATTCCTGTGGTATTCTTTATCTTCAAGTTATAAGAAAGAGCCCCAAAATCATATTATAGAAATATGAAAAGGAATAAGTATCTATAGTATCAAAGGGGATCTTGAAAATCAAAGAAATGAAAAAACTTAAGTAAAAACTTATCAAGGCATAAATAATTTGCAATTGGCAGAAGAAGAAACTCAGCTAACAAGAATAAGAAGGGACTTATATACATACTCATTGCTTGCATTAGAATACTAACTAAAACAACAGTGGGTAGCTGTTTGTATTCAATAGATTGGCAAAGTTTAAAAGTTGGATAACACCTAGGTTTGGGTCCAAATCACCAGGATAATTTTAAACTTTTAAAAATTGCTGACTTCTACATTTATCTCCTTATTTCGCTAATGGAAATCAGGAATCTCAAATTGTAAGTGACCACAAATAACTTATGTGGCCATGGAGGACTGAAAATCATTAATTGTCTTTAACCACAGGTAAAAATATAGCCATATGTATATACAAATACATATATATTAACCAATATATAAATATATAACATAGAATTAGGCATGGAATAGATAAAATGAGACTAGAATAGAAAAATGAAATGCTATATATGCATAATTTTTAACAAGTAGAAAGAAACTGGAATACAAAAGAGAGAGTAATGCCTCATAATGTTCATCAATTTTTATTAACCTTCTCAGTCACTATTCTCCTCCTATTTTCTAATTCTGAGTTATGTAAATCTACTTTCTAGTCAGTATGACATTTGTCTTTAGTCATATACATCTTCAAAATATTTCATCCATTATAATATTCAAAAAGTCTAATAATTTTATTTAAATTTGTATATTTCCATTCATAGTATTTAATATTATTTACAACAATGTGTCTGAAATCACATCATTGCTCTTTCTCTATATATTATTTACTTCCTTCAAACAAAGTAAATTCTTTAAGACAATAAAACTATTTCTGCAGAATAAAGATAAAAATGATGGAACTCTAGCTCTTCAAAATAGAAGTTCTTGATATGTCCTTTCTCTGACATCCCACTGTCTTGATAGTGTGAAGCCAATTTCAATTCTAGCTGACTAAAGAAAGGGTTTTCTTTTTCTTTATTTATTGAGGCTTTAGATATAAAAGACATTTTATTTCCAAATTTTCAGTTAGTTCTTTCAAGAATTTCACTGAATATATTCTTTTGAATTCTACTTTATGTAGTAATATGTTCATTTCTTCTGTTGAAAGAAGAAATTTTGGCATTTAAAAAAAGTCTACTTCTGGTAAAATGTTCCAATAATAGACATGTTTAGATATATTATTTAACTGTATTACTGTGCCAGCAGGGAGTCCTAATATGTTTACAGAAGATAAAAGTCAAGGAGGACACAGAAATAAATCTTAACAACTAAACTGTCTCTAGCAGCCTTGATTTTTTTTGAAATTGTTTGTAAGACTTATATGTGCCTTAGACACTGTGCTTTTACAGAAAATATAATCAATAAACAGGGTTTCCCTGGTGGCGCAGTGGTTAAGAATCCGCCTGCCAATGCAGGGGACACAGGTTTGAGCCCTGGTCCAGGAAGATCCCACATGCTGTGGAGCAACTAAGCCTGTGCACCACAACTACTGAGCTTGCACTCTAGAGCCCACAAGCCACAAATACTGAGCCTGCGTACCACAACTACTGAAGCCCACGCACCTAGAGCTCATGCTCCACAACCAGAGAAGCCACTGCAATGAGAAGCTCAGGCACCACAACAAAGAGTAGCCCCCACTCACTGCAACTAGAGAAAGCCCATGAACAGCAACGAAGACCCAATTCAGCCAAAAATAAATAAATAAATTTGTTTTAAAAAAGAAAAGAAAATATAATCAATAAATAACTCAAAAAGTTTGCAACTCAGCTGACTTTGCTCCCTGTTTTCTTGCCCTTGTTCTTCATTGAATTTCTTGAGCTACCATATACTTTCTACTCCCCACACATGTTCCTTATATGACCAATTTGAGGGCTATTTTGTTGTTGTTTTTGTTGTTGAAGAAGAAAACTGGTTGGGATTGTAGTGGGACCAGAAAAGTTGTAGGACTGTGGATGGTACAGTGAGCTTAAACTCAGACACAGGTTTTGATTTTGCTGTTTAATATCAATGTGACTTTAACAAACACTGCTTTTCAGAACTCCAATTTTCTTATCTGCATAGAAAAGTTAACATATAAATCAAAGATTTTTTGTATATATAAAATGAAATAACATATTATATAAACTCTGAAGTATTGATACTATTCAAATATAAAGTATTAGGAAAATCACACAGGTTCTCAAGTCAGAAACCTATAAGTCAGCAGCTATGAGTATTCATTTTCCGTCAGCACCCACTTCAGTCCATCTAGGAGTCCTTATTCCACACCAGCAGCTCCCACTCCCAATTGCTCGCAAACCACACACATGCCTCTCTCTCTCCTCCATTCTCATCTCATCTCATAACTGGTACTTGGACTGTTACAACAGCCTGCAAACAGGCTTCTGCTTCTAATCTTAAAATATTCTCCACAAAAAAGCCGGAATGATCTTTGGAAACATAGGTCATGTCATTTCATGAATTTGTTTGAAATTGTTTCATGTTGGAACAAGATTCCAACAATTTATTTACTGCGTCCATCATAGACCGTTTTGATCTTGCACTAGCCAAGACTTTCAGCCTCATATTGAGGTCTTTTCTCGTTGCTCACTAGCTTCCAGCCACATTCTGTTTCCCTTAAAGGAACAGTATTAAAAAGGAATTATAGTGCATAAAAATAGGCACTCAATGAATATTCTTAAATAAACAGATACAATATTCTTGGATTTGAATGGCAAAGGATACATAGTAAAATGCTAAAGAGAAAAATATTAGCCCTGATTAATCATGTCATATATGCAACTCACATTAATTTTTTCATGTTGGTAATTTCACTTCAAAATTAATTTTCTACACACAAAAATAACCTCAAAATGGCTTAAAGACTTAAATATAAGACAAGACACCATAAAACTCCTAGAAGAGAACAAAGGCAAAACATTCTCTGACATAAATAGTACAATGTTGTTTTAGGTCAATTTCCCAAGGCAATAGAAATAAAAGCAAAAATAAACAAATTGGACCTAATCAAACTTATAAGCTTTTGCATAGCAAGGGAAACCATAAATAAAATGAAAAGACAACCTATGGAATGGGAGAAAATATTTACAAATGATGTGACCAACAAGGGCTTAATTTCTAAAATATACAAACAGCTCATACAACTCAATAACAAAAAAACAAACAATCCAATCAAAAAATGGGTAGAAGACCTAAATAAACATTTCTCCAAAGAAAAATGGCCAATAGGCACATGAAAAGATGCTCAATATTGCTTATTACTACAGAGATACAAATCAAAACTACAATGAGTTATTACCTCACACCAGTCAGAATGGCCATCTTCAAAATGTCTACAAATAATGAATGCTGAAGAGGGTGTGGCGAAAAGGGAACTCTCCCACACTGTTGGTGGGAATGTAGATTGGTGCAGTCACTGTGGAAAAAAGTATGGAGGTTCTTCAGAAAACTAAAAATAGAATTACCATATGATCCAGCAATCCCATTCCTGGGTATATATGTAGAAAAGATGAAAGCTCTAATTCGAAAAGATATATGCACCCCAATGTTCATAGCAGTGATTTACAATAGCCATGGCATGGAAGCAACCTAAGTGTCCATCAACAGAGGAAAGGATAAAGAAGTTGTGGTGTGTGTATATATATATATATATATATATATATATATATACACACACACACACACACATATATATTATATAAGTATATATTATTGTATATATACCATAATATATAATACAAGTTGTGATATACACACACACACACACACACACACACACACAAAATGGAATATTACTCAGCCATAAAAGAGAATGAAGTAATGTCATCTGTAGTAACGTGGATGGACCTAGAGATTATCATACTATGTGAAGTTAGACAGAGGAAGAGAAATATTATATGATATCACTTATATGTGGGATCTAAAAAGTAGTACAAGTCAACTATTTACAAAACAGAAACAGACTCACAGACGGAAAACAAACTATGGTTATCAAATGGGAAGAGGCGGGAGGGATATATTGGGAGTAGGGGATTAGCAGAGGCACACTGCCATATATTAAATAGATAGACAACAAAAATTTACTGTAGAGCACAGGGAACTATATTCAATATCTTGTAATAAACTATAATGGAAAAGATTTGGAAAAAAAGAATACAGATATGCACATACATACGTATAACTGAATCACTTTGCTGTACACCTGAAACTAACACAATATTGTAAATCAACTATATATCAATAAAAAATAATAATTTTCTATGTTTTCTTTAATTCCCTAGTTTTCAATATAATTTTCACACATCAAATGATAATCATTGGGATAGGGAAGGCTATTTGTTTTTGTTAAAATCCTAAAAGGTCTAAACTACTTCAGAAATTTTGCTTGAGTCAAATTTATGTAAACTTAATATCTTTACTTGCTATTACATTATTCCACTTGAAAAAAAAGTGTTTTTTCTTATTTGAATATTAATCAAATTTTTAAAAACATCTAATTACACAGCCTTAAAACACAGTAAACATTTATAAAATCCCAAATACTTTTGCTATTTGGAAAAAAAACCTTCCACTGCACTTATTAACATTGACAAAGTTGATTCTTAAGGTAGATTATTTGATTTACCCACCCAAGATATGTTGAAAAAGTCAAAGGATACACAGTGAACACCTATATAATTACCGTTAAATTTGCTTTAACACATAAATAGCTATATATTCATTATTTTATCTATCCATCAATGCATCTTATTTTAATACCTCCCTAAAGTGAGGTTGCAGATATCAGTCCAACACTAAACACCGCAGCAGACACATCATTAATGAAATTTCACCATGTGTTTATACTCTAGTTGAGATTAAATTTATAAACAATGAAATGCACAAATCATAACTGCACTATTCAATATATTTTGACAAGTGCATATACTTGTGTAATCCAAACATTTATGAAGAGAAAGACCATCACTCCCAAGATCTCTTCCAACTTCTGTCTGTCAGTTCTGTTTCTGACCCTCAGAGGTTAAAAGTCTTACTTTTTTCATCATAGGTTAATTTTGACTCTTCTAGAACTTTATATAAATGAAACAATGTGGCATAAGATTTTATGTGTAATAATTTTTCACTCCGCATGAATTTTAATTCAGTTTTAAAGAATAATCCATGATCTAATATTCATTTTTCTTTTTCTCAAATTGTATCCTGTGGAAATTACTCTATGCAAGGTTGGTGTTTATGTTTGTTTTAAAATGTTATACTCATGTTGGAAATAGAATTTCATTGGGTCTACCACTCTAGACTAAAAATTTGTAGAGAATTTTTAACCTATTAATTGGTGTCTTTTATCATACTGGACAATTTTAATCTTTTTCTGCTTTTGCATATTCCATTAGACTCTCTGGAAGCCGGATTAAAAGCATGTTAGACCATTTTTTCTATCCTTAATGTCTCTTGATCTTTCATATTTTTTATTTCTTTGACTCTCTGAGATATATTATTTACACAGATTTAACTTCATGTTAATTAGCTCCTTCTTTAGCTGCATAAAGTTTGCTTTAGATATCATCTAATATTTTTTAACTATAAATGTTTATATATTTAAATTTAAAAGCTCTATTTAATACTTTCCAAAACTGCCTGGTCAATTTTGATAATCTCCGGCTCTTTAGTCATACATTTTATGTTCTTATAATTTTTAACAAATAAAATATTAATATTGTATGTATTATATACTATAATTGTAATGTTAAGTACTTTTTTAACTGCTGTTGTTTGCTCATGGTAGATCATGTCTCCTGTGTTTCTTGTTATGAGAGAATGATCTTTGGAAGTATATGTATGGCAATTCCTTGAGGGCTAGATTTAGAGCACATTCATCCAGGAACTTGTTTTGAGCTTATTTTTGATAGGTGTCTGAGGATACCCATTCATGCTTAGTGTGCACTGAGATTCTATGACTCAGTTCCAAACTCACAGAAGGGCAGAGTTGTGGTAGGAATCTCAAGGGATACATTTGTTTATTTCTGCTCAATCCAGAACTAAAGTTAAGGCAAGAAATTAGGCCCCTATATTTTTGTTTCTTTTTTATCCACTGAAACTGCACACCTTCTTTGGTCCTAGCTTTATTCTGGTGTCTGTAATTTCACTTTCCACTTGCATGGAAACAGACTCTGCATCAACTACACATATTTTTGTTTTCTGTCACCAATATGAACAAGCACATGCATTGTCCAATAAATATCACATCCAGCCCACTAGAATGGACAGATGACTACAAGTTAGAGTCTGACTTCAGCAGATATTTACTTCTGCGAATATATCATTAGTAATTTCTGGCATCTGATGATTTCCCCCATTTTCCCAATCCTCAATGATTTGTGTTTTTTGGTTGTTCTGAGCTAGTAGTATGTATCTCCAGCATCCTATGGTGGAACATTCCTATGTCATTATTAGCTGGATAAAGCTAGATAGTTATTTCAAAGGCTTTTAAGGAGAAACTTACATTAGAAAAGTACATTATAAAAGAAAAACACATGCTCTATAATTCTAGTAGCTGTCATATATAGAGAGGTAGGTACAGATGTAAATATAGAGATGGAGATACACAAACACAGCTTTCACCACTTTGTCTCTCGATTTCTTTTTTCTCTGTATCAGTGTAACATTAAATGTTATCTATGAAAATTTATTGTTTTTAAATAAAACAACAGAATGGAATACCCCACTGTATTCGTTCTGCTTATTTTCCTTAAATACATTTTCTTCTTTGATATGTCCATGTTTGTGATGACTTTGGATTAAAATACTGTATTATCTTTACTGCCTCCAGAAATAATTTTTTCATGTTAATTTCATTAACTTCCTCTCTATTTCAATTTCCCTTCATACATATATGCATACATATAAACACATATATTTATATGTATACAAACATATATTCATAAACATGCATGTTTATGAATGTATATATATATATAAATATGTGTGCATTTAAATAAATATAGAGTTTGGTGCAATGCAAAACAATTCATATGAGTAAAATCAATTAGACTTAAAAAGCAATTTATTTGAATTTGTATACTCTAAACTGTAATGAATATATATACATTTTTTGTATAAATGTATCATGCAAATTGTTCCAAATATATTACCTTCATTAATGTGTTAAATAAACTTTACCACTGAACATAAATTTCTAAAAATATATTCTATGCTAAATATCCTGTTTAATAGATGTTTCACGAAATTTTTAGCTTTTAAAAACAACAGTCCTATTTCAAACATATTTCAAATTAACTTTCTTAGTAAGAACTTCTAAAAAATAGGCTTTCACACCAGTAGCATAAATGGTAGCAAGCTTATAGGGTAGTTAACTTTAATCTTGCTCCAGCTAGAAGGATTCTTTAAGAGTAGTATGATATATGGATATTACTGTCTGATTCCATATGGCTTTTCATGAAAATGACATGCCTGTAGTAAAACACATTCCTTTTGCCTTCAGAAAGTGAGACATCAAAGGAAGACAATATTTGCATACAAATGCATGGCAACTTTCATAAATGGAAAAATTATGAATTCAGCTAAAATGAAAATGCTTCTTGAAAAGTATATTCTGTAGCTGCCTCATAAAGTCAGAGTAAATTTGACTTAGCTTTAGAGACTATAGGTATGAAACAGTTGACAGTGTCGGCATGTGGCCCTCCTGTTCTCAAATCTCTATGACATCTGTTTGGCAAATGGTGGGGGAGAAGCAGTTTCTGAAAATATTATACCATATTATCCATGCTTTTTTTATCATCTAAGACTGAACTTAATTTAATGGTTAAATTGAATAAATAAGATAAGTGAGTTTGCAAGGCTACAGTCTGTTTAAAGAATTGTACTAAAAGTATTTTAAGATGAAAAGAGAGATGAAAAATTAATATGGGGTAACATATCATGACATGTTACCTGGTAGATGACATAACATAACACAGTAGATAAGACCAAATTTACTGCTTCTGAGTAATGAAAAAGATGTCCTATGTTCTCTCCTAATCACTTCAATGAAGGAGTCAGTGTTTAGTTCTACCTTAAATTTTGAATCTATGACATCTATTAATTCAGAGATAATAAATTAAAGTTAATTTCTCAACAACACTAAAGTTTAAATATTTAAGTTATAAAAAGTAGGTAAAAAGTCAAGGATAAGCAAATTTAATAAGGTACTCAGCAAATTCATCTGACAGTGAAAGTTTAATTTTTTTTAACCATACTTAGTTTGATCAAGAGATTCACCTTTGTGACCCCTGATACTCTCATTGCACAACCTCTGCTAACCTGTCATCTAATTATTCATCTACAGATAATCTTTGTCTGAGTCAATTATTCCAAAAAACCTGCACGATGGTCAGGTATTTCTTTTTTTTCTATCACATTTTCTACATTTATTCAATGGAAAACTACTATAAAGAAGAACTTTTCATCATCAATGCTGAAATGCAATTTACAGAGGAAACGATGGATAAAATTAGATGTGGCCTAGTTTTTCCTCCTAAATAGCTAATCTTGAGAATAAAGTGTTTACACTCTAGTCAAATGGCTTAAAATGACCTACTGTTGCCGTTGTGGTTTCCTCTTTTTATATATAACTATCATTGTAAGCTCACAGTCTTTTATAAATGCAATGTTTTTCTATTCATTACATTCATGATTCTTTCTGTTGCTTAAGTGACTTACCTTTGGACCTCAGTGTAGGTCTTTGCCCCCCTTGGCAACAGTCCATTAATGTTCATTCATTTCTGACATCTTCATTACTTTCTGGCAAAGAAGAGCCCCAGAATCTTCTTGCATATTTTTCCTCCTCAAACCTAGAATAGAATTTAGATACCACAATTCAAATACTAGGTTTGTCTGTTGCTACTGGATTGGAATTACAGCTAGACAAATTCAGCTAGCAAAGCCAAAAAATAGTATTAAATATATATATGGTGGCATTCCCAACTGATACTAAATATTATAGAATTTTAAATGTTTTATTATAAAATTTTATCAGTTCTGTCACACTGCATATTTGCTTGCTAAAAAGATTGAGTATCTGTATTATTCTATGAAATGTATGCAGAGTTTTATAATATCCTAATTCATAATATCAATATAACTTCACTAGTTAAACCACTGGACACAGTTTTAAGTTTTTATTGAAGATCTATTTATCTTCAGACTACATTCTTTTAAAAAGGTACAATCACTATTTAAAATCACTTGAAAAATTATTTTTAATGTGGTTATGTTACTATATTTTTTCAATTTTTAGGAATTGTATTTCCATTTTAATTTTATTTTTGTATATTTAAATCATCCATTGGCATCCATGGCATCCATAATGCCATTTGAAGCAACATAGATGGACCTAGAGATGATCATATGAAGTGAAGTAAGTCAGATAAAGACAAGTATCATATGATATCACTTATATGTGAAATCTAAAAAAAATGATGCAGATGAACTTATTTACAAAACAGAAATGGACTCACAGACATAGAAAACAAATTTATGGTTACCAAAGGAGACTGCCGGGGTGGGGAGGGAAGAAATAAATTACGAGTTGGGAATTAACATATATACACTGTTATATATAAAACAGGTAAACAACAAGGGCCTAGTGTATAGCACAGGGAACTATACTCAATACCTTGTAATAAACTGTAATGGAAAAAAATCCAAAATATAATATATATATGTATAACTGAAACATTATTCTGTACACTTGATACTAACACAACATTGTAAATTAACTATACTTCAGTAAAAAAATAAATTTAATTTAATTTAAAAATATTTTTTAAAAAATCAGGCTTCCCTGGTGGCGCAGTGGTTGAGAGCCCGCCTGCGGATGCAGGGGACACGGGTTCGTGCCCGGGTCTGGGAAGATCCCACATGCCGCGGAGTGGCTGGGCCTGTGAGCCATGGCCACTGAGCCTGCGCGTCCGGAGCCTGTGCTCCGCAACAGGAGAGGCCACAACAGTGAGAGGCCCGCGAACCGTAAAAAAAAAAAAAAAAAAAAAAAATCCATAAATTTTCAAAGCCAAAACTATAAGGCAAGACATCTTTAAAAGTCTATGTATGTGATCTTTTTCATTCCTTTTTCTGGCTGCGTAGTATGTCATTAAGTGGCTATGCCACAGCTTATTCAAACAGTCCTCACTTTTCATTTTCCTCAAAGATAAAATGGGACGATAATGTTGTTTATCCCATGATGTTTGGGGGAGGATTCAGTGAGGAATATTTGTTAAGTACTTCACGCACAGAAATTAGGCAACTTCTATATATGTTTATTGAATAAACTAAAAATGGTTTCAACTAATTCTGATCACTTTATATACTTATATGTAAGGCCTGACATTCAAAAATACAGAACCAATGTAAATAACATTTCTAAGTGATTTTTTTCCTAGCTATGTTGTGTATAGGAAGGAGGTTGCTAAATGCAGATGGCACTGAATAAACTAAATGGGCAGAAGAATAAATTAAAATGCTAATCTATAAAAATACAAGAAGGCTAGAGAGTGTATTGAACTCTGTTACACTCTCTGCTCTATTAAGTTTATCATAATTTTCTGACAACAAGAGTTGTAGTAGGTTACTGAGTTTAGGGAGTATCATTCCAGAAAATCTGTGAATCTTTTTGAAATGATTTGATGTTGACTGGCAAAATATTAATAAACATTCATCTTTTCTTCATCATTCTGGCTCCATTTATCACAAAGATACTGCTCCCTAACAAGTTTCATCCTCAATGTCAGTACACAGCAAATGTCAATCATCTACTGCATTTATACTCGGTGACCTACAGGAAATGGGCATAATTTGTAATATGAGCATTTTAACGAAGAAGGACATGAATGCAAAAAAATTTCATGAATATGTATTTTACCAGGTAAGATTGTAGAATCCCCTTTCTTAAGCATTTTCAAGAATAGAAAAGTCAATTTAGGGTAATTTGAGAGAAAAGCTCAGTGATGGTTCTTTGATGCTAATTCGTTAGTAAGGGAAAAAATTCGATTAATACTACTAATAAAATACTACTACTACACTATTAATGAAATAATAAAAAATAAGTATTAAACAATAGGGAACAGGACATGATGAAAGATCACAACAGATTATCAATTTAACATTTGTGAGAAAATCTACATAAAATACTTTTAAATAGGATTCCCTGGAAAAGTATTTAGACAAAAAGAAGCCATTTATTTTAACAAGGACCATAACTGCCTCCTTAGAGACCACTGTGGATTAAATGAGCGTCTTTTGAATGGTTTCTTTATTATTGGTCTATCAAGGTTAATTTCCTGTGTGTTTCCACTTGCCATTATTGCTCTGCCATCTCATCAACAGCAGATCCCACACAGATCTAGCTTCCCCACAGCCAGAGTGCTATAGCCTACATAGCTGTTCATCTGTTTCCCCTTCTTCCTACTGAATTTGTTTCCCTGTCTGATGCCAAGAACATGAACTACCGGCACTCTGAAAAGACAGTAGTGAAATCTGCAGTATTAGCTTTGTCTCTAAACAGAAGTGAATTCTCACTACGGTTGTATTTGGTTCTCCTGTACATGATAGGAGATCCTCCACATACAGATATTCCAAAACCTGAACCTTCATTTATGGCAAAATACACCCCAGCTCACCTCCCTTACTTCTGTTTCCAAACATTTCCCCTGACACAGGAGATGAAAAGCAATCAAAACTGACTAATTCATAGCCACAAGTTGTCATTTTTAAAGATTTGATTCAAATTTTCCATAATCACCAGAAAAAACAAAAACACTGTCATACAAAATCTAATTTTTATAATGACTAAATGCCTACCAATAATATACACATTTCTGACTGAATAGTGAAAAACTAAACAACCGGGGATTGGCCAAGATGGCGGAGTAGGAAGACCCTGAGTTCAACTCCTCTCATGGGCATACCAAAATTATAACTATTTACAGAGAAACTACTGATGAGAAAAACTGTAAGACTAGGAGAAAAGATCTTCTGCAACTAAAGGTATAAAGAAAGAATCACAAGACTGGTAGGAGGGATGGAGATGCCACATAGTCCAGACCAGCGCCCCTAGATACTCAACACACAAACGGGAGGATAATTACAATTGCAGGTGTTTTCCCCAAGGAGTGAGTGGCCCGAGCCCCACATCTGTCTTTCCAGCCTGGGGATCCTGCACTATCTGATGTCACTTATATGGGAAATCTAAAAATCAAAACCAGTGAAAATACATAACAAAAGAGAAACAGAGTCATACACACAGAGAACAAACAGGTGGTTGCCAGAGGAGATGGGGAGAAGAAAGAAATAGGTAAGAAGGGAAATTAAGGGAAATTAAGAGGTAAAATTAAGAGGTAAAAACTTCCAGTTGCAAAGTAAATGAATCATAGGTATGAAATGTGTGGGGAATATAGTCGATAATTAATGTCTTTGTAGGGTGACGTATCTTAAGTAGACCTACCGTGGTGAGGATTTTGAAATGTATAGAAAAACTCACTATGTTGTGTAACAGGAGCTAACATAGTATTGTAGGTCAATTATAATTCAAAAACAAACAAACTCAGAGTTAAAGAGATTAGGTCTGTGGTAACCAGGGGCAGAGGGTGGAGGGAAGGGGAGTTGGATGAAGGTAGTCAAAAGTTACATACTTTCAATATAAGATAAATAAGTACCAGGGGTATAATGTATTAACATGATAAATACAGTTAACACTGCTGTATGTTATATATGAATGTTGTTAAGAAAGTAAATCCTGAGAGTTCTCATCACAAAAAAAATTTTGTTGTATTTCTTTAATTTTGTTTCTATATGAGATAATGGATGTTCACTAAACTTACTGTGAACATCATTCCATGATGTATGTCAAATCATTAATCTGTACACCTTAAAGTTATACAGTGTTGTATGTTAATTATATTTCAATAAAACTGGAAAAAATTAAAAATTTTTAAAGTTTAAAAAAGAAAATAAACAATCATCCAGATACTAAATGTCAGAATGCTTTGACACATCAATATTTTTAAAACATCACTTTTCTTCCAGAAATTGTCTATCAGCATATATTTAACCATCTTTAATGAATTTTGTCATATTTTACAGGTGGCAAATTGAGTGAGAAACCACAAAATTAGCATGAGTTTTAATTCTTATATAAAACAAGTCTAGTTTTACATTACCCCCCTTCATTGTTAGTGCTAGTGATCATATTATGGTCTCTGAGTTGTCAACTAAACAATGATAAAGTTATGAAATATACTCTCATTTGAGGAAATACAGCATTTTATCGTTCTAACATTATTCTTGCTGTTGCTTAATTCCCATTACTACAATTAAAGTAGTCTTTGTATTATTAGCTATTATTAAAATGATAGGTCTCACCCTGCATAGTACTTCTACTGCACTCTAATTGAAAGTGTAGAGGTTCAGAGCATGTCATCCCAAAATATGCCACTTTAACATATTGAATGTTTTGAGTTAAAGGCACTTGAGAAATAGCAGGTGCAAGAAGAACGCTGACTATTTCCCCTGAAAGCAGGAGACAGAATTCCTATGTGAAAGGTCCCCTCCCTACCCCAGGAGGAAGGAAGACATTCTTGTAACTAGAGATGAGGTGTCGAGGCTGAGAGAAATCTGTACAAGCAAATTTGTTACCCTAACCCTTATCTTCCTAGTAACTTTCCCTCCATTAACTTTGTTCCCCCAAACCCCTTTGTCAAGTTTTCACAATTTACTACTCTTTGTCCATCTTTCTCTTGATAAATTCAGGTTGTGATCACTGTCCTAGATCCTTCAACAATTTTCCCCACAATCTTACACCTTCCTCTAGAAAAGCCCCAGTTTGAAAGTCTTCTGCTCTAACTATGTCCTTAGGGGCTTCATTTTCCTTGTGAGGGCTCTCATGTAATGTAAAAATTACTAAAAATGTGCATGCTTTACTTTTAATCTGTGTATGTCTCCCTGCTGGAGACCCTAAGAAGGTAGAGGAGAACTTTTACCTCTCTTACAAAATGATTATTACATCAATCATCTTTACCTTTTAAAATTTTTTCCACATGGAAGTCTCTGTGCCATCCTATCAGCTTTTCTTCCATGTTTTTTTTTTTTTTCTTTCTTTCTTGATTCATCTTGGTGGTCTTCCAGTCTGTGGTTATTAGAATATTTACACCTTTCTCTACTAGGAGAGCCATATTGGGTACTATACCTCCACCCGTCGTCATTATTTCAAAGGACTGTTTTTTTATGTTGGCTAAAATATTACCTTCCTCATTCAACAGAGTAATTAAACCTATTTCAAAATTTTACACATACAGTTCGAAGCACAAATATTGAAATGGGCAGTGGGTAGTAGCTTGTATTGGATTAAAGTATTATATTCAGTCTAATCATTTCCTGGTAATATTGAGATAAATTTTTAACACAGATGAAGCTAAGTATCTATCAAGAGTTCATGCATTTGAAAATAAAAAAGATAGTATTACACATATAGTGTATCCATTTTTTCACAGTTTATAACATTCTAACAGTTGACATTTCCCTACAATTTTTGTTGCGACTACATTATACCTACATTTTGCTCCATCACCTGTAGGAAAAGATACATTCACTTCACCTTGCTTTAGCGTATACAAGCAAATATGTAAATTTGGTTATGTCCTAAGAATTTCAGCTCTGGGAACAATAAGGCAAGTAAGAGGATTTTATTTTTACCAAGTTAGTAAACTGCAAGCTTGGAAATACTATGAAGAACAAAACTGAATATTTCAGGAAAATTCTTCCAGTTAGCACAATTTATAGATACTACTAAATAAGATTTTGAAACCTTCTTCTCTACTAAGGTTTGTATTAGCATTCCAATGCATATCAGCCACCCCAACCCCCATTCCTTCCACTTCAGATCTAGTTTAGAAATCTTTGGGATTGTGTTATATGGGAAAAGAAAAAATCAAGAAATCTGTGGGATTGTGTTATCTGGTTTGGGAGATGACTTCTGTTTGACACCTACAATACAATAATATGCCTAGCAGAACATCACAGCGAAAAGGGAATTCTAGAGGTTAAAATTTTCAAGCTTACTACCCACTCTCTCAACTCCCATATTGCTAGAAATCCTACTACAAAGTATGTATTTGTCCTCCAAAGTAAAATTTTGGAGGCTATATAGAGAAGCTAACATGTACGGAGTAACTTTCACATGCCAGATGATGATGATGATGATGATTTTAGCTAACACAGAGTTCTTACATATTGCTAAACACTTACCATACCTTAACTTGCTTAATTCTCACAATCAATATTTTAAGCGATGCAAAATTTTTAACGCCATTTTACAAATGAGGAAAATGCTAGGGATTGGTAGAGCTGGGATTTGTACTGACACCATCTAGCTCCAGAGTCTGTGTTCCTCTTTATTCCACTCTAATGCCTTTTAGGTTCAGCTATGGGCTCTCACACAATTATGACATATTACATAAGCCATTGAACCCACTAGAGACCACTGTGATGATGTAGTGAATAGAAAGATGGTTAGAATAATAAAATCAGTATTTGAAATTTGAGCCTGTAATGGCTTTTTTGATTTATTTTTGTCCTCAGTTTCCTCCTCTATAAATGTCTGCTTTGCATTGTTTCAATAAAGTTGTAAGCGTGTAGTGAAATCGTTAATGTAAAAAGACATTGAAACTGTAAAGGATTACAACAATTTAAGACACATCTTTCTCACAGCGTAGCCCAGTGGAATAGTTTTAGTTATTAGAGTGCTCTTCTGAACAGAAATATACCTCTCTAATGTCATGTACCCACTCAATTATTTCCTCTTTGGTATTAAAAGTTCAAATTTGTCAACACATTTTCCAAATCTTTCATCTTCCTTTTGATCAGTTTAGGTTTGAACACTGTTCCAGATCCTTCAACATTTTTCCCCCAAATCTTACATATTCCTCTAGATAAGCTTCAGTTTGAAAGCAGTGCCCAAAGGTAAACCTGGGTGTGACCAGTGCAGATACTTTCCAGGTTTTTCAGGAGAATCTACCTATTTTCTCAGTTGTTCTAGGTGTGTACATTTACTACTACAGCTTTTTTTTTTTTTAACTTTTTTTATTTGCCTCCACATCTCATAGATTCTGGATTCTGAAAGTGTCCATTGAAATCTCTAGATCTTTGTCGTAAATCTAGAAACATTTTTGACTCTATGTACAGGTAAATTTAAACAGAAGTCCCACACACAGGATAAAACACAATGGATTTGGAGACAAAAAGAGAGGAATGTCAAAATTTCCAAATTTGTGCCAGCACCTGTGTGTGTGTGTAGGACTGTGTGTGCCCATATGTTACAATATTAAATTTGGACTCACTAATATAACCTGTAAAAATATGAATCAGCTGAAATATTCTTTGCATCAACTATTAGGTAAGATCATTGCTTTTAACTCAGTGTCTTTTCCCCCAATCCTTTAATAGTAATAATATTTATATTCGGGAATTTCCACTGACTTACAAACAACTCTTTAAGAACATGGACAGTAATAAAACATCATAAATGTTCACTTGAAAAAAACTGGGAAATGATGAATAAATTTAAAAAGCATCCAGATAAAAAAATCATCCAGTAAAAACTAATTGTATATTGTCTTATCGTAAGACAACTGGAAGACGCCACCTTAATTAGCTGACATTAAAATTTCAAGTTTATTTAACCAGGTACTGCTACAAAGAAACATATTAGCGCTCAAAACAAAGAGTTGAGGTAAGGATCTTTATCATGACTGGAACAAAGTTCACCCAGGTTACTGTAAATTGCTCTATGTTATAAAATGATAAAATCCAAATAGAAATCCTCTTTTAAGAGGTAGTTATAGGCCAAGCTTAAAGCACCCAGACATGGTCTAATTTGTTTTCATTTTCAATAGAGATTTATGAGTCTTAGACTTGATCATTCATAGTATCTCTTTCAGTAATACCTGCCCAATGTATTCAGAAATCTGTTCTATTTTATCCCTATAGTAAAGAGTAATTACACAAGGAGTAAGTGTGTGTGTGTGTGTGTGTGTGTGTGTGTGTATTGGAAAAATGTCTCTCTTTAACCCAAGGTGGGACTTTACCTATTGACTAAGAAAAAGTTTTTACTGCTAATAAAATTTCCTTTTATCTTTCTCAGTACTGTCAATCAAATGTAACCCTTATAGGCAATCTTACTTCCCACAGGATTATTTTATTGTTGCCCCAGCTATTCTTTTCCTCATGCAGGGAAATGGTGCAACTTTCTCCCCACCCTCTTGTCTTTATGGACCTCACGTGCAGCACTTGAGGCACCTGCAACTACTGGAGCAAAAAGACAGTGCAAGTAAGCCGTCAGTGTGGTTTTAAGACAAGGAATATGATGAGGATGTCTTAGGGAACACACTTATTTTAACTCAAGATTCTAGATTCAATGTCAACAGTTTCAGACACTTTTGTGACATCTTCTTCTTGGGCATATAAGTGCTTTCTGTCATGAGAGAAATTAATGATTTCAAAGGCAGGTGTTGCAAAGCAGAGATTGCAGTGTTCTGTCTCTGGAACAGACCTCAGTGAGAAAAGTAAAGATCAAGTAGCTTCAAATTAAAATGGCATTCACAAATAAACATTTAAGAAGATAAATGTATATAGGTTGAATAAGATTATGTGAAGATGAATGTTATAGAAATAAACAGCACTAAAAAAAAACTATTATTGAGGGGGTTCTGACATTCAAGCAAAGTAAATGCTTTATAAAATCTCTTTCAGTCTCAGACATTAATGATTTTATTCATTAATTCACATTAATATGAATAATTCTGAGATGAAAATTTACTCCTGATGGATGCTTTTCATGACTATTTAACTCACTTTTCAAATTGGACCCCAATTTTGCAATTTACTGGTTATATGAATATGGACTTATGAAACCATTATGTGTAGGTTGAGAATAACAGGGTGGGGAGGGGTCAGGATGGAGGAATAAGAAAACGTGGAGCTCTCTTCTCCCCACAAGTATGTCAAGAACACATCTACAGGGCTTCCCTGGTGGCACAGTGGTTGAGGGTCCGCCTGCCGATGCAGGGGACACGGGTTCGTTCCCCGGTCCGGGAAGATCCCACATGCCGTGGAGCGGCTGGGCCCGTGAGCCATGGCCGCTGAGCCTGCGCGTCCGGAGCCTGTGCTCCGCAACGGGAGAGGCCACAGCAGTGAGAGGCCCACAAACCACCACCTCCCCCACCAAAAAAAGAAAAAAAATACATCTACAAATGGAACAATTCTCACAGAGCACTTGCTGAACACTAGCAGAGGACCTCAGACACCTAAAAGGACAAGAAAAATCCCCATGCAACTGGGTAGGATGAAACGAAGCAAAATAGAAAAGAGGAAACGGGACAGGACCTTCGCCCCTGGATGGGGGTAGCTGAAAGAGAGGAGAGGTTCTCTCACTCAGGGAAGCCCCCTCCCTGGCAGGGAGATCAACTGGGACAGAAAGCTTTGGGGGACCAAGGGACCAGCAACCAGTCTGTGGCAGGCAGGACAGAGTAAGACTTATGCAGATGGTCTGTGCCACAGCCTCTGTACCCCATCCTGAGCGGTGTGTCTCCTGGTGTAGACGGGGGATGGGTGCTGGAATGTGAGGCTTAGAGAGTGGAGTCAGGCAGGGGACAACTGTTGGATGTGCAGAGACAGCCTGAAGGGCAGGAATAAGGAGCTCCACAACCAGGAAAGCTTGTGGAAGAAGCCCAGGCCACCACAGACGCAGGGTGGCATTGCTGAGTGATGTGCAAAGAGAGGGGCCACCATTGCAGCCCCCTTCCCCACGCACTGGACCCTGATGCTATGGGCACTAGGAGGGGTGCCCGCCTGAGCAGGCTCGCCCTCCCCTCCCGCCAAAGCCTCCTCCTGCCACTCCGGCCTCAGCAGGCTGTCGCCACCACTGCCCCTGCCTGCCTGAGCAGGCATGTGTGCTCCGGCACAACCTTGGAAGCAGATGATGGTGGGAGGAACACAGGCAGAGGTGGGGCTAAAACCAAAGCTGAGCCCCGGGGGTCATGCAACTAAGGAAGAAGAGTTGAAATCTTTCCTCGCGGTTGCATGAACGCGGATTCACACCCCTGCTAATGGCTTTGTGAATTCGGCACCTGTGGAACACCTGAACAGACGAATGCTCCCGCGGCTGAGACGGGTCAAGCTTTAGCAGCTGTGGACTCTGTGGGCATGCACGGGTGGGGATTGGACAAGGTCAGAATCTGAGCAGCCTCCGTAACTCCCACAGCAGGTTCAGGTACATGACTACTGCAGTCCAGGGACCTGCTTCAGTGGATCTGTGCTGGTGGCCTGGTGAAAACGACACCTGTGAGACACCAGGGACAACTGCTGGCATACCCATGGTTAATGTGGAGCTGAGAGCAGTTCCAACATCAGTGTAATTTGTGAGCCAGCACAATGGGTGAAAAGTGACACAACAGAGTATACTCACAGGTGAACAGTGCCGGAGGAGGAAAACTATGTGGCTTCTCTCCCAGTGGGAGTGCTCCTGTTCCACCTACCTCACACCTCAGATCAGAAACAGTTAAGGGACAAGGGGAAGATGGCGGAGGAGTAAGACACGGAGATCACCTTCCTCCCCACAGATACACCAGAAATACATCTACACGTGGAACAACTCCTACAGAACACCTACTGAACGCTAGCAGAAGACCTCAGACCTCCCAAAAGGCAAGAAACCCCCCACGTACCTGGGTAGGGCAAAAGAAAAAAGAATAAACAGAGACAAAAGAATAGGGACGGCACCTGCACCAGTGGGAGGGAGCTGTGAAGGAGGAAAAGTTTCCACACACTAGGAAGCCCCTTCGCGGGCGGAGACTGCGGGTGGCGGAGCGGGGAAGCTTCGGAGCCGCGGAGGAGAGCGCAGCAACAGGGGTGTGGAGAGCAAAGCAGCGAGATTCCCGCACAGAGGATCGGTGCCAACCGGCACTCACCAGCCCGAGAGGCTTGTCTGCTCACCCGCCGGGGCGGGCGGGGCTGGGAGCTGAGGCTCGGGCTTCGGTCAGATCCCAGGGAGAAGACTGGGGTTGGCGGCGTGAACACAGCCTGAAGGGGTTAGTGCACCACGGCTAGCCGGGAGGGAGTCCGGGGAAAAGTTTGGAGCTGCTGAAGAGGCAAGAGACTTTTTCTTACCTCTTTGTTTCCTGGTGCGCAAGGAGAGTGGATTAATGGCTCCGCTTAAGGAGCTCCAGAGACGAGCGCGAGCCGCGGCTAACAGCGCGCACCCCAGACACGGGCATGGACGCTAAGGCTGCTGCTGCTGCCGCCACTAAGAAGCCTGTGTGCGAGCACAGGTCACTCTTCACGCCTACCTTCCGGGGAGCCTGTGCAGCCCGCCACTGCCAGGGTCCCGGGATCCAGGAACAACTTCCCTGGGGGAACGCACGGCGCTCCTCAGGCTGGTGCAACGTCATGGCGGCCTCTGCCGCCGCAGGCCCGCCCCGCACTGCGTGCCCCTCCCTCCCCCCGGCCTGAGTGAGCGAGAGCCCCCGAATCAGCTGCTCCTTTAACCCGGTCCTGTCTGAGTGGGAACAGATGACATCAGGTGACCTACACGCAGAGGCGGGTCCAAATCCAAACCTGAGCCCCAGGAGCTGTGCGAACAAAGAAAAGGAAATCTCTCCCAGCAGCCTCAGGAGCAGCGGATTAAATCACCACAATCAACTTGATGTACCCTCCATCTGTGGAATACATGAACAGACAACAAATCATCCCAAATTCAGGAGGTGGACTTTGAGAGC
The DNA here is from genome assembly GCF_963455315.2 of Globicephala melas. Taxonomy (NCBI): domain Eukaryota; kingdom Metazoa; phylum Chordata; class Mammalia; order Artiodactyla; family Delphinidae; genus Globicephala; species Globicephala melas. Next base: position 23,738,100 of record NC_083318.1, on the reverse strand, counting down.
AAGATTTATTATTTTTTTCCCCTTTTCCTCTTTTTGTGAGTGTGTATGTGTATGCTTCTGTGTGAGATTTTGTCTGTATAGCTTTGCTTCCACCACTTGTCATAGGGTTCTATCCATCCGGGTTTTTCTTTTTTTAAATTTTTTTCTTAACATTTATTTTTTATTTTAATAATTTTATTTTATCTTACTTTATTTTATTTTACTTTATCTTTCTTTCTTTCTTTTTTTCCTTCCTTCCCTCCTTCCTTCCTCCCTCCCTCCTTCCCTCCCTCCCTTCTTTCTTTCTTTCTACTTCTACTAATTCCTTCTTTCTACTTTTTCTCCCTTTTCTTCTGAGCCGTGTGGATGAAAGGCTCTTGGTACTGCAGCCAGGAGTCAGTGCTGTGCCTCTGAGGTGGGAAAACCAACGTCAGGACACTGGTCCACAAGAGACCTCCCAGCTCCACATAATATCAAACAGTGAAAATCTCCCAGAGATCTCCATCTCAACACCAGCACCCGGCTTCACTCAACGACCAGCAAGCTACAGTGCTGGACACCCTATGCCAAACAACTAGCAAGACAGGAACACAACCCCACCCATTAGCAGAGAGGCTGCCTAAAATCATAATAAGTCCACAGACACCCCAAAACACACCACCAGATGTGGACCTGCCCACCAGAAAGACAAGATCCAGCCTCATCCACCAGAACACAGGCACTAGTCCCCTCCACCAGGAAGCCTACACAATCCACTGAAACAACCTTAGCCACTGGGGACAGACACCACAAACAACGGGAACTATGAACCTGCAGCCTGCAAAAAGGAGACCCCAAACACAGTAAGATAACCAAAATGAGAAGACAGAAAAACACACAGCAGATGAAGGAGCAAGATAAAAACCCACCAGACCTAACAAATGAAGAGGAAATAGGCACTCTACCTGAAAAAGAATTTAGAGTAATGATAGTAGAGATGATTCAAAATCTTGGAATCAGAATAGACAAAATGCAAGAAACATTTAACAAGGACCTAGAAGAACTAAAGATGAAACAAGCAATGATGAACAACACAATAAATGAAATTAAAAATACTCTAGATGGGATCAATAGCAGAATAACTGAGGCAGAAGAATGGATAAGTGACCTGCAAGATAAAATAGTGGAAATAACTACTTCAGAGCAGAATAAAGAAAAAAGAATGAAAAGAACTGAAGACAATCTCAGAGACCTCTGGGATAACATTAAATGCACCAACATTCGAATTATAGGGGTTCCAGAAGAAGAAGAGAAAAAGAAAGGGACTGAGAAAATATTTGAAGAGATTATAGTTGAAAACTTCCCTAATATGGGAAAGGAAATAGTTAATCAAGTCCAGGAAGCACAGAGAGTCCCATACAGGATAAATCCAAGGAGAAATATGCCAAGACACATTAATCAAACTGTCAAAAATTAAATACAAAGAAAACATATTAAAAGCAGCAAGGGAAAAACAACAAACAACACACAAGGGAATCCCCATAAACTTAACAGCTGATCTTTCAGCAGAAACTCTGCAAGCCAGAAGGGACAGGCAGGACATATTTAAAGTGATGAAGGAGAAAAACCTGCAACCAAGATTACTCTATCCAGCAAAGATCTCATTCAGATTTGATGGAGAAATTAAAACCTTTACAGACAAGCAAAAGCTGAGAGAGTTCAGCACCACCAAACCAGCTTTACAACAAATGGTAAAGGAACTTCTCTAGGCAAGAAACACAAGAGAAGGAAAAGACCTACAATAACGTACCCAAAACAATTAAGAAAATGGGAACAGGAACATACATATTGATAATCACCTTAAATGTAAATGGACTAAATGCTCCCACCAAAAGACACAGATTGGCTGAATGGATACAAAAACAAAACCCATATATATGCTGTCTACAAGAGACCCACTTCAGACCTAGAAACACATACAGACTGAAAGTAAGGGGATGGAAAAAGATATTCTATGCAAATGGAAACCAAAAGAAAGCTGGAGTAGCAATTCTCATATCAGACAAAATAGACTTTAAAATAAAGGCTATTACAAGAGACAAAGAAGGACACTACATAATGATCAAGGGATCGATCCAAGAAGAAGATATAACAATTGTAAATATTTATGCACCCAACATAGGAGCACCTCAATACATAAGGCAAATACTAACAGCAATAAAAGGGGAAATTGACAGTAACACATTCATAGTAGGGGACTTTAACACCCCACTTTCACCCATGGACAGATCATCCAAAATGAAAATAAATAAAGACACACAAGCTTTAAATGATACATTAAACAAGATGGACTTAATTGATATTTATAGGACATTCCATCCAAAAACAACAGAATAAGCTTTTTTCTCAAGTGCTCATGGAACATTCTCGAGGATAGATCATATCTTGGGTCAAAAATCAAGCCTTGGTAAATTAAAGAAAATTGAAATTGTATCAAGTATCTTTTCCGACCACAACGCTATGAGACTAGATATCAATTACAGGAAAAGATCTGTAAAAAATACAAACACATGGAGGCTAAACAATACACTACTTAATAACGAAGTGATCACTGAAGCAATCAAAGAGGAAATAAAAAAATACCTAGAAACAAATGACAATGGGACACGATAACCCAAAACCTGTGGCATGTAGCAAAAGCATTTCTAAGAGGGAAGTTTATACCAATACTGTCCTACCTTAAGAAACAGGAAACATCTCGAATAAACAACCTAACCTTGCACCTAAAGCAATTAGAGAAAGAAGAACAAAAAAACCCCAATGTTAGCAGAAGGAAATAAATCATAAAGATCAGATCAAAAATAAATGAAAAAGAAATGAAGGAAACGATAGCAAAGATCAATAAAACTAAAAGCTGGTACTTTGAGAAGATAAACAAAATAGATAAACCATTAGCCACACTCATCAGGAAAAAAAGGGAGAAGACTCAAATCAATAGAATTAGAAATGAAAAAGGAGAAGTAACAACTGACACTGCAGAAATACAAAAGATCATGAGAGATTACTACAAGCAACTCTATGCCAATAAAATGGACAACCTGGAAGAAATAGACAAATTCTTAGAAATGCATAACCTGCCAAGGCTGAATCAGGAAGAACTAGAAAATATGAACAGACCAATCACAAGCACTGAAATTGAAACTGTGATTAAAAATCTTCCAACAAACAAAAGCCCACGACCAGATGGCTTCACAGGCGAATTCTATCAAACTTTTAGAGAAGAGCTAACACCTATCCTTCTGAAACTCTTCCAAAATATAGCAGAGGGAGGAACACTCCCAAACTCATTCTATGGGGCCACCATCACCTTGATACCAAAACCAGACAAGGATGTCACAAAGAAAGAAAACTACAGGCCAATATCACTGATGAACATAGTTACAAAAATCCTCAACAAAATACTAGCAAACAGAATCCAACAGCACATTAAAAGGATCATACACCATGATCAAGTGGGGTTTATTCCAAGAATGCAAGGATTCTTCAATATACGCAAATAAATCAACGTGATACACCATATTAACAAATTGAAGGAGAAAAACCATATGATCATCTCAATAGATGCAGAGAAAGCTTTTGACAAAATTCACCACCATTTATGATAAAAACCCTGCAGAAAGTAGGCATAGAGGGAACTTTCCCCAGAATAATAAAGGCCGTATATGAGAAACCCACAGCCAACATCGTCCTCAATAGTGAAAAACTGAAAGCATTTCCACTAAGATCAGGAAAAAGACAAGGTTGCCCACTCTCACCACTCTTATTCAACATAGTTTTGGAAGTTTTAGCCACAGCAATCAGAGAAGAAAAGGAAATAAAAGGAATCCAAATCGGAAAAGAAGAAGTAAAGCTGTCACTGTTTGCAGATGACATGATCCTATACATAGAGAATCCTAAATATGCTACCAGAAAACTTCTAGAGCTAATCAATGAATTTGGTAAAGTAGCAGGATACAAAATTAATGCACAGAAATCTCTGGCATTCCTATACACTAATGATGAAGAATCTGAAAGTGAAATCAAGAAAACACTCCCATTTACCATTGCAACAAAAAGAATAAAATATCTAGGAATAAACCTACCTAAGGAGACAAAAGTCGTGTATGCAGAAAATTATAAGACACTGATGAAAGAAATTAAAGATGATACAAATAGCTGGGAGATATACCATGTTCTTGGATTGGAAGAATCAACATTGTGAAAATGACTGTACTACCCAAAGCAATCTACAGATTCAATGCAATCCCTATCAAACTACCAGTGGCATTTTTCACAGAACTAGAACAAAAAATTTCACAATTTGTATGGAGACACAAAAGACCCCGAATAGCCAAAGCAATCTTGAGAACGAAAAACGGAGCTGTAGGAATCAGGCTCCCTGACTTCACACTATACTACAAAGCTACAGTAATCAAGACAGTATGGTACTGGCACAAAAACAGAAAGATAGGTCAATGGAACAGGATAGAAAGCCCAGAGATAAACCCACGCACATATGGTCATCTTATCTTTGATAAAGCAGGCAGGAATATACAGTGGAGAAAGGACAGCCTCTTCAATAAGTGGTGCTGGGAAAACTGGACAGGTACATGTAACAGTATGAAATTAGATCACTCCCTAACACCATACACAAAAATAAGCTCAAAATGGATTAAAGACCTAAATGTAAGGCCAGAAACTATCAAACTCTTAGAGGAAAACATAGGCAGAACACTCTATGACATAAATCACAGCAAGATCATTTTTGACCCACCTCGTAGAGAAATGGAAATAAAAACAAAAATAAACAATGGGATATAATGAAACTTCAAAGCTTTTGCAGAGCAATGGCAACCATAAACAAGACCAAAAGACAATCCTCAGAATGGGAGAAAATATTTGCAAATGAAGCAACTGACAAAGGATTTGTCTCCAAAATTTATAAGCAGGTCATGCAGCTCAATAACAAAAAAACAAAAAACCCAATCCAAAAATGGGCAGAAGATCTAAATAGACATTTCTCCAAAGAAGATATACAGACTGCCAACAAACACATGAAAGAATGCTCAACATCATTAATCATTAGAGAAATGCAAATCAAAACTACAATGAGATATCAACTCACACCAGTCAGAATGGCCATCATCAATAAATCTAGAAACAATAAATGCTGGAGAGGGTGTGGAGAAAAGGGAACACTCTTGCACTGCTGGTGGGAATGTGAATTGGTACAGCCACTATGGAGAACAGTATGGAGGTTCCTTAAAAAACTACAAATAGAACTACCACATGACCCAGCAATCCCACTACTGGGCATATACCCTGAGAAAACCATAATTCAAAAAGAGTCAGGTACCAAAATGTTCATTGCAGCTCTATTTACAATAGCCCGGAGATGGAAACAACCTAAGTGTCCATCATCGGATGAATGGAGAAAGAAGCTGTGGCACATATATACAACGGAATATTACTTAGCCATATAAAGAAATGAAATTGAGCTATTTGTAATGAGGTGGACGGACCTAGAGTCTGTCATACCGAGTGAAGTAAGTCAGAAAGAGAAAGACAAATACCGTATGCTAACACATATATATGGAATTGAAGAAAAAAAATGTCATGAAGAACCTAGGGGTAAGACATGAAAAAAGACACAGACCTACTAGAGAATGGACTTGAGGATATGAGGAGGGTGAAGGTAAGTTGTGACAAAGTGAGACCGTGGCATGGACATATATACACTACCAAACGTAAAATAGATAGCTAGTGGGAAGCAGCCACATAGCACAGGGAGATCAGCTCGGTGGTTTGTGACCACCTAGAGGGGTGGGAGGGAGGGAGACGCAAGAGGGAAGAGATATGGGAACATATGTATATGTATAACTGATTCACTTTGTTATAAAGCAGAAACTAACACACCATTGTAAACCAATGATACTCCAATAATGATTAAAAAAAATAAACAAAAATAAACAAGTGGGACCTAATTAAACTCAAAAGCTTTTGCAGAGTGAAGGAAACCATAAACAAAATGAAACGACAACGCACAGAATGAATCAACCGACAAGGGATTAATCTACAAAATATACAAACAGTTCATGTAGCTCAACATGAAAAAACCAAACAACCCAATCAAAAAATGGGCAGAAGATCTAAATAGACATTTCTCCAAAGAAGATGGCCAGAAAGCACACGAATAGATGCTGAACATCACTAATTATTAGAGAAATGCAACTCAAAACTATAATGAGGTATCACCTCATACCGGTCAAAATGGCCATTATCAAAAAACGTACAAACAATAAATGCTGGAGATAGTGTGGAGAAAAGGGAACCCTCCTACACTGTTGGTGGGAATGTAAACTGGTACAGCCACTATGGAAAACAGTATTCCATACTGTTCCTTAAAAACTAAAATTAGAGCTACCATGTGATCCATGAATCCCACTCCTGGGCACATACCCAGAGAAAACCATAATTCAAAAAGACACATGCACCCCAATGTTCACTGCAGCACTATTTACAATAGCCAGGACATGGAAGCAACCTAAATGCCCATTGACAGAGGGATGAATAAAGAAAATGTGGTACATATATACAATGGAGTATTACTCAGCCATAAAAAGAATGAAATAATGCCATTTGCGGCAACATGGATGGACCTAGAGATTGTCATACTGAGTGAAGTAAGTCAGAACGAGGACAAATATCATATGATATTGCTTATATGTGAAATCTAAAAAAACGTACAAATGAACTTATTTACAAAACAGAAGTAGAGTTACAGATGTAGAAAACAATTTTACAGTTACCGGGGGGAAAGTGGTGGAGGGATAAATTGGGAGATTGGAATTGACATATACACTCTACTATATATAAAATAGATAACTAATAAGGACCTACTGTCCTTATGGGACCTACTGTTCCCACAGGGAACTCTACTTAGTAATCTGTAATGACCTATATGGGAAAAAAATCTAAAAGAGAGTGGATACATGTATATGTATAACTGATTCACTTTGCTGTACAGCAGAAAGTAACATAATATTTTAAATCAACTGTACTGCAGTAAAAATTTTTTAAAAAATTTTTAAATGAGATTAACAGTAGTAGCCTCAAGTTGTTGTGATATAATTTGAGATAATTCACATAAGGAGTTTAGAGAATACTTGCCTCATGAGTGCTCAATAAGTGACATTATTATTAAGTGAAATGTATTATCCATATTTAAGATCCTGATCATGGTGCCAATGGTTTATAGAAATTCAGAATATGCAATTTTGGGGTGTTAGAAGCCCAAATGGTATGACTCTGCTGTACTTTTGAGAAGTTTTTGTGATGTCAAAACTTTTAGGCCTAAGCTCCTGAAATATATAAGTTTACAAAATACACAAGTTACATGAAATAAAGTGTAAGTGGGTTAAAAATCTTTTGTATTTCCCTAATCAAATGATACATCTTCACAGCTTTAGGAAATAGAAAAAGGAAAAAAAGTTTCCCGGTACCATCTATTCCATTCTTGCAATGTTAGGAGGCAAAAGGAGAGGAAAAGCAAGGCAGGAGGAGGCTGTAGTGTCAACTTTATCATCTCAAAACAAGTACAGCATGAAATTAAAGTTTAAAGAAAAAAAGTGATGGAGTGAAATTTTCTTCCTGGTGTGTTTAGTATAAAGAAATAATTTATTATTGTCCAATAAAGAATAGAGGCTTGAAACAGACTCATAAACATAGAGAACAGACTTATGGTTGCTAAGGGGGAGGGGGGTTTGGGAGAGGGAAGGATTGGAGTTAGCAGATGCAAACAATTATATATAGAGAATGGATAAATAACAAGGTTCTACTTTATAGCACAGGGAGCTATATTCAATATCCTGTAATAAACCATAATGGAAAGAATAGAAAAAAAGAGTAGAGGCTAAAACTTAGACAAATAGATGAGGTTATAGGCTAAAATTTCATAAATAGAACAATCTGCTAAAAGAAAAATAAAGAAATTTCATACCAGCAGATACCAATTTGAATAAAAGTTTCACTCAAGCAAAGATACACCAAATGAGTTTGCAGATCGCTTTGGGTGTCACTTGAGAGAACATTTGGGCTATATTCTGGTCTCTTTGAAGCTTTCCTCCCAGGCAAGTGCCAGATGGATTGTGTATTATAAAAGATTTTGTCCGGAGCATTTCCAGATGCCATCATGTAGATACTTTCTTATGTGTCTTTACTGCAACAATCTGGGTTGAATCCCTGATGAAAACTGGGCAAGGATATTTTATTACTTCCCCAAGTGAAATCAAATAAAATGTGAATATATTGTTCCTGGAAGGCCAGGTTTCTTTTTTTTTTATTAGCTCTTTCAAACAACCTATTTTGTAAGTTGTAAAATAAATATTTAATAGGATGGTTTCCACTTATAGCTGAAAGAATAAAGTATCCTAGATAAGCATCACTTGCAAAAGGAATCTATATTTATTGCCTAGAAAGTGACAGAGCCAAATGGCATTGATTCTGCCATAATGTATGACAGCCCACATCCATCTGTTAGGGACCTGATGCAGAGTTCAATTTACTCTTTGCCTAGAGAATGTTAAGGCACTCCCTGGATTTAGACACAGTGTCTCTAGACTGCTGATGTGATTAAAGAATAATCAAAATCTGTTTTAGAAGCTTTATTTACCAACACAGTATAGAAAGAAAGTTTTTATATCACAAGTCTTTCTGTTCAAACTTTGGTCTTCCTTTTTCTGTTTCAGTTCTGGCAATTCTATTACAGGACAGTTTTATAAATTATATCTTTTGAGACTCCCAACCTAGTTTAAGCAAAGGGCATCTATATACCAGTTTAAAACCCAGCACTAGTACGATGCAACTTTTCTTAAATTATCAATAAATATTTATGACGGAATATTACAATGCAGCTTGAAAATTATTTTATGACTTCTGCTGTGTGAACCAGGGGGTATTATATACTTTAAATAATAGTCCACAATTTTGTAGATTTGGGGATTGTTTCAAATCCATCTAAATTTGTTGATAGAGCATTTTCTTTCTAGAATAAAAATAAAAACTATTAAGTCTAAATTTCAATATGAAGACAATATTAAACCATTAAAAGTTTATTCTGCCTTAATAATTTTATGCACATTATTGTATATACTAGACATCTGAAGCATAGATTGCTCTTCATCTAAGGTAAATTCACACAAAAAACAAAAAGAACTGTGTTCTTCTGCATCCAAAAAAAATTAAAAGCTTGTCACTATAAAAGATTATAAGAGTGCCTGCGATACATGCTTTTCTTCTGGACACTGGAGGGGGTTGGAGATAAATAAATGACTGGGTAAAATTTTATAGTTTCCCTCTGTCTCTCCCTTTCTCTTTCTTTCCATATGAAATTAGGTCTTACTTAAAGAACAATTAAAATATGTATATTTTAGCCCCAAAATGTAACTTGGAATGAAAATAAAAGCAAATATAATAAACATATTTACACCATTTCGTATCCAATGATTCCAATGATTATATTTGAGGCAAACTGTAAAGCAGTGAGATTTTCTTACAGATATCTGCACAGTTATGACACAGGTTTAGAAACCTTTACACAGATTTTAATTTATATTAGTGGGTAGCCTATTGATATCAATAAAACGTCTCATAGAAAATGAAATCCTTGTGTGGGACTTTTATTCAAACAGAACCATAGTTACCATCAAGGACAAGTGAAATGCGGAGTTTTTTTCACCAGTTACCATGTGGCTCCACATCTGCCATCTTCATAGTGACTAACAGTTGCTACCCTTTGATGAATTATTGAACAGCCAGTAAGAAATCTGTTTGTGGTATAAGTTCTGTTCCTGGTGATGTATGGTGTAAGGGTGTTAAAGGAAATTTTGTGGAAAACACCTGAAGGAACTTAAAGACAGAAAATGAAGACAATTGCTCTTAGAAGCCTTACACTGATTGAGAATAGATGTGTTAATAATTATCAAGAAATTATAAACCTACTAATGGACAAGATTTTGAATTTTCATATTTTCTTATGTAGGTAGAGAGCTTTAACCAAAGTAGTTGGTTATTCACTGTACTATAATATTTTGTATATGATTAAAGATGCAAAATACTATCTGCTGGATTCAGGATTGGGTTGATGCATTGATAACATTGATTGCCAATAAGTCAGACTGCTTATATATACAATTTTTCATATGGTTAGAAAGTAGAATTATCTATTTAACTAATACAAAGACCATAATTTAACATGTAGACTTTATTTGGATGACTCTATTTTAAAAAATTTGAATACAAAATTATAAAATAAAAATTTTAATATATAAATGAAAGAAAACATGTAATAAAACATATTATTCAGAAATTGCTTTGAGGTTTTTAATGGCCTTTCAATTTGCAAAAATCAGTTATCATAGGTGTACCTCAGTATTTTTAAGTAATTTATGATGTTCATAAATTCATAGGAGTTTCAACTTTCCAGAGAAAGACATTATTTAAATGTAGTTTGGTTTTGAAAAATATATAGTGCTTATGAGGCAAACTACAAAATTTTTAGACCGGATAAATTCATACATTTAAGATATCATATTATGGGAGCTTCCCTGGTGGCACAGTGGTTGGGAGTCCGCCTGCCGATGCAGGGGACGCGGGTTCTGTGCCCTGGTCTGGGAAGATCCCACATGCCGCGGAGCGGCTGGGCCCGTGAGCCATGGCCGCTGAGCCTGCGCGTCCGGAGCCTGTGCTCCACAACGGGAGAGGTCACAACAGTGAGAGGCCCGCGTACCGCAAAAAAAAAAAAAAAAAAAAAAAGATACCATGTTATGAAGAGATAATCCGGTCTTTAAGTGCCATAAGAGGAAAACGAGACAGAATGCCATATATTATATGATGACAAACCAACTGCAAAATCTCGGATACAAGCTTTAGAAGGAGAAAACGGAGGAGAATTATCAAGATTTTTTTTCATCCTCACTGCTTCCCTAAGCTGCTGAGTTCAGGAATTACTTTTCTGAGACTATCTTCTCTGTTAGCTAGAATCAGAGAGACAGTACTGTTTGAGGAACTTCAATCCAAACACTTAATAGATACTTTCAAATCTCTAATGTCAGGAGCATGTGTAGCAGAGACATTACTTATTCAAATTTAGGATATATCAATAAGATCTTGGACATTGTGAAACCAAACACTCATGCATAGGATTAGTGTCCATATAAAAAAAAATCCCAGTTAGTTCCCGCACATCATAATGTGATGACACAGCCAAAAGAAACAAAAAATAAAACAGGCTTTTATGAACAATGAGGCAGGCCCTCACCAGATACCGAATCTGTAGGCATCTTGATCTTGGGCTTCTAGGCCTCCAGAACTATGTGAAATGAATTTCTGTTGTTTATAAGCCACCCAGTTTATGGTATTCTGTTACAGCAGCTCAAAAGGACTAAGACATCAAGTATTTATGTTAATCATATTCTATGGGCAAACAAGTTGTTTTGTATTTTCATGTGACAAATAACCAATCTCCTTTGTCTTCAAGAGTTCACATTTGAATTATTTTCCTTAAAGACAAATCTTAAAGAATGAAAAATCTGACCTTTAGAGCATGCATGTGCATGTATATGTATAACTGAATCATTTTGCTATACACCTGAAACACACAACATTGCTAATCAACTGCACTCCAATATAAAATAAAAAGTTAAAAAAAAAGAATTGAGCATATATTCTAAAGAAGGAATATATATTAAATGATAATTATGTGTCCATTATTTCTGAAACTATATTGTATATCAGCTTTTTTGAATAATTATCTAGGTTATTTATCCAAATAAATAGTAACTACCTTGAAATCATTCTTCAGTAGTTTTTGTATTTCTTTCAACATGACTTCATTGATTAAAACTGTTTCATCATTGGTTTTACAATTTCAGTGACAACTCACAACCTATTGTTCTGAATATCCTCACTGATGTCAATAATTCTTTGATGCTAGGTTGGAGATGTATATGTGCTGTGTGTGTATGTGTCTGTATGTCTGTGTGTATTTAATAGCCCAAAGTCATTGGGGAGTTGTGTTAGGATTAAGTAGTTGACCATGTTGATCAATTTCACTTTTGTTTAATAATAACCAAAAAATAATTTATTGAGATGATTCATTTTACTTGGTAAAAATCCTATTATTCACAATCTAAAAGCACCACAATTACATACCAGTTGGATAAAGTGTACAGACCTGAAAGCTGACTACTAGGAAGGGTACAATAAGCAGTAGCTGTATAACTTCAGATACATCTCTCAAATTGTCATTCTTATTACTTATTACACTTCACATGTAATTGTGTTTTCAGTAATTCTGTGATTAGTTTCAAGGGGAATAAATAATATAACCATATTAGTATACATAAAATTTATATTTTTGATTTTACTTCTTATACTGCTTTGGTATTTATGACAAAATATTGATAAGAATTTGATATTTTAAGACAAAGGCTCCATTCTAAACAGTAATGCACATGGGTAAAGGAAATAAACCTAGAATGAAGTAGCTTTTAGATCCAAAGGCAGAATTAACATTTTTTCTCTCCCTCTAACCCACACCTAACTCCAGAGCCCTTTTATTTCTTTGAAGTCAGAACAAATCTAGTTGTAAGCTGACTACTCAATTAGTTCAAAATTTCCCCAATTTTCAGACGATTTGTGAAAAAGCTGTCACCTTGCACACAGCTGTATTTGTTTATTTTAAACAAATCGCTTACAAAAAATATATATTCCTGACTTTTTCTCTGCCAGCTACATATGTTAAGTTGCAGAACGGTTTTATATCTCCTGACTCCAGACCCCTCCGTAGAAGAAACATCCTTTTTTAGGAGTATTTTTTATTTGTCTACAAAGTCACTAAGTTTCAGAGTTCAAATGAATGAATTACAGGAATAATTTTATCCGAGCTCTTCACCCATCATTTCACAGATAAGAAAATGGAAATTCAGACCCAGAAGGAGACTTGGCCAAATTAAATATTTATCTAAAATTCTTAGCTTAGCCAATGGTTAAACTATAATTATTGTTAAAATTACTTACAATGTTTGAAAGGGGCAACATTTTAGAAAATATTATGGCAGTGGAAAATTTAATTTAAGATACTTTATAGATAGAATGGGAGGTGACACTGGATTTTCAATTTTGTAAAAAAATCAAGGGGGGAAATTGGATGGTCTTTATTGAAGATATTAAACTAAGTTTTAGATTGTGAATTCTATGCTATAGAAAACATTTGGCATAAAAATCAGGACTTCTTACTTGCTACTCCCTCGCTGAATGCTCTCGACATTAGCTACTGTTAAAGAGAAAAATTATTCTGACACTTATTAAAGATGGTAAGGAAGACTTTAAGACAATTGCAGTAGGGGTCATGACTATCACAATAGGGGAGAGAGATTGTGCTCAAATCTGAATACAGCAAACATAGGTGGGGATTTATATGCAATGAACATAATAAGAAGGTCAGTGCATGGAAAATCACTAAAAGGGAATACTTAGTGTAGAGGATTCTTGCTAAACTGGCCAATAGGATTCTTGCAAACATTTATACATCAAAAGTGGGGGATGGGGCTTCCCTGGTGGCGCAGTGGTTGAGAGTCTGCCTGCCGATGCAGGGGACACAGGTTCGTGCCCCGGTCCGGGAAGATCCCACATGCCGCAGAGTGGCTGGGCCCGTGAGCCATGGCTGCTGAGCCTGCGCGTCTGGAGCCTGTGCTCTGCAAGGGGAGAGGCCACAACAGTGAGAGCCCCGCGTACCACAAAAAAAAAAAAAAAAAAAAGTGGGGGATGAGGAACTTGATAAGATACCACGAGCGATCAGATATCAAGGGTGGTGGGTCAGATATCAAGGGTGGTGGGGGATGACTTAGCAGGATCCTTTGCTAAGACTGGATGTACAGCCCAAGGAAAGGACAAAGACCAAGGTCGAAGCCTAGTCAAAATTGATGCTTTGAGGAACATGATTAAAGTTTGCCAAGGAGAGAGTCTTCGTTACCACCCCCTTAAATCTGAGTTAGTATAGTTTTCATTATATTATGTTTATATAATATCAGAATAATACAATCATTTATATGTAGGGAACCACACATATGTTATTTTAGTCTTTGTTTTATAGACTTAAACGGATGACCAAACCAACAATTTACTAATAAAGTTTAGAGTAGAATCAGGTTCCGCTGACACTATACTCACATGGTTTTACTTTGCTTCATAAATGTTTTGTGTTTTTCTCATGTATGGATATTGCCTTTCTTCAAACAGGATCAACTTTCCTTTCCTTTCTAGGAGTATATTTTAACAGCATTTATTCTAACCGAGAAAAAGTAAACAATATTTTCTTCAACCTCAAAATGACATCAAGAAACTGTCTGAAGTTGATACTAAATGGGAATTTGGGAACTATTAGAAATTAGGATAAAAATCTTATAACTAAGATTTTGCTTTGACTATGTAGATATGCTCTTAGGGCACATAGTGTATTTAAAATGCAAGTTCAAGAAGAAAATGAGGAAGAGAAAAAGGAAGAAGAGAAGAAGGAAAAGGAGGGAGAAGAGGAGGTGGGGAGGAAGAGAAGGGGTGGGAAAAAGAAAAGCTTATAACAACAGAGGGGGAAAATGTGGTCTTTTAGCTGGATTATCTAAATGCCAAGTTCAATTAACTTTAAACTATTAATGTCAAGAGAATATAATAAAATATCCTTTTAGAATCTGTTCATTTTAACATACTATCTAATATGATACTTTACAAGTATCACAATACATTTTTTTTTTTTTTTTTTGCGGTACGCGGGCCTCTCACTGTTGTGGCCTCTCCTGTTGTGGAGCACAGGCTCCGGACGCGCAGGCTCAGTGGCCATGGCTCACGGGACCAGCCGCTCCGCGGCATGTGGGATCTTTCCGGACCAGGGCACGAACCCGTGTCCCCCTGCATCGTCAGGCGGACTCTCAACCACTGCGCCACCAGGGAAGCCCTACATTATGCTTTATAAGATATAATATACAAATAATCATCAGCAAGTTGCTACACAACTTTTGGGGTTGTCTTTAAAAATTCAATATTAAAGATCAAAGGAAAAAGTATTTTAAAATAAAAGAATATTTCAGTAAACATATGTTTAATTATTTCCTCTGCTGGTACAAAGGAATGAGCACTTGGATCATTCTATTTTCCCCTGTCCAAAGGAAACTAAATTTTGCTAATAATAAAATGTATATTTTACATAAAATATTAAATACATTGTATTCATAAAAAATGTTCCTTCCAACATTCTTCTTTTGAAGTTTACCCTGTTGAATTATTTCTTCTCAGTTTGTTCATTAAATCTGAATGCCACAAAGGATATTTTGTAGAAGTAATACGTTTGCTGTTGTTACTGTTGTTGGCAACAGGGATGCAAATTACAGGGTTAATAACCTGTTATTAACAAGCAATATATTTTTTTAAATTTCAAAAGTGTTATAGCTAAGCAACCTGTGCAGATTTTATTATTTAGAAGATACCTTACCAATGCCACAATTCCTCATTTGGGGAAAATACATATATTTGTTAATTACACACACACACACAATTTTGATATTCTTGGTAATAGCTACAAAACGTTCAACTCTAATTAAAGAGGCAATCCAATTACCAGCATGTTATTTTAAAAATAGGCTTATAGCCTTTTAAACTCTGGTAATACATGAAAGGATCAATCAGAAATAGAAAAACTGTAAGAGTAACAGAGAAAGCATGACGTCAGGAAACCCTTACCCCCACTTCCTGCTAAACACAGAGACGAATACTGAAGAGAATGATCAGCAATATAAAAGACTAAGGAAAGAGCGGAAGTACAGAAAAGTGTCACCTAAATATGACAAAGGGGATTTTCTCTATGACTTTCAATGATTTTTCAAATTTCACTGAAAACCAAAATTTTGCTTTCTTTTTAATGTATAATATTTATTTTTCTGGCTTTCTTACATATTTCTCATTTTAAAGTGATGGCAAAACCTGTGATATAGTTCATATCAAACAATAGAAATTAACAATTAAACAAGTATTTCTGTTGTCACATTTTGTACATTTAGTGGGATTAGGATGCAATATTCTTTTATTTGGTATACAAGATTTTTTATCTTTTTGGTGTCTAATAGCTTTCATTCAGGGTTTCTGTACAAATTAAAATGTGAAATAAAAGCAATAACAATTCACCAATAAGTTTTAATGAGATTAGCATGTACACAGTAGAATCCATATATGCAAAATATAAATATCTCTAAGGAAACTTATATTCTGTGGTAAATATCATCTTGCTCACGAACTCTAATTTCCACTGATGGAAGGGAAAAAAACCCCAGAGGTTTAAACATGTCAATATTTCCCACCCCCCTTTTTTTCTCAGTCTAAATGAGTTATTTTGGTGCATTTTATTCAGTCAATTGTAATATTCAAACTCCCTATGCAATCTGTCCCCTGGGTACTCCTGCACCCTCCTCATTTCCTGATGTGTATGAAAACAGACAAATATTTATTTTTCTTCAAGAAGAGGGCCCACTCACTTTATGCAAGTTGCCACTGACTGCCAGTTGTGTTTGACCTCTTTAAGCTGGTGTGTGGATCAAGCTCTCTCCTCCTGTTTGCAGTAAAATGAACTTTCAGTCTACTCTCTGGGCAGGGTCACAGCTCCCAGGAAGCAGAGCTCTAGCTCATTCTCACCATGACGCCACTCAGCCTTTCACTGACCTGCAGATCCTCTGATGTCTGGCTGGAAGTACTAGAGACCATAGCTTGAAGATCCTCCTTACAGCTCTAAGTTAAAGAATCAGACAAAGATACGACAAAAAAAGAAAATGTTCATTGCAGCCCTGTTTACAATAGCCAAGACATGGAAGCAACCTAAAGGCCCATTGACAGAAGATGTGGTATACAGATAAATGGATAAAGAAGATGTGGTACATATATACAAGGAAATATTACTCAGCCATAAAAAAAGAATAAAATAATGCCATTTGCAACAACAAAGACAGACCTAGAGATTATCATACTAAGTAAATCAGAGAAAGATAAATGCCATATGATATTACTTATATGTGGAATCTAAAAAAATGATACAAATGATCTTATTTACAAAGCAGAAATAGACCCGCAGACATAGAAAACAAACTTATGGTTACCAAAGGGGAAAGGGGTGAAGGGATAAATTAGGAGTTTGGGATTAACATATACACATTACTTTATATAAAATAGATAACCAGCTACGATCTACTGTATAGCACAGGGAACTATTCCAATATTTTGTAATAACCTATAAGGGAAAAAATCTGAAAAAGAACATAAATGTGTGTATATATATACATATATATATGTATATATATATGTGTATATATATATATATGTATATATATCACTTTGCTGTACACCTGAAACTAACACTGTAAATCAATTATACTTCAATTAAAAAACAAAAACCAAAAAGGATCCTTTAGCCCTTTGATGATGGGACCTCTCTTGTACTTCACCAGTCAAGTCAGCTGCCTTGTATGCGGTCCCTGGCAGCACATGAAACTTTTTGTAGTCTTTTGGCTTCTAATGAGCAGGAGAAATTGAGGAGTGCTGTCCTGGCTTTCTGAGCAGACACTTGCCTTGGCTCTTTCTGCTCTCCTCTCCTGTACCACCTTGTGGTCAGCAGGGAAATAGGAAAATTGTGCAAGGTATTCCTGTAGCCTTTTGCCACCTCCCTATCTCAATACCCAAACCATCCTTATGTAGGGTGCGCTGGGTCCTTGCTAATCTCTCTTTTCTCCAGGTCAATTATCTTCACACTCCAGTCTCCAGCCCTGCCATCTGTAAGGATGACCCTCTTCCTTCCTAGACAAGGAGAAACTGGTGTGATCATACACTGAGTTCTTTCCACTTTGTGTGTTTATAGTCAGACACCAAAATAGTGGTCCTGGTAAATAAAGGGTTTTCTCATTCAGTAAAAGCTAACTTTCAAAACTATTGCCACAAAACTATATCAGGATTTTAAACATTTAATTATTTAAGCCACTGTAAATTTATTTTTTGTCTAAGACTTGAGATGAGGTCTAGTTTTATATAATTACATATGGATTGCCAGTTTTTCCAGCAACATGTATTAACTAACCCATTCTTTCTCACTGACTGAACTATCAGCTATACTGAATATTAATTTCCCTTTTATACTGAAATCTCTTTCTAGATGCCTTACTCTGAGTCACTCACTTTTTTGGCTATTTGTAACTCACATTGATCACATTACAAATTCTTTATCACATATTGTGAAATTTGGTAAGGAAGTAAGTTCATCTCACTGGGCTTTTATTGTTAATATTCTTGGATATTCTAACATATTTATTATTCTATTAATTTCAAGATCACTTTATACAATTTTACCCACCTCCTAAATTATTTAAATTCTGAAAGGAAATATGTATTAAAATAATTAAAGGTCATTTTATTTTCTATGCCATTCCACTTGTTCATTTGTCCTTTTGAGACTTTTTAACTATGATACTAAATATCTTGGTCTTAAGGTTCAATCATTAGGCAGATCATTTTTCCTCAGAACTGCATCTAGTAGCCAGCTATATGGGGTTGTGTGGTAGTCAGTTGTATGTGTCAACTTGATGGGGCTAAAGGATGCCCAGAGACCTGGTAAAACACTTCTATCACTACTATTCACTATCCTGAAAAATGATAATCAACTGCATGTAGATGTTTTAAAGTTTGTTTGTTTTTTTCTTGTATGAAGGCAATGTCACACTAACCATACTTTCCTGGAAAAGTGCTACTTTGACTCAACAATATCAACAATGTCAATTCTTAGACATCTTTCATTTCTGAAGTACAATTAAATTGAGAATTCTGAGGTAATTCCACACTGTACCTCAGTGACTAAAGAGAAAAAAAGGTTAATTCCCCCGGGAGAATATTTTATGAGCAATTGCCTCAAACAGAATTTTCTCTCCTAGTGGCTTTGAAATTCCAGGGCTGGCACTGACAAACATAGGCCTATTGTATTTAACTCAAAACGAAATAGTTGAAAAAGACATTGTTGACTCAAAAATTGATAATTATGCCACATTACTCAAAAAAGTCAAATTGGTCAACAATGATTTCTAGCCACTTACTTTCAATACTTTGAAATACTGTGCACAGTGGGGGTGTTTTGTCACCTTATTCACCTTTGAGCATTTTCATCTTTTTATCTAAATCTGGGGAAAATTTTCACAAACTCTGAGATGGTTTTGAAAATTTACACATGATTCGAAGCATCATAGTTCCATTTTCTATGTCTAAGCCTGTCACTGAATGTGACTGAGATTGCACATGATTCCTTCTAAAGCTTTAGTCTTAAAAGGAGAAATTGTTTTACATTATAGCAACTACAAGGAGTGGCAGAAATTATATTTAACATGCTACTTGAAATCCTGCTTTTGTAGAATTAAAAATGCAAGAAAATGGTGAAAACATATTTAAAGAGGTAATATAGCCACCATTAATCAAATGCAAATTATATTTTTAAAATAAAAATACTTGAGAAAAAGTAAAAATTCTTTCAAATGTTTTTTAAATTTCTTAATCATCCATTTTTATGAAAATAAATATTTGAATAATTTCAAAACAATCATTGGTAGCTTTTTGCTCTCAGACAATTCACTAAGAGGCAGGACAAAATTTTACTTATTTATTTATTATTTTTTTAAAGATTTTTTTTTTTTTTTTTTTGGCGGTACGCGGGCCTCTCACTGTTGTGGCCTCTCCCGTTGCAGAGCACAGGCTCCGGACGCGCAGGCCCAGTGGCCATGGCTCAGGGGCCCAGCCGCTCCACGGCATGTGGGATCCTCCCAGACTGGGGCACGAACCCCCATCCCCTGCATCGGCAGGCGGACTCTCAACCACTGCGCCACCAGGGAAGCCCTAAAGATCTTTTTGATGTGGACCATTTTTAAAGTCTTTACTGAATTTGTTATAATATTGCTTCTGTTTCATGTTTTGGTTTTTTGGCCACGAGGCATGTGAGATCTTAGCTCCCCGACCAGGAATCGAACCTGAGCCCCTGGTATAGGAAGGCAAAGTCTTAACCACTCGACCGCCAGGGAAGTCTCAGGACAAAATTTTAAATTCATGAAAACAAGTAGAACAACAAAAACTTGACTGAAAACTAAATTAAAAATATCAGAAAAAGAGACAAAAAACAGAAATGGTATAAAATCATTCCCAAGTTGCATACACTTACACATATGAAAACAATTAGTGACTAAAAATATATTTGTAAATTCAACCAAATTGTTTTCGACTCTGCAGTGACTGAATATAAATGTTTTAATTGTCTTTACTTATTTTCTGGTAATATGCAGATCTTCACCATATCCATACAAACGGCTGAGTTCAATCGTCCACAGGAAAAACTTGCCATTTTTTGATATGCGACCATAAAGCAAAACCAGAAACAAATCTTTATTAATGGCATATGACTTATATAATACCTTTAAAGACATCTTACTTATCAATAGATTAAACATAAGTCTTTGAAAATTGATTGTGGTTCAAATCCTAATAAACAGGCTTATCGTACAAGTATTCTTTATTTCTATTGTCTGAGACCTTGCTGCTATAGAAGTTCCCATTATCTATTTTTGTGTCTTATTCTTTCTGGCTTCTGATTGCTGAAAATACATTACAGAACAGAGATGAGACAAACAATGAAAATACTGTTACTTACTGTCATTAAGAGATACACTACAATGCCCAGGATGTTCTTTTATAAAAGTTATAACCATTCAATTTGAGGGAAAATGAAATGTTTCCTTAAAATGTTAGAGAGCTTTAGAAAAATTAGTCTTACTATAAATATTAATTTTTTTGAAGTCTTTCTAACTGCATGGAATGTAAATAGTAGGAGTTCATCAATAATGAATATCATCTCTTCAAAATATATGTTACTTTAAATAGCCCAGATTTTTTTTAAAACCCCATATATTCTTCTTCACTTTTAACTAAATCATCTAAGTCATTCAAACTTTTCTACTTAAGGAAGATAACATACAGAAAGGAAACTCCGTCTTAATGGCCCCTTTATTTCAGTGCACAAAACTGACTTCCTGGAATAATCTACAACCAGACTATGGAAAGCTTAAGGGAAACTGAGTACAATCAGTCAGTGAATCTTACACAAGTGTTCCCACGCTATTAATAAAGTATGTTTACCTCCTAAATTCCAGCTTGTTCCCCTATTTATCTGACTATTATTACACTCAACTCTCAAGTGTTTATAACTCCTCCCTCTTTTGTGAAAAATATCCTTTAAAAGCTATTTTAGCACTGTGACTTTCTTCTGGGATCAAAAAGGAGACTTCTAACAGAGAAAAGTCTCTTTTATGAAAAGGAAACTGAAATTATGAAACTTGTAAAATATGACAGTATCACAGGGTAAATCTGAGTCTATGGAAGGCTCAATGTTGAAATCTTTTTCCTGGGAGATTTATATTTACTTTAGACATATCAATCTGAAAGATAATTCTCTCAACAAAAGAAGGAAATCACTTTAGATCTAAATTTACTATTAATTTTTAACTGAGTAACCCTGAGTCCCACTGCTGATGATTTTTGCTTACAGAAAGCACCATAAAAATATTTGGGTAAAATAAGTGCAGAGCCTCTATTAGCCTTTCCATTCATCAGGTACCATGTCCCCTTGACAGCTATCAGAAACTCCATAATCTTGAACTAGGATTCAACATATAAACTCTAATCTACTTCTGAATAGAATGGAATTTTCCCATTAATGTGTTAATCCTTTGAAGAAAGCCACTAATCTTACTATAGTGGTTTCAAAGAGTTACTGTGCCTGGTAAAATAACTAATTTACTCATTTCATTGAGTTGCATAGGTTACTGACAAAAATACCGTATCTACTTTCTAGGCCAGACTTTCTCAACCTTGTCACTATTGACATTTTACACCAGGTAACTCTTTGCTGTAAGAGGCTGTCGTCCTATGCAGTGTAGAATGTTGGATAGCATACTGGACCTTTATCCACTTGATACTAGTGGTCCCACCCTTCCCAATCATGACAATCAAAAATGTCTCCAGACATTGCCAAATGTCTCCAGGGGCATGAGGACAAAATCATCCCTGGTAGAGAATCAACTGTTTTGGCTCATCTAAACTTGTAACACAATATGAGTTGGGATTAGACTAATAATTTAAGGACAAATAATGTTTTAAAATAGCATGAACATATATGACCTATAAAATATGCTTTCAGAATATATACTGCCAACTTTCAGCATGTTTTCATCTTTTCTTTAAGAGATATGTGTTGTACACCGAAACCGGCACAGCATTGTTAATCAACTATATTCCAATATAAAGTAAAAAGTTTAAAAAAAAGATATGTAATAATCATAGTAATGATAGCTCTACCAAACTTTTGCTTTGATAGAAATGTCTCAGACAACTTATAGTAAAGCAACAACAAAATCACCCAGTGGGTCATTAAACACGGGCCTTCATTCTAAATACTGAAGCAATTCTAAAGAAGTGTTTTTCCTTGGGGTAAGAAGGTGAAGTACTTGGAGAGCTTTATCATGAGGATGACTCATCTGCTTTCAGGAATAGTTGGTCAAGGCGGGTTTTCAGAAGAGGGAGGAATTCTTTTTCAGTTTAGCAGCTGTTGCTAGGCAATGGTTTGATCAAAAAAGGTAGGGTAGAACAGCTGTGGAAAGCCAAGGTCTTTATCTCTGCAGTAAACAGTTTTCAGTCCTGAAAGATCTTTTCCATATTCCTCTTTGAAATCTGGCAATCGTTGTTGCTTTTGAATAAAAGAATTGGGGACTCATGCTCTTCACTTATAAGATTTGTAAGTCTTTCTATGATGCTATCAAATCGAAACTGCATGAGATAAAGTTAAACACGCAAGGAAGACTATTGCAATAGGGAAAGAGACTGAACACCACTCTGCTAAAGCAAAAGGTCGATGGTTTTTAAGTGCTGGGGTGAGCTGGTGGAAAAGTATTGGAGGACATTAAAGGGGAGGTTGACAAATGTGATGTGAGCACACAGTTATTCCTGAGTTGGCAAATGTTTTTCTCATTAATGTGATTAAGCCAGGTGTGTCTGCTGATTGGCACCCATCAAGACACTTATCCTTTCATAGAGACTGGGAGATAGGAATGCTACATCCTTTAATATTTACATTTCAAAGACATGATTTCAGGTTCTTGAGAAAGACAGTCTTGGGTTGTAAAACTGGAAAGTAGCTAGAGGAAATGTTACATATATTTAAGAGGGACAGAGAAAGAATTAACATTTACAAGTTTTCTAAAAGTAAATGCTCTATCAGTGATCTATAGTCAGAAACGAACTTGTCTAAAGTTTAGTTAATCTAAGAAAAATATTAAGGCAAGTTGATCAATGCTCAAAAAGTGTAATGGATTCATACTTGTAAATGGAATTTGCTAGTTTTGCTTCCTTACAGCTCCAAACAAGAGGGATCAACTACTTTGCTGGAATGGTAGAACCCAGCAAAGGAAACAAAACTTGTGTTTATATTTGTCTTTCAAAATAGAACTTTGTAAAAAGACTATAGGCAAAATAACATGGTGTTCCACTGCAAAAACCATCTGCTTGAGATGAGACCTTTCTTTCTGAACGGCAAGTTTTTCCTAAATGCCATAAAATAGGACAAATCATCAAAAGGCCATAAGAACTTTTTTTTTTCTCACAAAAGGAGATAAAAGTCCTTCCTCTGTGGGAGTGGAATTTCAGGGATAAATTTAGTTGGGATAAATTTAGTTGGGGAAATTTAGTTGAGAGAAGATCCTTCTCTTTTGAATGAGTTTCCAGTGACCACCACCCACCCTTTTCTGCCAAAATTGGAAAAAATCTGATAGTTTTCAAGAGCATTCCAATGAGAAAGAATTTGCTTCCCATTTGAAACTCTGAGAGAAGAGAATCTTGAAAAACACACAGTGCCAGTGTGTAGTGACTGCAGGAGAGGTGGAATGGCTGGGATAGACAGAGAGAAAGTCCAGGATAATACCTCCTGCTTCTCATGACCTGGTTATGATCTGCAGGAAACTTAAATGTTCTTTAATGCCTCATTGGGAGAAAAAGGCTTAGACAAACTGCATAGGCAAGTGTATCTAAAATGTTTGGGGCTTTGGACAAGAAGAGCCCAAAACATGGAGATCTCAAAATTCGGGGCATTTGGGGTAGTTACATACACTGGGAGTGGAGATCTACACACACCCAGAGGCAGATTCAGATTCATTACATAACTGGTGGATATCAGTAAGGATTTGGAGAAGAGTATAGGACCAGAGGTCCCTTCCAATGACAATTTGTAACCTTCCCCTAAAGCTAGGGGCCATCTAGAAAGAAAAAAATATATATATATAGGAATAGAATAGACAATGTAAATGAGTATTTTTTAAACTGCAACATATGCAGCATTCTGGAATCAAAGGGAGAAAAAGAATTAAACTAAAACGAAGTCTTACTAAATCAGAAATACAATGGCAACATTTATACTTTTTAAAAGTTAAGTAATTATTAATATTTGGAGTGTATGCCTTTCTCTAGTATCTTGTTATTTAACAGAAGTTATTTTCTAAAGTATACAATAATGTAAAACTAATAAGGAATGAAAGTGATCCATGCCAAGATATACTTGATTCAATTAAGTAATAAAAATACTGAAATAAATAATTACTGGTGTCCACGCCTTGCCAGGCTCAGGGCTAGGAGCTGAACTTATATTATTTTATAACTACCTGCTAGTGTTCTGTTCAAGCTTCCTTCCTTCCATTTGTAAACATGAGCTACTAACAATTATTATAAGTAACATTAATTTTTATTGTTGAAATCATATGCTGCAGTGATTTCAAAATAAAATTACTCCTGAATCATTTTACATTAATACAGCATTTAGGGCTGAATTCATGGGCATGCGGCCAGTAAAAGTGCAATAGCATAAAGCCATTCACTGAGAAGGGCCCCAGGCCCGATTAAGGCTCTGTCACTGTCTTAACATTCTTAATAATGTTCTTTATCTCAGAACTGCTGTTTTGCAAGTGAATCTAATGGGGCAGTGGAATAGCTGTGAGCAAAGGAGATACATTCAATACGTACGTCAGGCATTCTCTGTCACCTGACTTGCATATGTGCTCAGGAGGCCCCACGAGCGCGGGATTCCTATGGGCCCATGATTCATAGGAAAAGAGTTCAGCAAGATTCAAATCAAGTCCAAGGTAAGTGTGCGTGAGTTCTAGGACTGACTAAGCCTGGGTGCTAACAATGCCGAGAAGCCATGCTTTCCACCTGAAACAGAACTCACTTTGAACTCACAACGAAGGCAATGGGGTTCTAAGAAACACTGATAGCCAAGGAACCCTCTGTATTCTTTCTTACTCATATATTACTTCCCTGTATTAACCAACCACTTATCCTGAAATTGATGACATAGAAGGAAAGGGAAAGATAGCACAACCCATCACTCCTTTCCCTTCAGTTCTTCCTTACTCATCATCAGTAAGCCAAAGCTAGAGGGTGGTGGTTGACTGTGCGTGCATGAAGAGATAAAATAAAAACACTTGAGTTTGTTTTGTGTAGTGTTTCCACTGTTCGGGTAAGAATGGCGTACATATATACGTACAAGCTAAGACATTCAAGTTATGTAATTTGGGGGTACTGCATATGAGTAGAATGTTCTTGTATTTGCATGTAAAACTGGCATTGTACAAGATAAAAATGAATGGTAAAATTCATGTTAGTAACTTAAAACATTAATTTTTCTTTACTTAGACTGACATTAAATAGCAAATTAAAACACCATGGAAAGTCAGAGAGAAACCGCAGAAAAAATGGGAAAACCTCTGTGCGTTAGTACCTTGAACAACACATTTTTCCTGCATTTTGAACAAGGTGCTCCACAGTTTCATTTCTCACTGAGCCTCACAAATTATGTAACTGATCCTGACAGCATTCTGTGTCAAAAATCTGCTGATTCCTGGATTGTTTTGCTTCTACTAATACCACATTTTGCTGGTGAGGTTAGAATTCTAATAAAAGCCAACTTTGACAACATCAGAAAGTAGAAGCACATTCTCCAAAGCTATGGTTGAACAGTTAAACATGTTCTTGACTTTGGAAACCAAAGTTGTTTAAAATAGCTTCCTTAGGGCTAATTGAAGAGTTTGATGTCAATTCTCCTTCTTCTTGGGATTAATATGTTCTAAAACATTCAATCTAGCCCCAAACAGGCAAAACAGAGAAAAAAAGATTGTGCTGTGTTTTGGCCTATGAGTGGAACCCAAGCAAATATAAGATGATTTCTCATTGACAATAAAATCGTAGAAATCTTGTCTATGTAATTCTCAGTAGCAACATAAATAATTTTCAAAACTGGACTTATCCTTTGTTAGAGACAATGTTGCTATTTATATTACAATATTGCTTTTTATCAAAATGATACAATTGAGATATCCTACAGTATTACCTTTGACATGTAGTTAATAGTGAAGTCTTTCACTTTCTAAATGTTTCTGAAACAACTCTGACCATTATAAAAATCCTTTGAAAGTGTCTAAGCACTAGTTATTACAGCACCTAGAGATGCAGTTTCTCACACAAATGCTGTGCAGCACATGCTGGCAGAACACTTTTGCTAAGAGAATCACCAAAATATAAGAAAGACACATTCCAGATGCCTGTTGGTCCTGAAGTAGGTGACAGTGATACTCGTTCAGAGGCTCAGACTCCAAAACTTCATTTCCTGGCGAGGAAAATGTGTCCTGGAGCCCGTTTGGTTCCAAATTTTTGAAAGAGTTGAATTCTTATCAGTATCTTAGCACTCCCACACCTGTTATCAGATGATGTCACAATCATAATCACAATCAGAGGCTCCCTGCTGTTAAAGCAGATATATTTTACAAGGCTAGAAGAGATAAATAGAAAATCATGAGTGATGTTTATAAAGTAAAGGATGTGCAGTGTTTCTGTGTTCTGTCTGAAAAAAAGACAAGAACAGGCATGCGTTCGGCAAGCTGCCCAACACATACTGCATCGTGCATAAACTGCTGGGTTGTGCATAAACAAGGAGGAGCTGGGTTGTGCTGGAAAGCACTGTGACTTAGAGACCTGTCAGATAGGCACAGCTCTAGGGAGGAGGCTCAGGGTAGCGATGTTGGCACACATCACCTGGAGGAAGGCTGGAGGCAGCAGCGGATGGCTGTGTTTAACATAACACATTGCATCAGACACCGAGTTTAGGACTGGCTTCAGAGTCAGTGGTTTCTGTTTCTGCATCTAGTGAAGTATCAGGTACTGATAAAAAATTGTAAGGTTTTTAGATAGACCTGTTCACATTGCTTTCATGTGTGCCCTTCTGTCTTTTCTTTAGAATATCTAATGAATTGTGCCAATTACAAATAACTTAGTTGGAATTAACTAATTAATATGTTGTCCAAGTATACAGAATTCTTTTTTTCCCCTTGCTCTGTTTGTATCAGAGGCCTGATAGGACCGCTAGATCTGTTTATTTTTAATTTATTTTTAATTTTAAAAATCACAGTCAACCATTTTTAACCGTACAGTTTAGCAGTGTTAACTCTATTTACATTGTTGTGCAACAGGCCTCTAGAACTTTTCATCTTGCAAAACTGAAATTCTGTATCTGTTGAACGTCTCCCCATTCCTCCCCCTCTCCCCACCACCAAGCCCCTGGCAACCACAATTATGCTTTCTGCTTCTATAAGTTTGGTTGATATACTGGAAACATACAGTATTTTTTATGACTGCTTATTTCACTTAGTATAATATCTTCAAATTTCATCCATGTTGTAGCATATGACAGGCTTTCCTTTTTTATAAGGAAGAGAAGTATTCCATTGTATGTATGTACCGCATGTTCTCATTCATTCATTCATTGGTGGACCTATGGGTTGCTTCCAGCTTTTGGCTATTGTGAATAATGCTGCCCACCCTAAATCCAAGATGATCTCATTTTGAGGTTCTTACCTTAATTACACCTGCAAAGATCCTATTTCCAAATAAAGTCACATTCACGAGTACCAGAGGTAAGGACTTGGGCATGTCTTTTTGTGACCACTAACAAAACACTACCCACATCGTGTCAGAACTGTAATATAAGAAGTTAACATAATGTCAGCCTAGAGTAAGTGAAACCTTCAGAACTTGGCAAAGACAAACTCAAAATCTTGCCAGGACAATTCTGGATGGTGGGAAATTCAATGGAAAAGAACATGAATTTATAGTTATTAACTGTGCGAGAGAAAGAAAAAGACAATCTTCACAACTTAAATAAGAAAAACTGTGTGTTTAAAATATTCAGATTAAAAAAAACATTCTACTGCTGAAGCATATCCTCTTCCAAATGTCCATTGAGGCAAATCAGAACAGGGCACATTCCTCTCTTGATTTTCTTTCTCACCATCTCTCTGTCATTACCATTCCCTGTTCTCTTTCTTCTCTCTCTCTTTCTTCTCCCCATCCTCCTTTAACTCCTCTTCCTCTTTTCTTATTTCTGTTCTTTCTTAATTTCCATAAATGCAAGCAATAATATAAGATTAGGACTAGATGATTAATGACCTACTGGCTATTTTCTATGAAAGAGATGATTCTAGCAGCTGGTTTTGTTCCTTTCCTTTCTCTTAGAAATACAGTGTTTCAAGATGACAGTTCTCCTGACAAAATACTGCTATATAATATCTTACTGGCATCAAAAGAAGTAAGTTGTAACTTTATTTTTAAATAGAAATTTAACCTTGTCTCAATATACTAAGCTTTTCCATGACTTTCTCTGTTATGTTTTGCTAAATGTCTTTTCTCTATGTATCTTTGGTACAATACCTTTGTGTTCAAACTTAGGCATTTCATGAAACTGGTCCTTTGTATTTGAATGTATTTCTTCTTCGGCTTTAAGCAAGGACTTATTTTCCTGAGACACAAAAATGGTGTCTTCACTCAATTTTTTACCTTGTAGCTATTTACAGATTTATAGTCCAGTGAGTTCAGTTTTGATTCTACAGTTTCTGTCTTGAGTTTTCATAAATTTAACATTCCATTATGTTCAAAAATGGACACACGCAAATTCTCTAATCTTACTGCACAAGTTATAACAAATCTGTTGAAAAGAAATTAAGAAAAAAATAAATGTATGACTTTGATTTGTAGCAAGTATTATTAAAAACTCTACACATCAGAATTCTTTCAGAAAGTTGGATACAAGACTTCTCAAGGAAACTCCCTGGTTCCTGCATCACAGCCGCTGTATCCCTGGAGTTAACCCTTAAGCCAGTGCCTTCCAGATCCTCCAACTAAACAATTGTTTGTCCAAAAACTTTTTCTCTTTAAAGTAGCTAGAAGGGTTTTGTTATTTACTACCAGTTATATTTTGATCTAATATCTGGTACCAGAAGTGATTTGGGGCAATAAGTCTTCTAGATCTATTTATCCAAAATTAGAATTTATCCACTCCAAAAAATGTTTGGAGGTAGTGAACCTATGCAGTTACCACTGAAAAATGAGGCCTGGAGAGTAAATAACAGGCAGTGCAAACCTTATTTAAATCATTGCCTTGTCCATTTGAAATAATGTGTATTGTAAGGCATGGGTCTAATATACTGGAATGTAACAAAATAAAAAATAATATGGGGTTAAATGGCTGCTTTACTTCCAATAAATACCAAAATCAGATACAGAATTTAATTCTGTGGACTGCTGAGTCACAAAACAGATCAAATTCATAGCCACACCAGTCTATTATGGGGATTAAGAGCAGTAGATTGGGAAAGAGTGAGATGTTCTTGACAAGCAGAAGCAATGTTCCTTCCTGTCATATGAGTTTGGTCCTGTTTTCCATGAGGATCGTTGGGACATCACATGGAGTAGTTTCTTTGCAAGGTGATATCAATTTTCCTTATGATTCCTGAATAAAAACTACAGTCAGAATGAGTTATGCTCCAGGAGTAAATTACTAAGTCCAGCCTAAGAACAAAAGAGTTACATGCCAAAGGGATTATAAGATTTTGCTTATTTACATTGGTGATCCTGAAATGGGGGACAGATTCTGATGGTACCAAATAAGGGATGAGAGAATATAAATAGGTATTTTCTTATGTATTTATTACATATTTGAGTGGAGCACAAAGTAAAAACAAAAACAAAAAAATGGTATATGGCTGAGCCAGACTGGGAAGAAAGCTGACGTGCTACTTGGCACCTAAGACCAATCACATTCAATATTGAAGTCAAGCACGTTCTCAGAAGCACAAGTAACTTGTGTGAATAAATGGTTCTTACTCCCAGGGTGTTTCTTTTATGCCATTAACAGTTCCTTAGTCCACTTAAGTCTTCACAGAGACTTCAATATGATAAGGTTAATGGTTTACAGCTGTTTTTTCATGATGTGATGACACCTACCGGAAATAAACTGCCATAGCCCCACTGGGTTATCCTCAACAGACATTAAGGGAAGAAAACTCCGCAGTGGGCAGCACTTGGAGTGGTATATCTGTTTTATTTTTTTGTTTGTTTGCTTTGTTTTGTTTTTATTCTGCCTTTGAGGAATTTCCAGCCTGAATCATAGATCTGTACTCTTAGCACAGACTATTGGGGTGCACATATAGATGTTCGCAGATTTGAAAAGAACAGAAGATTGATGACAAGTAAATGAAGGAAAAATTATGTAGATGAACCACCCAGAATGGGCTTTGAGTCTGTTCCATGTGAATGCTCACCAAAAACAGAAGATTGTCAAAAATCAGGTAGATATGGTAACCCAACTTATGCATGTCCATCAGCCTTTTCTCTGAGTGATCTCATTACTCAGTGGGCTTACAATTTAAAAAGTGATATTAGAAATAAAGATCATGTCTGAGTTCAACAAGGTTGGTAGTAATTAGCAGTATAGAAAAATCCCGAGCACTAATATGGCGCTACCATAGGACATAGACTGGGAAGAAGAAAGAGCCTAAAAATCAAGATTGTATGTGTGTATATTCTGATGAAGGTAAAGACCTTGAACCTTTTAATTCTACCAATCCTTTGTCAATAGAAGCAGCTCTTCCTCCCTTGTCTGAGGTGGTTACTTTACTCTTGCCTGAAGAAAGGGTAACAGCCTCCTCTGAGGTAGTTTTCAGACAGGAGACTGCTGATTCAACTCATTCCCTCACCATGCAAGCCCAGGGGATTCAGGTACTAAGTCTGATTCAGCCAGACTTACCATACTCATCAAAAGAATTGCAAAATTTAGCTAATAATGTAGACAAATTATGGGGAATATGTATGGGAGTGAATTCTTAGTGTGTTGGATCAAGGTGAAAAAAAATAATCTTGGATCAACCTAAATTTGTTGACACCATGTACTAAACAGAAATTCTGTATTCCATGTATTAGAATTAAATAGAAATGCCTGATTCACTTTGACTGGATGATTGACTGAATCCTAGAACCAAAAGTAGTCTATACTAAATAAAGATGATATGACAGAGCTTCCTTGCTATAGTGTAGAAGAAGCCATCCAAAGGCATATGTAGATAGGAAGGCTAGAGTGTATCATGTAACAACTGCTCACAAACCACTAAAATATATATTTCCCTTTCTTGTGATCATACTTCTCCCAGTGCCTCTATCCACAAATTTAACTTTTTTGATTATCATGTTAATCAGCACTGACTGATTCTGATTAAGAAATGTTTATGATTTTAAAAAAGTCATTTTGAACCAACATTCAGACAATGGTCTTAAGCTGATGGAATTCATTAGTATAACCACATATTCCCCACCAATAAACAGCTGGCCTGATGTGGGTGACATGGACTACTAAATATGTGTTACATGAAATGACAGACATTGAAAGATTGAGGTTCAGACTCACAGGATACATTGTATTTATACCAAATTCCTATTGCTTTGGAAAACTAATTCTAGTTCCACTATCTAAAAGCATATGAAAATTTAAAAGCTTTTCTTTTTTTCAGAATCCAACTTCTGTTTGCTATTAGACATTATTAATTTATTATGGAAGAAATGGAGATTGTTACTCTATATAGTATAGTGATCATATTTAAATCTTTCTCTGTAGTTTGAAAGTGCTTCTACCTACTTTAGCTAAGACAAAATTCAGCATCATAAATAACTTACAAAGGAACAAAATGATGTTCAGAGTAGTTCTATCATACACCTAAGTCATTTAGCAGATGATCAGAGGCTTTTTTGCTTTAATAAAAATATGTAAGTCCCCATATTCAAACTTTTAAATTCTATCAAGTATATTCACATGTGTAATGACAAAAAGTGATTAAAAGTCCATAATTTATTCTTCAAGAGTTGATGAAAGGAATATATATTTTATATTCAAAAGTGTTTTTATTCATTATTCAGATAGAATAATAACTTTTACCATAATTTTGAGTACATCACTCTACTTTATATAATCATTAATGGAATAAAGAAGAGATTTTCCCTGTAGCAAATTAGGTTATGTTATGTCAGTGCTATGCTTTTCTCTAAAATATCTGGTCTTAGTTATTTTGGAAAATAAATACTCAGAAGAACTACATCCAACTAGATGAACTACTGACCTCTTCTACTATGGAAATTCCTATATATCTTTGTTGTATTATTACTTTTATTATTTTCATTCTTTGATGTCTAAGGGAACACTAAATTGTCACAGTCTCTGTTAACAAAATAAAGGTGAGTAGGTAAAAACATCAAGCAGAGATTGGTGCTACACAAAGTTGGCGTGTATGATAATTATTTTTCCCCCATCAGAATTAATTGTTGCCATATTTAGAGAGAAACTGCGCATGAGAAAAAGTCATCAAGATTCAGTAATTCAGTGAGTTCCTCAATGTAAAGAAACTGGATAACTCTTTGTAGGACTCTCCACCAATTTTATATTACCTGGTCCATAACAGATGACTGACAGATGTTTCTCAAAACTTTATGATAGCTATATTTTGCAAAATGTGGTTCCCTCTCCGTATTTGTGACTACATAAATAAAATTAACAATTGATTAATATGACTAATTTTTACTAGATTCAAACAACAGTTCCCAGCATGCAATAAGCACTGAATAATTCACCAATGAAAACAACTCTTAAAATTCATGCAGGTATATCACTTCACTACATTGTCCCATACTGGAGCAAAAATTTTCATTAACTATTCTAATTAATCTAAAATATTTCATATGACCAGCATCCCACTCATTGCTGCAGATTATGAAATACACCAAAAGGTAAAGAGATGCTAGGCTCTAACTGCAAACATTTATTCTTCCAAATGTGTGATTACATATTTAAAATCAGCTAAGGGAATAAAATTAAGGATGCATCCTAAAATACAGTAGTTCTCTTATGAAATGGAATTTTAGTGATATAAAAACTAATGAGATTTGCAATGACTCCCCTGTCATTTTTAGACCTGCCTTAATAACATGGAAATATTAAGGTAGCAAAACATTAGGGTATAATTAGGAAACAATTTCATTTTAAGACGGCCACTAAACATAAAGAAGAATGTTATTAGTAGTGTAATGCTATGCAGAATACCTTTCAGTTATATGACACAACTTGGCTGTGCCTATCACTTTGATATGTAATTAAAGCAGATAGTTTAGGCATTTATAATTATCAGTGCAAATTTGTAAAGTAAGGAATGAAAGTTAGCTGTTAGGTGGGGAATAATAAAATATGGGGATAAAAATTTTTCTATAAAAGTTCACTGGGAGTTTGGGGGTTGGTTTTAATTTATCTTAGTTATAAAGTAAACACAATGATTCTTTTTCTTACATCTTTATTGGAGTATAATTGCTTTACAATGGTATGTTAGTTTCTGCTTTATAACAAAGTGAATCAGCTATACATATACATATATCCCCATATCCCCTCCCTCTTGCATCTCCCTCCCTCCCTCCCTCCCTATCCCACCCCTCTAGGTGGTCACAAAGCACCCAGCTGACCTCCCTGTGCTATGCGGCTGCTTCCCACTAGCTATCCATTTTATAGTGTTTTGCATAACAAGAGCTTTAATTAAGAAAATGATTATAAAGGGATATTTGGCAATTGAACAAGCAGTTCATTTAAACCCAATATATCTATGCTTATATTAACTAAGAAAAATATACATCAGGTCATACAAGAAAGTTTCTATATTCTCTTTTTCATAGGCCATACAAAGAGAATATGTTTTGAGGGCTAAATCTCTGGAAAACATCTGCATCCTATTTGCTTCTATAAACATACCATAGTGATCTACCTCTTCCCTTTTCTTCTCACACATACCTAAAACCTATGTTCCCTCCCCTAATGCACACCTTTTCCTACCAATCTACTCAGTAATTTCCAAATACCAGATCTGGCTAAATATTTTAGGTAACATAGATTAACTGTAATAGCTAAAACTAGCTATAATAGTTATACATAGTGCACATATATTATGTCCAAGAAAAATGTGGCTTGCTTTAAAGAATATTTAATACAGTATTCCTCCATCCAGAATTATTTTCCTACTGTTGCCTAGAGAGATTACTTATTCTTTAAAACTCAGCTCAAACGTCACCTTTCCTGGGAAGCTTCTTTTCACTTCTGTACATACATGAGTGCCCCCTCCCCTAATCTCTATTCTCATAACTCCCAGTAGGTCTTTGATGTAGGCTTCCAACGAGGACTGTGGGAAGCTCACAGGCAGGAGCTTTATCATCTTTGTGTCCACAACACCTAGATTGGTCACTGACTTTTTCTAAATACTTAATAAAGTTATAGAAAAAATATGTTATAAAATATTAAATATTTAAATCAAATAAACACTCTCAAAGTCAGCATTTTACTGCTCTAGTTATAACAAAGAAGGGAGAGAATATGGGTGTTAAAACAGTTTAATATGTAGTTATATATAGCTAGAGTAACATTGATAAATGTGAGAAAAATGTCTTTGATAGATAAATATTTTACTATCCCTGGGATACTCACTATTGGGGATGTATTTTTTTTATAGTATTTTGATATAATAGGTACCTGTCTTCATGTGGTGAATTCTGTCCTGAAAAACCTCCATCTCCACCCAACCACTAAGAATCTGAACTGCTTGATGGAAATATGAGTTACAGTTGGTCTAAAAAATTCATTGGGGTTTGGGAATAAAAGTAATACTAGGTAGTATCTTTTGTGGAAAACATCGTTGGCCATATTTTGTTCAGCAATGTTAAAGAATAATTCACAGATGTTAAGTGAGAGTGCAGCTGAGTATCTTTACATCCTAAAGACATAATTAGATATAGTTTATATCTGTAGACATAGGCAAATGTAATGTTTTAAAGGCAAAATCCAGTCTGTGGAAAAGGCAGTTTATATTTTGTTTCTGGATGAACTTTTGGCAGAAAGCTCTTAAGGAAGGCAGTTTGCTCTTCAGCAAGCCAACAGATTTATCAGGGGAAGTAGCTTGCGTTCTTTGTGGGTTTCCCAGTATGGTTTCAAATTGGAAGAATTGGCAGTCTTTCCTGCTCTCTCTGGAGGCAACTTCCTGTTAATGTCTCTCCCAGTTAGCCCATGCTGGCACCATTCTCCTCACACTGCAGTCTCAGCAGATATGTTCCAGTTAAACAACTGAGAGGCATAGGAGTAAGTTTACTGACAATAGTATTTACCTATTATTTCTCCCTTTATGATAGTTCCAAAATAAAATCACTCTATTTCACCATCAAAACTGTAACCCCAATATTTAATACCAAAGTCTATAAAATTTATGGAAACAATTTCCAACTGATCTCTCTGTCTCATTAGCTTCTAATTTAAATACAAAATTAGATGGTTCCAGTTCAAGATGGTGATGTGGGAAGATCCTGAACTCACCTCTTCCCACAAACACACTGAGTCTATAGCTACATATATTTCCTCTTAAAAAAAAAAAAGCAAACAAAAAAACCTGGAAGCTGGCTGAGTGGCAACTACACGTTAGGCAAATGAGAAGAGAACCACACTGAAGCGGATAGGATAAGGTGGGACATAATCTCACCATAAACCCTACCCCTGGTAGAGCATCCCACAATAAGAGGGAACTCAGAACCCAGAGCTTCTCCCTGAGGAGTGAAGGGTTCCAAACCCACATCAAGCACCACAGTTTTTAAGACATACACTTGAGAGATAAGTCCCCAAGACATGTAACTTTGAAAACCAGTAGGGCTCACATCCTGAAACCCACAAGACTGTAGCAATCTGAAAAACTGCTATTATAGGGCTCATGCACTCAGATTCACCTACCCCAGGGCCCAGCTCAGAGGCAACTGATCACATCTAGACTAAAAGTGAGGGAGGCTTTCATTCTTATATTAAAGTATCAGCCCGAGGGGCAGGAATCTAATTTAACACACACAGAGTGTGTTAAATCCCCTCCATCTCTCCAGGGATGGAGACTTGGCTGGTGCGATCTCTGTGCTCTCCCTTTACTATGCTCCAGAACACCAGCATGCCCCAGAAGAGGGCTTTTACATGGGTCTAGTGCCCCGATATCTACTTGTGTACCCAGGGGATGCTTCCTGGCTGCCTGGCTCTGGAGTCCAGGGGAACTTGTGTTCCTGGTCCCATGCAAACTGTAGTAATTGGTGTCACCCAGAAAGGAGCTCATAGTCCTGCCTGGCACCCCAATTTTTGTGACTGCTGCCAGGGGACACCTCTACATTGCCTCATTCTGGTGGCCAGTGGGACCCTTTTCATGCATTTCACAGGACTGTAATCAATGGAGAAAGGATTCTTAAACAGCTACCGCTCCCAGGGCACAGCAAAAGGCAACAGACCCAGGAACTCAGTGTTTCTGTGAAGGAGGTCTATTAGGTAATCATCATGACTATAGCCTAAGGGGCAGTCTTCTAGTTAAACTTTCATCTAGGGGCAGACTGTAACCCTTTCCAGAGACCTCAGAGGGTGGGAACTGTCTTCATGCTCATCCTCTGCCATGATCCAGAGCACCCATTGCCTCCTGGAGGGGAGTTTTACACGCATCTGGTGCCCTGGTTTTTACTTCTGGTACCTTGGTTTTTGCAGCTTCTGCCCAGGGGATACCCCTTGATCATCTGTCTCTGGTGGCTGGGGGAGCTTTCATTCCTGAGTCCCACAGGACTGTGGCAATCATACAGACGGTTCTTGGCAGGCTACTACCTCCAAGGCACTTCACAGACAGTGGACCGAGGCACACTCTCCAATCTTTCTGTGAAAGAGGCCTCTTTGCTTGTCCTGGAGCTTTGGCCTGAGGGGCAGTCTTCAGGTTGGCACGTATTTCGTGGCCTCTGGACCTGCTCTCGAGAAACATAGGCTGCAGATGCCATCTTGGCATTCTTCCTCTGCCTTGCTCCAGCTCACCAGTATCATCCAGAAAAGAGCATATATACTCATCTGGAGCCCTGATCTCTGTGACTGCCACTCAGGGACACTTCCAGATTGCCTGGCTCTGGTGGACAGCAGAACTTATGCTTATAGTCCTACAGGACTGTATATATTTGCATACTTATAAAAGTTGTGGCCTGAATCTGGCTTCCAGCCTAAATCAACGGGCAGAGATTCTCCCGTATGAGACACTGACAGGACTTTTTCACATCCTCAAATACTGGGAGTTATTAAAAATATAATAGCCTGCTAGGACAAGCACAAATGTTTGGGAAACATCAAGAGCTGAGGCAGAGTTTAATGACAAGGTTCATCTCCTACACAAGGCCAATCCTTCAAGACTTGGAAAGGTGGTTGTTTCATTGATGAGATAGAAACCAGCAGAGAGTTTAGCAAAATGAAGAAACAGAGGACCATGTTCCAAATGAGAAAACAAGATAAAACCTCAGAAAAAAACCTTAATAAAACAGAGATACATGATTTACCTGATAAAGAGTTAAAAGTAATGGTTATAATGACACTCAACCAAATTAGGGAGAAGAATAGATTAACACAATGAGAAATTCAACAAAGAGACGGAAAATATAAGCAAGTACCCAATATAAGTCACAGAGGTGAAGAATACAATAATTGAGCAGAAAAATACACTAAAGGTTTTAACAGCAGAGTAGATAAAACAGCAGAAAGGCCCAGTCAACTCAAAGACAAGGCAGTGGAACTCACTCAATTAGAGAATCAAAAATGGGGAAAAAAAGAAGGAAAAAAGTGAAAATAGCTTCAGAAACTTATGTACAACATCAAATGTACTAACATTTGCCTCACAGGGCTCCCAGAAGGAGAGGAGAGAAAGAAAGGGGAAGAGATCTTATTTGAAGAAATAATGGCTAAAAACTTTTCTAACCTGGGAAAGAAAGACATCCAGATTGAGGAATCCCACAGTTCCAAATAAGAGGAACCCAAAGAGGCCCACATCAAGACACATTATACTTAAAATGTCAAAAGTTAAAGACAAGTTGATAATATTAAAAGCAGCAAGAGAAATACAATTTGTTACATACAAGGGAATCCTATAAGACTACAAGTAGACTTTCAGCAGAAACATCACAGGCCAGAAGGGAGTGGCACAATATATTCAAAGTGCTGAAAGGAAAAAAAAATTTCAACCAAGAATACTCTACTTGGCAAGTTATCATTCAGAAGTAGAGAGAGAAAGAGTTTTCCAGACAAGCAAATACTGAAGGAGTTCACCACCACTAAACTGGCTTTACAAGAAATATTAAAGGGACTTTTTTTAACTGAAAAGAGAGGGTGCTAATTAGTAACAAGAACACATATGAAAAAATAAATCTCACAGGAATGGTAAATATATAGTAAATGTAGTAGTTTAACCACTTTTAAAGCTAGTATAAAGGTTAAAAGACAAAAGTAGTGAAAATAACTACAATTATACAATAATTAGTTAAGGGATACACAAAATAAAAAGATGTAAAATGTGACATCAAAAACATAGTATTTGGGGGGAGAGTAACAATAGTGAGCTGTTATAATATAAGTTGTTATATTTAAGCCTCATGGTAACCACAAAGCAAAAACGTACAGTAAACACACAAAAGATAAAAAGAAAGGAATATAAGCATACTACTAAAGAAAGTCATCAAAACACAAAGGAAAAGATCAAGAGAAGAAGAAAAGAGACAGAGAGGAACTACAAAAACATCCAGAAAACAATTAATAAAATGTCAATAAACACATACCTATCAATAATTACTTTTAATGTTAATGGACTAAATTCTTCAATCAAAAGAAATAAAGTACTGCATGGATTAAAACAAAACAAAACAAACAAACAAACAAAAACTAGATCCATCTATATTCAGCCTAGAAGGGACTCACTTCAGATGTAAGGACACACAGACTGAAAGTGAAGGAATTGAACTTTTAAAATCCATGAAAATGGAAGCTAAAAGAAAGCTGGAGTAGCTATACTAACAAAAGACAAAGTAGATTTTAAAACAGAGACTGTAATAAGAGAAAAAGAAGTGTTACATAATGATAAAGGAGTCAATTCAATAAGAAGATATAACATTTGTAAATATTTATACACTAAACGTAGGAGTACCTAAATATACAAAGCAAATATTAACAGGCCTAATGGGAGAAATAGACACCAATACAATAATAGTAGGGAATTTTGATACCTCACTTACATTAATGGGTTATGTCAATAGGATTTTAATACCCCATTTACATCCAGACAGAAAATCTATACAGAAACATTGGCATTAAATGACACATTAGACCAGATAGACTTAGCAGATATTTATAGAACACTCCATCCAAAAGCAACAGAATATACATTCTTCTCAAGAGCACATGGGACATTTTCCAAGATAGAATATACATTTGGCCACAAAACAAATCTTAAATTTAAGAGGACTGAAATCATATCAAGCATTTTGTTCAAAACAAAATTGTATGAAACTAGATATTAATTACTCAAAGAAAACTGAAAAGTTCACAAATATGTGGAAATTGAATACATACTACTGAACAACCAATGGGTCAAAGAAGAAGTCAAATGAGAAATGAAAAAATACCTTGGGACAAATGCAAATGGGCATTTAACAATAAAAATTTATGGCATGCTGCAAAAACAATTGTAAGAAGAAATTTATAGTGATAAATGGCTATCTGAGGGAACAAGAAAAGTCTCAAATAAACAACCTAACTTTACAACTCAAAGAATTAGAAAAAGAAGAATGAAACACAAAGTTACTAGAAGGAAGGAAATAACAAAAAAGTGATACCAAAAAAATGAAGTAGAGACTAAAAAGGCAATAGGAAAAAAAATCAAGGAAACTAAGAGCTGGTTCTTTGAAAAGATAAACAAAATTAACATACCTTTAGATAGACTCAACTAAGAAAAAAAGAGAGAGGACTGAAATAAATTCAGAAATGAAAGAGGAGATATTACGACTGATACCACAGAAATAAAAAGGACTATAACACTTCTATGAGCAATGATATGCCAACAAATTGGACAACCGTGAAGAAATAAATTCTTAGAAATATATAACAAATAGATACAACCTACCAAGACTGACTTAAGAAGAAATAGAAAATTTGAACAGACCAATTATTAGTAAGGACATTAAACGAGTAATCAAAAACCTCCAACAAACAAAAGTCCAGGACCAGACAGCTTCACTGGTGAATTCTACCAAAAATTCAAAGAAGACTTAATGCTAATCCTTCTCAAACTCTTCCAAAAAATAGAAAAGGAAGGAACTCTTCCAAACTCATTTTACACAGCCAGTATCACTCTGATACCAAAACCAGACAAGGATGCCACAAAAAAGAAAATTACAGGCCAATATCCCTGATGAACACAGATGCAAAAATCCTCAACAAAATATTAGTAAACCAAATTCAACAATACATTAAAAGACTTATATGCCATGATCAAGTGGGATTTATTCTAGGAATGCAAGAATGGTTCAACATCCATAAATCAGTCAATATGATAAACCATATTAACAAGACAGAAAATAAAAATCATATGATCAATTCAATACATGCAGAAAAATCATTTGACAAAATTCAACATCTATTTATGATAAAAACTCTCAATAAAGCAGGTATACAGGAATATACTTCAACATAATAAAGGCCATATATGACAAGCCTATAGCTAACAGTCATACTTAACTGTGAAAAGCTAAGAGCTTTTCCTCTAAGATCAGAAAAACACAAGGTGCCCGCTATCACCATTTTTATTCAACATAGTATTGGAAGTCCTACCACGACAATCAGATAAGAAAAAGAGATAAAAGGCAACCAAATTGAGAAGGAAGAAATAAAACTTTCACTATTTGCAGATGTCATGACACTATCTATAGAAAACCATAAAGGCTTCACTGAAAAAGTATTGCAGCTAATAAATGAATTCAGTAAAGTTGCATGATATGAAAGAAATATACAGAAATCTATTGCATTTCTATACACTAATAAGTAACTTTCTGAAAGAGAAATTAAGAAAATAATCCCATTTACAATTGCATCAAAAAGAATAAAATACCTCAGAATAAATTTAACCACAAAGGTAAAAGACCTGGACCCTCCAGACTATAGCACTTTGATGAAAGAAATTGAAGACAAACATATTTGGAAAGGTAGTCCTTGCTCATGGATTGTAAAATTGATACTGTTAAAATGTCCATACTACTCAAAGTAATATACAGATTCAATGCAATGCCTATGAAAGTACCAATGGCATTTTTCACAGAAATAGAAGAAACATTCCTAAAATTTGTATGGGACTATAAAAGACTCCAAATAGTCAAAGTAATATTGAGAAAGACAAAAATAGCTGGAGGTATCATGCTCCTTGAGTTCTAATTATATTATAAAGTTTTAGTAATTAAAACAATATGGTATTAGCATAAAAACAGACTCATAGATAAATGGAATAGAATAGAAAGCCCAGAAATAAACTCATATATATGGTGCATTAATTTATGACAAAGGAACCAAGAATCTACAAAGGAGAAAGGACAGTCAATAAATAATGTTCAGTAAATGATGTTTGGAAAACTGGACAGCCACATGCAAAAGGTTAAACTGGACCACTTTCTTATACCATATACAAAAATTAACTCCAAATGGATTAAAGGCTTGAACATAAGACATGAAACTTTCAGATTCCTTATAAGAAAAAAATAGGCAGTAAGGTCCTTGACATAGATCTTGGTCATAGGACTTTTTGAATCTGATACCAAAAGGAAAAGCAACAAATACAAAAATAAACAACTGAGACTACATTAAATGAGAAAAGTCTCTGGGCAGCAAAGGAAACTATCAAGAAAATGAAAAGGCAACCTACTGAACGGGAGAAAATATTTGCAAATTATATATCTGATAAGGGACTAATATCCAAAATATATAATGAACTCATACAACTCAATAGCAAAAATACAAAGAATTCAATTTAAAAAACAGGCAGATTGTCTGAATAGATATTTTCCAAAGAAGATATATATATGATCAACATGTACATAAAAACATGCTCTACATCATTAATCATCAGGGAAATGCAAATCAAAACCACAGAGAGATATCACCTCACACCTATTAGGAGGCTATTATGAAAAAGATAAGAAATAACAAATGTTAGAATTTGGACAAAAGGGAACCTTGTGCACTGTTACTGGGAATATAAATTGGTATAACCATTATGGAAAACAGTATGGAGTTTCCTCAAATATTAAAATTAGAATATTTAATTAATATTAAAATTTTAATATTAAAATATTAAAATTAGTATGATCTAGCAGTTTAACTTCTGAGGAATTATCCAAAGAAAACAAAAACATTAATTCAAAAGGACATATGTACCTCTAAGTTCATTGCACCTCTATTTACAGTAGCCAAAATATGGAAACAATTTGTGCATCCATAGATGGATGAATGGATAAAGATATGGTAAAAAAATATACAATAAAATGTTATTCAGCCATAAACATAAAATCATGTCATTTGTGAAAACATGAATGGACCTCAAAGGCATTATGCCAAGTGAAATGAGTCTGATGGAGAAAGACAAATACTGTATTATCTCTCCTATATGTAGAATCTAAAACAAACAAATAAATAAACAAACAAACAAACCAAGCTCATATATACATAGAAGAGATTGGTGTTTTCCAAAGTTGGGGATAGAGGATGAGAAATGAGTCAACTGTTCTTGGTTTTTGTTTTTTTAGTTTAAATAAATTATTAAAAAAAAAATAACCCTACTAAAATATTCTTAAAATACCTTTTTTTGTTGTTGTTATTTAATTCTGCTGAATAACTTTATTAGTGTTTCACATTTTGGTAATTTAAATGCCTAACAATTCTAACTTTCATTTAAAACTTCTCAAACTTGATTAATCTAAATTTCAGACAACCTTTTTCCATTTCTTTAATTTCCCACACTCCAATTAGATTTCTCAGTGGCTCTGGCCATGACCTATGCATTTGTTCTCCAAGCCTTGGATTATGTTATTTATCTGACAAGAAAATTCTCTTAATTACACAGACAGACTAATTAAACAATCTCCCTTTGAATTTCTACAGAATTCTTTTTATGTACAACTAATGTGACACATAATTTACTATTTGGTACAACTGATTTTTTTTTTAAGCATATAAGATTTATTTTTAAATTGGATTTTAAATAAATCAGAGAGAGAAAGAAAATCTTATGTTTACCCACATTAAATATACCATAGGATTTGTACAAAATATAAGTACTTATATTTTTCCATGAAAACCTCCTTTCAGTACACTTTATTACATATCTCGAAATTATTTCTTCCTTTTTACTAATGTTCATGTCCCTAGGAACCAGTGACTTCTGAAAAGTGTTTCACATGAGAAATGCTAAAAGTACAGATTAAACAGTTTTTACTTACTTTCATCTTTCCAAATCAATACTGAAACCAAAACTGGAATGTTAGAGCTCCAAATAATTATTTTAAACTTATGACAATCAAAATTTATGTTTTTCTTAGCTATAATAATTTTCTTATACTTCTTGTTGCATATATTGATAGATTCTAAAAATTATACCAGTTCTCCATACTTCCCTGTTATTATATGAATTACAATGTCACTTTGCTTGAATCTGCACTGGCCCTGTGACTGGCTTTGGCCCATAGAAGGCAGCAGGAGTGGCAGCATAGTATTTGTGGTCCAGGTCTCAACAGGCATTGCCACTGCCTTGTAAACAAGCCTGGACTAGGAGGATGGGAGACTATGGGAAACTAA
The DNA here is from genome assembly GCF_963455315.2 of Globicephala melas. NCBI lineage: Eukaryota > Metazoa > Chordata > Mammalia > Artiodactyla > Delphinidae > Globicephala > Globicephala melas. Next base: position 23,693,843 of record NC_083318.1, on the reverse strand, counting down.
GCCATGCCATTCCAACCAGGCCATCCAAAACCAGCCAAACCGCAGAGAGCAAGCCAACCTGAGTGGGGCTTGCAAACATCAGCAGAACCCTGGAGTAAAATGAACTGGGGAGCTCCTGCAAGGAGCAGAACTGAATCTTAATGAAGGAACATACATTACCTGAAGGTGGAAGGATCTGGCAACATTTGTCCAGTGGGATTTCCGAATTGAAACTAGTGACTGCTGAAAAAGAAAGAAGGGAAGGGAAGGGAAAGGAAGGGAAGGGGAGGGGAGGGAGGGGAGGGGAGGGAAGAAAGAAAGAAAGAAAAAAAGAAAGAAAGAAAGAAAGAAAGAAAGAAAGAAAGAAAGAAAGAAAGAAAGAAAGAAAGAAAGAAAGAAAGAAAGAAAGAAAGAAAGAAAGAAAGAAGGAAAGAAAGAAAGAAAGAAAGAAAGAAAGAAAGAAAGAAAGAAAGAAAGAAAAAAGAAAAAGAAAGGAAGGAAGGAAGGAAGGAGGAAGGGAGGGAAGGAAGGGAGAGAGAGAGAGAGGGAGGGAGGAAGGAAGGGAGGAAGAAAGAAAGAAAGAAAGAAACTAGTGACTGCTGAGTGTTTTATTTTCAACCCCTTTCAAATGAGACACCCCACCTAAAGCCTTAAGCACAATGCTCGGTGCTTTGTGACCACCTGGAGGGGTGGGATAGGGAGGGTGGGAGGGAGGGAGACGCAAGAGGGAAGAGATATGGGAACATATGTATATGTATAACTGATTCACTTTGTTATAAAGCAGAAACTAACACACCATTGTAAAGCAATTATACTCCAATAAAGATGTAAAAAAAAACCCAATCCATATTAGCAAGTGTTCTGTGTCATACAGTTATTCTAAAATAGCATTTGTTCACGAGTTCCTGGTTAGGTGTCCTATACCCAATCCCTGTGTCACTTGAACAGCTTTTGATATTTATTTCTCTACCTTCTATTTTTCCAAGGAACAAAATTTCTGTTTATTCAATTCTTCTTTGTAAGACTGGTTTTCCTACCTTCATCATCCTATATATCTTCTTCTGGACACAATACATCAGTCATTGTCTCTCTTAAAATACAGTGCCCAGAACAAAAAGTCACCCCAGATATGCTCTGATAAGAGGACAGAATTCAAAGGGAACTATTTCTTTCCTTTTCTTTTTTCAGCCATGATATACTGATGGCTTACTGAACTTGTTTTTTCATGAATCTTAATCAGGCAAAGGTTCTCACTCATAGTTATCTTCAGTTGCTGTGCAAACAGACTAGGATAGGAGTTTCTAGTTGTCCATACACAGTCCCACTATTTTATTTTTGTAACAGGTTCCAGACTGAATAGAACTTTTAAGAATTCTGCTTCTATAACCATACTCCTTTGCTTTACTTGGTGGTAAAGGATGATAAACTAGGTATTTTGGTCTTTAAAGTATTTAATGAGTATGGGGTCAAGTCTGAGTCCTGAGCCACAGCACTGGAGACACCCCAAGAGACCAACATTGATAAATCTACTGGTACACTTTGGATATGGCTGTTGTAACAGGTGTTAATTATCTAGCCCAGCTGATATCTACTTCACATTTCTACCTCCGAGACAAATAATTTCTTGAAAAACTTTGCCAAACATCTGACAGAAGTAGATACAGAATGTTTACATTACGTCCCCAAATTTATAATCTAATACACTATTATAAAAAGAACTAGGACTTCCCTGGTGGTGCAGTGGTTAAGAATCCACCTGCCAATGCAGGAGACACAGGTTTGATCCCTGGTCCGGGAAGATCCACATGCCGCAGGGCAACAAAGCTCGTGCTCCACAACTACTGAGCCTGCGCTCTGGAGCCCACAAGTCACAACTACTGAAGCCCGCACACTCTAGGGCCCGTGTGCCGCAACTACTGAGCCCACATTTGGCAATTACTGAAACCCACACACCTAGAGCCTGTGCTCCTTAACAAGAGAAGCCACTGCAATGAGAAGACTGCACACCACAACGAAGAGTAGCCCCTGCTCGCCACAACTAGAGAAAGCCCAAGTGCAGCAACGAAGACACAATGCAGCCAAAAATAAAAAAATTAAATTAAAAAAACTAGATTAATTTCACAGGACTAACTTTTATTCATAGCAAATCTATAATTATAATCCATTGCTAACCAATATATTGTCAATGGGTTCATAATCATTAGGTTAAACATGGCACACAGACTCATAAAAGGGGAATCTATGGGCATCCAGACAATGAATGATCCATGTCTGGTGTGGCAAATACTATTTACTCCCCTTTTTCTTAACTATAACCTCATTTTAGAATCTCTCTTGCAGTTAAACATTGTTATATGATTGAGTTTTAATCTGTGAAATGTGAGTGGAAGTGAGGTCTGCTGTGTAACAGCATTCTCTAAGAAGGAGGATGTGTCCCTTTTTCTCCCTCAATTCTGGGAGAGGATGATGATTCACAGGGCCCTTGGAATGGCAGAGCCACATCACAGAAGCACCCTGCCCATGAATCACCACACTGAGAACAGTAATCTGCCTGTGAGAAACATCTGCTTTTAGAGAGAGATGGTGATGATGTGTGTATGTGCGTGTGCATGAGTAGGAGGTGGGGTGCTTGAGTCATTATTTAATTTGGAGCTACTATTACATAAATGAATTTAACTAAAGTAATACCATTTGAATACTTTATATATATTCACTACCAAGAGATTTGTGGCTCATGCTTAAGGAATTTATTGATAAAATTCTTAATTCCTCTAGGGTACACATTTAATCAAAGCAAAGCCCTGAACACGAGAAAAAAAATTCTTTGCCATTCTGAAATATTTCCACATAGTGATTTTCTAACATTGTTTCTTCTTTCACAAGTCAACCCTTTATATAAAGTTATGCTTAGCTACCTGTCTGGTGATCCAGGGCCTCGCTTAGCAATGACTGCATGTTTAGGTAGAAGGGAAGCAGTGAGAGCAAGTTCCGAACTCACAGTTCACACTACCCTCCAATTCCATATGTAGGGGTGATGTTTTATGCCTCAGTGAAGCTACAGATAATTTATGCTACCCTGTGAAATAGGTCCTGGCACTTTGGAGCTTATGTCAGCCATCTCTGGGCAGTGTGGAAGATGGCCTGTGGGGTGCTGACTCCACTCCCTTCCTACACACACAATGCTCCTGACTGTACCCCAAACCAGAGAACAACTCCCTGGGGCCATCCAAGGTCAGAGAGGTGCCATCTCTACTGTGTGTGAGTACGTGAGAGAGAGAGAGAGAGACAAACAGAGACAGAGAGAAAGAAATTAGCATAAGGAATTGGCTCAAAATCCCATGATCTGCAGTTGACAAGCTGGATACCCAGGAGAGTTGATGGTGTCGTTTCAGTGTGAAAGCCGGTAGGCTCAAGACTCAGGAAGAGCCAATGTTTCAGTTGAGTTTGAAAGCAGGAAACAATCCCAGCTTGAAGGCAGTTGGGTAGGAGGAATTCCCTCTTATCAGGGGAGGTTCAGTCTTGTTCTATTCAGATCTTCAACTGATTGGACGAGGTCCATTCATATTAGGCAGAGCAATCTGCTTTACTCAGTATACTCAGTGGTTTCTTGAGATGGAAACTACTGGCAAAGATGCTGTGAAGACTGTTAAATGACAACAAAAGACTTAGAATATTCATAAACTTAGTTGATAAAGCAGTGACAGGGTTTGAGAGGATTTACTTCAATTTTAAATGTTAAAATCATCCAATAATACCCTCACAGACACACCCAGAATAATGTTTGATTGAACACTGGGCATTCTGTGGTCTAGTCAAGTTGATACATAACTAGCTATCACAATATGTAGAACAAATACAAGTGTAGCTCAGAGATATTGTGGGTTCATTTCCAGACCACCACAATATAGCATATATCACAAAGTTTTTGGTTTCCTAGTGTATATAAAAGTTGTGTTTAAACTACACTGTAGTCTATTAAGTGTGCAATAGCGTTGTGTCTAAAAAAATTAATGTACGTAAGTAAAAAATACTTTCTTGCTAAAATATGGGAGCCATCATCTGAGCCTTCAGCAAGTCATAATCGTGTTGCTGGTGGAGGGTCTTGCCTCGATGTTGATACTGCTGACTGATCAGGGTGCTGCGTGCTGAAGGTTGGGATGGCTGTGGCAATTCCTTAAAATAAGACAACGATGAAGTACACCACATCGATTGACTCTTTCATGAATGGTTTCTCTGTAGCATGCAACGCCACGTGATAGCTTTTCACCTGTGGGTTTTACTGTGTAAAACTTCTTTCAAAATTGAAGTCAATCCTCTCAAACCCTGCCACTGCTTTATCAACTAAGTTTATGAATACTCTAAGTCTTTTGTTGTCATTTGAACAGTCTTCACAGCATCTTTACCAGTAGTTTCCATCTCAAGAAACCATTTTCTTTGCTCCTCCATAAGAAGCAACTCCTTATCCATGAAAGTTTTTTTCATGAGATGCAATTCAGTCCCGTCTTCAGTCTCTACTTCTAATTCTAGTTCTCTTGCTATTTCCATCACATCTACAGTTAAAATACTAACATCGAAGAGCATTAATCACAGATCACCATAACAAATATAACAGTAATGAAAAAATGTTTGCAATATTGTGAGAATTATCCAGATGTGATGCAGAGACATGAAGAAAATGCTGATGGAAAATTGTGCCAACAGACTTGCTCAACGTAGTGTTCAACAAACCTTCAATTTGTAACAAAAACACATATTTACAAAGTGCAATAAAATGAAGCCCAGTTAAATGACGTATGCCTGTATCTAATTTATAGGGTTAATTTGAGGGGTAGATGAAAGAATGTATTAAGTGCTACAGAATGAAAGTTTAAGATTTAAATTACCATCTGTTTTTCCTTTTTGTTGAGATATTCTTAACCTCAGCTACAAGTACACAAAAAAATTGCTGATCTTGCTTTTTATTTCTCTGAAAATATCATTGCCACAATTGTTTAATGGAGCAAGATTAAGAATAAAGGACTGGATATTTTATAAATATGAATCTATCTACCCTGATAGTGGTTATATCACCTTTTGTTAAAGCATTGATTCATCATCTATGTCTAAACCAACATAAAAATGAGCAGATTAAAATAACCACATTTGTCTGTTCTCAGTGTTCTGGTAACTTTTACTTTATTCACCATTACTCAGTAATTATTTTCCATGACCAAACAATTAATTTGCAGTTACTTTTGGTATAATAAGATGTAATTATTTTTAGCCAGGAGACTTGAATTTTTAAAATTTACTTATTTTTTATTTGGCTATGCCATGCAGCTTGAGGGAGCTTTGTTCCCTTCCCCAACCAGAGACTGAACCCATTCCCCCTCCAGTGGAAGCATGGAGTCCTAGCCACTGGACCACCAGGGAATTGCCAGACTTGAATTTATAAAGAGAAGTTAGGGTGACCTTACAATCACTTATTTCACCTTAGATTGTAATTCATCCTTACACATGCTTCCTATATACTTTTCAGTTCAGAGTCTCTTTTCTGGAGAAAACTGAAGCAAATACAAGTTGGTGGATTCTGCTACAGCAATATTATCCATAAACATTACACCATCAGCCTTAAGAAGAGATCCAACTATTCTTTCATCACTTGGTTCAGAATACATTTAAAAAGCAATTATTGGCAATTATTAAATCTCATATTATAAAATCAGCTCTACTGAGGCTTTGTACCTTCTGATACTATTCTTAAAATTCTGTGCTACTCTTAAATTCTTCATATGTGTTATTTTCCTTATTTGCATCTTAGGTAAATGTTCTCTCACCCTTTAACTTCCTCCGAGCTCAAGTGCAGCTGTACTAACTTTGAAAATACACCAATATTTCTTTTGCCACACTGAGGACATATATAATTGCACAGAGAAGATATACTTTTAAAAAAATGTTAGTGCTATCCAGACTGCTTGAGATATTGTCCATTAGAGAGGCATGAAATAAATCACTTGTGTTTGAATTTTTAAAAGACTGTGTTCCTAAACTCTAGGGTCCATGAGTAATTATGATCTGTTTTCATTTGCATAGCTATCATGAATGTGAAAATGCCATGATTATGATTATTTACTCCCCAGGTCACCATCGTTCCCTCTACACCAATTAATTCCTTCTTGTTTATTCCTTGAGATTCCTTGAAAAACCTTTCACCAAAAGGATACATTTTAGTTTCCCTAGTAGAGTTAAAAGAGTTTCCATATTTTATTTTACGAAGTAAGATAAGAGAATGCATGACCTTATCCTAATCCTCAGAAAATATATGATTATCATTAAGCAAGTTAAAATTTAAAATAAGTCCATGACTTCCATAACTACTTGGAAGACCTTTGTGCTAATCTTCACTAATGTTCAATTTGGAACACTATTGTATTCATAATTTGCCGTTCTCAGAAAAAATAAAACATTTAGCGATATAAGGAATTCGATTATTTAGTTTTAGTGAAATAGGATGTCTCAAGCAATTTCTGGATGGATAGAGTTCCCTTATACCCACAGTGGTTTGCCTTGGAGTCACTCTCGTAATCTGTTTTAGGAAACTATTAGCCATACACTCTTCCAGGCTTGGTTATTTTAAGCCTAGGTCCATAATAAAAATCACTTACTCTCAGCTTGAATCTTTCCTAAACATTAAGTCAACTATGGGAAGGAATTGAGGCAGATGACATAAATCAAATACCCTGACATAGAACTCCAGTACTTTTTACTGTATTTTACTCTTCACTTCAAGATGTTATTTTAGCTGAGTATCTCTTTGATACACTCTGCTGCTCCAATCACACTTTCTGTTGTATTTGTTTTATTGCTGTTTGTTGTTTTCTAACAAACAGCATGAGCAGTATCTTTGTTCTTTATGCATTCAATATATGTACATGAGGAGCATGTTTAAATTACTTTTACAAAAGAAATATGAAATCAAATTTTGGACACTACTGGTTTAGATATTACTACAGAAAAGTGTTGACAAAAAAGTCATTTCTTTTAAGAAATCCATCACCCTGACCTCTGCAATTCCTCTGCAATTTGTATTATTGAGATAATAGTTCTGTCATCCTGCTCATAAGGTTGATTCAACACATTCCTGTCTCCTGACGCTTTCTGCATTATTTGTGATTGTTGACCATTCTCTTTTTCTTGAAACTCTTTTCTCATTTCTGTAAGTTTACAATGTCCGATTTCCCTCCCACATTTATTTCATTTTTTATATTACTTTCTTCCTCCAATCATCTCTTACATTTTCTGTTCCCAAATCCTTTTATACATTGTCTACCTTGGTGACCTCATACACAATATGACTTTACGTTCCGTGTAAATGCTGATGAATCTCAGAGCAAGATCTCCAACTAAATCATCTCTGTTGATTCCATACCTAAAGTTCAAATCACATACAAAGCATCTCCACATAGGTATCTCAAAGCAAGATATTTATGATATGATCTTGTCCTCCTGTTTTCCTCATCTCAGTGAATGGACTCACTCAGCCAGTATCACTCTTGGTCTCTTTGATCTCACTCATCCTCTACTTTCAGTTAGCCACGAGTTACAGAATCTGCACTCTTAACATCTCTTATATCCATTCTCTTCTCTCACTTTCATTGGTCATTAACCTCGTTTAGGATTTACCACTTTAACCTGAACAACTGGAATAACCTCCTAATAATTTTCACAACCATTTTTGTTTTCCTTTCCATTCTTCACACAACAGCCAGAGTGATCTTCCCAGAATGTTCATTGGCAAAGCCATTTCTCCCTTTATAGTTCTTAAGTGAGTCATTATAGGCTTAAATGCCTTAACATGGAGCCAAAGGTGTTTCATGCTCTGGCAGGTACCAACTTTTATAGTTTTGTCTCCTGCCAATTCTTCATGTATTTCCTCTTTCTTATCAACACAAAACTCTAGAATTTTTAGAATTTCCCTAGAAAGGCCTGCTGTTGGGAAAGCATGTTATTTTGCACTCTTTCCACTTTGTATCTACTGCCTGTCCCACAACATATGCATGTGTTTCCTGGACAGCCAAACAAGCGCTCTAATTTGTGTGTGAGAATGTGTATGTATGGGTGTGCATGTGTTATCCACTTAAGTGGTGTCTCTCACTCTGAGGTTAAACTGTCCCGTATTTTTGTTCTCCAGCAGGGCCAAGCAAATAGCAAGAGACTATAAACATGTATTCTTTGAAAGGATAGGTAAAAGTATAAAGAATAAAATAATTAGTTACTCAAGATTTATCACAACATATCTAAATATTTCCTGAAAATAAGTAAATAAGATATTGTTTTATGCTCTTATCACAGAAATATACCACCAGAAATGTTGATGATGCCTGTTAGAAGTTATTTACCTGCTTGCCTTCACAACCATTGACACATGGGGCACCTGGTTACAGAAATAGTCACAGACAATTAAAAATTTGATTTTACTGAAGTTATATTTGAAATTGTTGGCATATATCACCCCAGTGTTCTTTCCCTGTCAGACTGTCCTTTCTCCTTTCCATATTACCCTATGATGCCGATGGGGAGAATCCTCCCTTCATCTGTTTATCTAGTTCCTCATCTAGTGTCCCCTCTTCTGAGTATCGTCACTCACAACTAATCCTCCCTTTGACACTTTGTCTTATAAAGTTCTAATCCATTCTCATTGCTTTTGCAGACGGTATTTAGAGCCCTCATTTGAATAATATTTGCTCCTGAAAATAGCCTCAGAAAGTGACTTATTTTCTCACAAAATCTTTCTCCGGGAAGAAGCTAAGAATTTTCCTAGATCTACGCTAGACCTTTGTTGTTATTGTTCTTCTTCTCCATTGTAAATTCATTTTCTTGGAGATTCACACCACACAGCAATGTTTTCACCATCACCTGCTGTGGCAGAGAATGTGGATGCTGCCAATATTAATTTTTCTCCTCTTTTTTCTGTGCACACAGCTAAACTCTATTTCTCAGCTCTCTTGCAATTACGATTTGCCTTCTGAGTTCCAGCCAAAGGAAAGTCAGTGACCCTGAGGTGTACTATTTCCAGGGCTGGGCTGTGAAACATCTCAGTAGAACCTCCTCCCTCTTTCCCTTCCCTGTCTCCCAGCCAGATGAAGCAAATCCTGCCAAGGGCTCAAGGGAATGGACAAAGCTTGAGTACCTCTATCGCCCAGCCACACACCCATTTGCACTGTGCTGTGAATGAAAAAGCTTTCTTGTTTTGATGACTGAAATTTGAGGATATTAAGAATAGTTATTGTTACTTTTCCTAATTAATACATATTTTAAATATCAGGTTGTAGTCCTTCATTCTGAGAATGTAATGGCTCACTCATTTTGCTTCTACTTCCACAATTTTCACTATCCCACGTAACTTTATTGCATCCTGAATTATACTTTAATGACTATGATTTCACATCATTTTCTTCAGTAAACTACCCCTGAAGCCAAAGTCTGGTTTTATAATCCTGTAAACTGAACTATACCCTAAATCCCTCTCTCTGCTAACAAATGCTTATCCCCACTAAATATTGGGCTGGCCAAAAAGTTCATTCGGGTTTTTCATAAGCTGTTACGGGAAAACCCAAACGAACTTTTTGGCCAACCCAATATTTTTATTTTTCACTTGGGTCTTTAAAACTCTCACTGTTTTTTTTCACATGATGCTTCTTGGCTTTACATCCTAATGAACTTCATCATCCTATTTGGACATTTCTTGTTAGTCTTATCTTCAGACCCCTGTTCTCCTGCATTTCTTCTAACTTCTTCCAAACATACTCTCAACCTGGATCTCTCTAATCACAGACATTTTCCATCTTCTGAGCTCCTGAGCTTTCCTGCAGAAAAATCACATAACTCTGCCAGATGGGGCAGATTTATAGTTTCCAATTTCAGTTGGGTCCTCAAAATTGCTTGTCAATCCTTTTACTCAAATGACTCTTGAGTTTAATAGCTCTGACCTGTGTAATGGTGTGAGCCCAGCTCTCCCTTCCATGGCATCCTACACTTATTTCTGGGCATCTCAGAGGAGCCTTTCGCACACACCCAGTTGTGAATTTATAAACTCTCGTCCCCACACTGTATTACCCTGGCCTCCACTCCTGCTTCAGCTTTCACTTGCCCACACCTACTTAGCACACAGTTGCTTGTGGAAACCTCACTACTGCCAGTCACCATCTTGAAATGACAGCATTGCTACCAGGAATGCTATCACCTAGTGCTCTGAGTACTCTCTTCCATTTAGAATCAGAATGATGCAGAGCTCACCCTTGTGACAGAAAAAAAATTGTTTCCCCTCAACCTGTTATCACATGTGATCATCTGAATATCAAAGCAGCTGTGCTCCTGGTCAGAGACTTGCATAATTTTCCTATGCAATCCTGGGAACTTGTGGCCCTCACCTCTGCTTCCTAGCTGCTCAAGTTTCTTCCCTGGTGTCACAAAGGAAACATACAAGTCATCATCTACCCTAAATTCTCTCTTTTCCCCTCCAGCTTTTCCTCCAACAAAAATACCTTTTCTACTACTAGATGTAAAAACGATAATTGCAGACAAACACAGATGGAGTGTGCAGAGGTAGATCAACGTTGTTATCGACTGAAAAATAATGCACAACCTAAAAGTTGAGGATTATGTTTTATTTGCAACAAAACTGAGGACTTGAAGCCCAGGAATCAGCTTCTCAGATAGCTCTGAGAAACTTCTCTGAAGAGATAAGGGAGAATCCAAGATATACAGGAGTTTTTGCAACAAAGACCAGATAGTCGGAACATCAAAAGATTACTGTTAATTAAAAATCTCAAGTTAATGGATTTAGCCCTTTTCTATGTATGGGAAGATGCAAAAGTCTGGCCTCATTGAAATCATTCCTTTGATATGCTCCTCAGGGGACACCTTTGGGGATAGCTGCAGTGGCTGATGGCTTGGTGGTAGGCATTCTGTTTTTATCCTGAGGTCCCTCAGGCACCTTCAGGGGATGGATGTAATGCGATGGCTTGATGGCTGCAACATCCTTTGTTTAGTGATATGGCAGGCAACATTTTTTTCATTGACACTGTCTATTTCACTTTGGGCGTAATGAGCCAAATATTCTTCCTTATCCTTATCTGTGCCCTCTCCCTTGTCTGATTATAAATGAAGGACATTCTATCCAAGTCTTCAAATAAAAATAATTTTGGATGTACAAACCTATAGGAAAAAATAGTTTCTCCTTACATTTATTCAAAAACATTCATTCACTCATTAAACAAGCAATTCTCTTAGAGCTACTCTGGTTGACGTAGAAGTACATATTTTCAATGCTAGCTTTCTGTCTCCAAGGCAGGCACAATGCAGGAATTTAGCAGTTTAGTAAAGAAACAAGTATGATAAAATGTTAAAATTGCTATGATAAAAGTTTGTGTAATATAAAATGAGGTCACAAAGAGGGGCGTGAATAATTTGATTTGAGATAGAAAACAAAAGCTTCTTAGAGAAAAGATATATGAGAAGTTCAAATTTGATTATGTCAGTAGTGGCTATCTCTCCTATATAAGATTATTGAAAGCATCAGATTTTATAAAAGAAACAGAATAATTTTGACAAGTTCAAAAAAGCAAATATAATGGCTTAATTTTTTCCTCTACAGATGAGTGTACATGTACTTACACAAGTATATGTAACAGAATAGCCTCTGATTGAAGACAGAATATCTTCGGCATTCTGTTCTTATTCTTACCATGACATGGATTGGTCCTACCACATCTACGCGGTAAATATAATCTAACCATAGTGTTTCTACTTCACCCAGAGGTATGGCTCTCTGTCCAACCTCCCTGTCCCTCACCTCACCTGAACCTAAACTTCATTATTTAAATTACAAACATTTAGAGAGAATGTGTAGGTACTTATGTGTAGGTACTGTATTGTACACTGTGGTTGAGAAGGCAAAAGGTGTGTGTGTTGACAGACAAGGCTTGGTCTTTGCCCACAAGCAGTGTACATTAAAATATAAAGGACAAACTATTTTCTGAGTATTTTTTTTCACAAAGGAAACACTGGTATTTAGTTTTAGAGACCATTTTTTAAGTCTTGTCTCAGCCAAAAGATATAACCATTCTCTGCTTGAAGAGACTAGTTGAAATTAGATAGAAGTAAACTAATAAAGCACATTAGAATGGCATGCCCTGGTAGAGAATACAGTCCTAGATTGTTGTTCACAGTGAGATACATGTGAATGCTGTCATGTAGGATAATAATCCTTCGAGTATTCCCATGTAAGAGGAAATAAAAACATATCTAGAAGGGATATCAAAAAATAAAATTTAGGTCATTAACCTCCACATGGAAGGAGAGCTTTTTGCTCTTTTGGAAGTTGCTTTTTGATTTCGTTGTTGTTGTTGTTTATTTGGATAAGAGGCCAGCCTTGCCTTGTGATGGCACATGGAGCAATTACCTAAATGCTATATAGCTACTTTATTTGCATTATTGTTACAGGTCTTCAGTGTAGGTCATTAAAGTCTAAGTATTACATCTTTTAATGAACGTCATCACCCTGGATTTTCACAAGTAAATAGAGCCATACTAAACATTATGAGACAAAACGGTTTAATAAAGGAGTTCGGACTTCCGCACATGTAGAAAGAGAGGGGGCTGTGCAGGTCAAGAGGCTGCTGCTGGAAGGTCAGAGAAACAGTCACAGAAACCATCAGCCTGGCCAGCCAAATGAAATGGCTTTTAAATGATCGCAGGGATAGTGCCACAATTTTCAATTATCTGGGTATGGTCCTACCTACTGTCCCAACTTGCAGTAGGGAAGCTGGAAATTGCAGAGAAAGCTGAGTGGCAGCCATGTTTGGCCATCAGTATCTCACAAGGGTATAATGACTTTTCTTCTGCTTTTTATGACAAATGTGAGGGCTATTCATTGGCAAATTCTAATCTGGAACCACTGAAGGAAGGGGGTTCTAAGGAATGTACATGACATGATGGTAATGCCAAGTTTACTACTAGCACAGGAAGGAGCTAGTATTTTAAACCAGACTTTATATTTGCTTTTCTAAGATACTGCTACTCAAAGTCTTTTTATGGTAATAAATAAATAATTTGATTATAATTTTGATTGTGCTAAAGTCAGCCTAGTGTTTTATAATCTGACTAATTTGAAGTTTAAGGGATAATGAAGGATCTTAAACTTTCAGTTCCTAATACAATCTGATACACTGAAAACCACATACTGAAATCTGTTGTCATTTACCAAAAGTTGTTTTTCATTGGCTTGTCACATTTAAATAAATTTGAAGCATTTTTATTAGGTTGATAATATGGTGAAAAAATATTGTCTATCTATCACTCATTATGTTATACTAAGAATGTACTTGTTTTTCTGTAAAATCAAAATATACTGTCATTTCTAATCTCTAAATATTTTTCATGAGCTGATAAAGCCCTTATTTTTCAAGAAAGATACAATCTATAAGATTCAATTGCCAGAGTTTATATGATATAGGTATGGTTTATGCATATACATGTATATGCATGAATGATCACACACACATATGCATGCACATGTACACACACATACGCACACGCACACGTCAGTGGAGTATACTTTTATCCAAATTGGTAACTAAACATACCAATAGAAATTCTATATTCACAGCAATCCAATGTTCTTATTAAACACCACTATTTTCTCTTTATGAGGTAAATCCAATATCTTGAACTTGTGAAAATGCTTTATTTTTAGTACTGCCAGTATTCCCAGAGGTACAGCACTGATGCTTTTCTTAAAATAATTCTGCCTTCTGGGCAAGAGGCTTTTTTAAGCATTAAATAGGACAAAATGTTTTGTAGCTGCTATCTGTTTTATTGTGTGTAGACCTATGTTAAGATATTTTTAAAATTAAATGTCAAATCCAGGTTGACATTAGAAACACAGCAGTGCTTGATATTTGATGAGAAGCTGTCAACTTTCCTCTCCCTGTCAAGTTTCCAGCAGCTTCTTTATGACTAGGCTAAGCGAGTACTGGTAGGCAGAGTTCCATATACAAAGATCTCAGTACTATAAGATATGTGTATGTGTGCATGTGTGTGTGTTAGGAGTGAGTGTGCGACAATCTTTTTTGTTAGGAAATTGAATTTTATTCTTTTAATTATTAAGGTGATTTTAGGAACATTTCTTGCAGATGAATCAATCATTTAGAAATCCCATTCAGAGTTAGGCATGAAAAGGCAAGTAGAATTCATTCTAAGTGGTAATTTCCATGAAAAATTGAATCTTTGAACCTTAGGCTAAAGTTTTAAGGGAAGTTTTTATTCTGTTATTTGCTAGGCTGATAGTCTATCTTAATATACCTTAATTTTCATTTCATTTCATTTTTACTAAATATCACTGCTAGGTGAATGTGTGTGTCGGTGGGGTGTGTGTGTGTGTCTGTGTGTGTGTGTGTGAGTGTACAGGGGTGTAGCCAGAACACAGAAAGGAATTGGTAGTCAGGATGTTTGGCTCTGTTTTTCTTTCTTAAATAGGCACGTGTGCGCGCGCGCACACACACACACACACACACACACACACACTCCTCATTCTAGATGGTCATATATTTTTTAGGAAATTATGTAATACTTTGTATCTCAGAAAATGGGGGTAATTACCTAAATGATTGAAGCTCTTTACTCCACTCCTAATCAAAACAAAACTTTAAAAAAGGAGGATACAATATTGCATTATCCCCCAAGGAAGCCGAAGAGGGTAGATACTCTTTCCCTGATCTCTAAAAGCTGAAACAGAAAGAAGTGCTCCTCCTGTGGACCTCTGATATTAAACAAGTAACACAAGGGTAAATAGGAGATTATATAATTGACTCTTTGAGGCAGATCCAGCAGAAGTGTTGCTGGCATCAGGTGGTGGCAGCTGCTGTGTCAGACAGCAGTGTCGGTGCCCTGCAGCGCCACTGCATACTGTGGCACAGGACACTGACTGCTCCTTGAATTATGTCCTTGGTTGCAGGTCTTAAAGCCTAGCATTCTATTCTATTTCCTAATTGTTTGGGGCCCTCCCAACACCATGAGCTAATCAATACATTTTGTAACAAAATTTTTCTTTTCTATCTAATTTAGTTATTTGTTTTGTGGCTTGAAATTAGAGAAACTTAACCCAAAAATAAATTGCAAAGTTATATTCATAGGTGCATGCTAATTTAAAATTGTTATATTATCCTGATAAATTGAAGCTTTAATCATCATGAAGTTTTCATACAGGTAGCCAGTATTACCTTTTCCCTTAAATTTTCTTTTGTCTGATATTAATATAGCTACAACCATTTCTTTTGTATAGAATTTATATATAAATATACACATATGTATATACACACATTTGGTTATGTGTGTGTGTGTTCTTGGAGTTCAACATTTTCATTTCTTATATTTTACATGTATTTCTTTTAAACATTGTAAAGGTGGATATATTTTTTTCATCTAGTCTGATTATCTTTTGCTGGAAGATTTATACTAATATTTAAACTGATTACTGATTATTTTTTGACCTATAGCCCTATTTTATATTGGTTTTGTTTTATTTTTCTATTCTTTCTTTTGAATAGTAGAGTATTTTTAAATTTGTCTTTTATTTTGCCTTCTGAATAAAGCACTGCATTTAGATTGTTTAGCAAAGTTCTACTGTTAACAAACTCCTGTGAAAATCTTTTTGTATATGCCCACCCTTAACATTTTCAGAGCCCAGTGCAAGAGTACACCTGGATACTCCTAGCCCTGCCCACCTACATTTCTGACTTCTTGAGCTCCTGAGGACCTGAGTGTGGACTTGTCCACATAATTGTACTCTGTTCAAAATCCCACCTGTATCTTCAAACAGCCATCATTTTTCTTCAAACAGCCTGGGTGTGCAGCAAGAGTTACAGCAGAGATTTTGTCCAGCCTGTAGCAGATAAACCTGGGGAAATGTTCTGCACAAGCTTAAAAAAGTAAGTTGAAGCTATTGCAACACAGAATCCTGGGGTTCTAGATCCTTGGAGCATCACTTAGAAGGAAGCAGGGTGTGGGCTCTGATGGCCATATCCCCATGGCCCTGTAGATTCGCAGACTTATTGGTCAAAGTGATACTAAAGCAGGGCCAGAAAGGAGAATTTACATTCAAGTCAGGAGGTCGGGGAAGGAGCCACAGCTGCCTGAGAGTAGCCTAAGAGTGGTCTATTTCTCCATGAAAAATATTTTTACTGGATATCAACTCCTGGCTTGACAATTTCTCTCAGTCCAGAGGTTTATGTTACTCAGACTTCTACCACCATCATCACAGTGGAGAAATAATTCTCCTCTCATACTGTTTTATGTTCTTAAATTCTCTTTTTGTTCCAGCAGTTTTTTCAGTCCTTTTTTTTTAAATTGAAGTATAATTTCTGTTCAATATTATATAATTTACAACATACAATATAGTGATTCACAATATTTAAAGGTTATACTCGTTTATGGTTATTATAAAATATTGGCTATATTCCCCATGTTGTACTAGATATCCTTGTAGCTTATTTTATGCCTAAGAGTTTGTACCTCTCACTCCCCTACCCCTATATTGTTCTCTCCTTTGCCCCCTCCCCACTGTTAACCACTTGTTTGTTCTCTATATCTGTGAGTCTGGTTCTTTTTCATTATATTCACTAGTTTGTTGCATTTTTTAGATTCGACACATAAATATCATACAGCATTTGTCTTTCTTTCTCTGTCTGACTTATTTTACTTAGCATAATGCCCTCCAAGTCCATCCATACTGTTGCAAATGGTAAAATTTCATTTTTCATGGCTGGGTAGTATTCCTGTGTGTGTGTGTGTGTGTGTGTGTGTGTGTGTGTGTGTGTGTGTGTATAGATACCACTTCTTTATCCATTCATCTGTTGATGGACACTTAGGTTGCTTCCATATCTTGGCTATTGTAAATAATGCTGCTATGAATATTAGGGTGAATGTATCTTTTTGAATTAATGTTTTTGTGTGTTTCAGATATATACCCAGGAGTGGAATTGCTGGGTCATATGGTAATAGTTCTATCTTTAATTTTTTGAGAAAGTTCCATACTGATTTCCAGAGTGGGTGCACCAATTTACATTGCCACCAATAGTGTACAAGGGTACCTTTTTCTCCACATCCTTGCCAACATTTGTTATTTGTGTTCTTTTTCATGATTGCCATTCTGACAGGTGTAACGTAATATCACATTGTGGTTTTGATTTGCATTTCTCTGATGACTAAAACTGTTGAACATCTTTTCATATATGCCTGTTGACCATCTGTATTTTCTCTTCGGAAAAATGTCTATTCAGTTCTTCTACCCATTTTTTAAGTCAGGTTGTTTGTTTTTTTGATATTGAGTTTTATGAGTTATCTATATATATGTTGGATATTAATCCCTTATTGGTTATATCATTTGCAAATATTTTCTTCCATTCAATAGGTAGTCTTTTCATTTTGTCAGTGGTTTCCTTTACTGTGCAAAAGCTTTTAAGTTCAGTTAGGTCCCACTTGTTTATGTTTGGTTTTATTTCATTTACTTTAGGAGATGCATCCAAAAAATACTGCTGAGATTTATGTCAAAGAGTGTTCTGCCTATATTTTCCTCTAGGAGTTTTTATAGCATCTGGTCTTACATTTAGGTTTTCAATCCATTGTGAGTTTATTTTTGTATATGGTTTAGTGAATGTTCTAATTTTATTCTTTTACATGTAGCTGACCAGTTTTCCCAGCACCACTTATTGAAAAAACAATTCCATTTACCATCACATGAAAAAGAATAAAATATCTAAAATAAACCTACCTAAGGAGGCAAAAGACCTGTAGTCAGAAAATTATGAGAGTGATGAAAGAAATTGAAGACAACACAAACAGATGGAAAGAGATATTGTGTTCTTGGGTTGGAAGAATCAACACTGTGAAAATGACCATATTACCAAAGGCAATCTGCAGATTCAATGCAATCCCTATCAAAATACCAATGGCATTTTTCACAGAACTAGAACAAATAATTTTAAATTTGCATGGAAACACAAAAACCCTGAATAGCCAAAACAATCTTGAGAAAGAAGAAAAGAGCTAGGGGAATCAAGCTCCCTGACTTCAGACTATACTACAAAACTACAGTATTCACAACAGTATGGTACTGGCACAAAAACAGACACATAGATCAACAGAAGGGGATAGAGAAACCAGAAATAAACCCATATATTTATGGTCAATTAATCTATGACAAAGGAGGCAAGAATATACAATGGAGAAAACATGGTCTGTTCTAGAAATGTTTAAGACCATCTCTCTGCACTTAGTTTTCTGAAGTGACACTATGGTATTACTAGGTGTGTGTGTTCAGTGTTTCTGAGATTTACTAGGCTTGTTGGATGTAAAGATTGGTGTTGTTTGACAGTTCTGGAAACTTTCTAGCTATTACCTTCTATATGACCTCTGCTTCTTCCCTTGCTTCTCTTTCTAGAACTCCAGCTAAACACATATTAGACCTTCTCATCCTAATCTTTATTTTCCCTGTTCCCTGTGCTATTTTATCTTATTTTTTTTCTGACATCACCTCCAGCTTCAAATGTTTCTAATTTGTTGTTTATTTCATTAAGTTTTAAATTTTCCTCATTATATATATTTTTTCTTGAACTTCTATTCTCTATCCAAGTCAGTTACATCACATTTTATAGTTTCCTGTTCCCTGAAAATATCATCAAGCTTGTGTTATTCTTTTAACACACTAATCATAGTCTTGAAATCTCTGGTGTTATGTTTAGTACAAGAAATCTGTTAACATTAGTATATGAAAGTCCTTTTCTGTCAGCTATCGTATGTTCATGATATTTGCTTCTTTGTGTACTTATTATTTGATTTATTGTGAAATGCTTATTTCTTTGTAAAATTATTTTTGGCAATGATTTTAACAATATCTGGAAAACTGAATGAAAGAAGTTTTGGGGTTCTTTTGTTTGTTTTTTGCTAAATAATTTAACCAATTTAACATCTCCAATTCTTAGAATGTGCATTTTGTTGGACCAGAGATAAGAGAGTTACCAGGAGTAGATCCTGCTGGTTTTATTGCTTTATTTAAGCATTTGCCTTGGTAAAGACACTATCTGTTTGTTCCTAGGAATGCTGCTCAGTATTTTTAAGGATTCTTTCATAGGTCCTTTAATATATATCCTTTACCCACCCATCCATAGATATCTCATAAACCCTTTAATTTTTCCCTCTACATATTCATTCGTTGTGATTTCACCCTACAATGTGAAGTCACCCTACAATGTGACTTCATTTATCATCCATACAATGGTTACTTTCCAAAGTGTATCTATTTCCATCTGAGCTCTTTCTCCCTATCTCAAGTCCAGTATATTTTGGTGGTGTTGATACCCTATATTTTGATATTCTTCTTGTTTCAAGAGCAACTCAGTTTGAAAATACCTTAAAACTCAATTAATTTTAGTCCAAAAACTCATTTCTCCTTTCTCAGAAATGTCTCAGAAAACAGCAGCACCAGCTGCTGATTTACCCACGCCAGTGAGTTGAAGGGTCATAAATCCTTAAAACCCTTTTTCTCTCATAGTCCATATCTAGCATCAAATTCTACTGAGACTATGCTATTCATAGCTTTGGAATGTGTAGTCTTCATTCTTATTATTACTTTTGTATAGATTACAATAATTCCTTTTGCATAGGTTTATGAAATATCCTTCAAATTGATTATTTCATTCTCTCCAATCCATTCTCCACACCACTACCAATATTTTACTTAAATAAAAACATGATCATGTGATTATCCTGGTAAAATATCTCAATGAACATTTATGAATCTTAAATATACATTTCTTAGTATGATATTCAAGATCTCTGTTTCTTCCCTCACTTGTGCTCTATATTCTAACAATGTTGTCATCATGTCCTCTCTCAATTTTGAGCCTTTCCAGGTGCTCTTCTCTGTCTGGAAAATGTATATTCCGCTGTTTAAATTGTCTAATTTCTACTTTCCTACAGTTCTCATCACAGTCATCAGTTCTTTGATGTTCTTTCTTAACCAGTTAGACTAGATTAGTTTCCCATAGTATGAATAACCCACCCAATTAGATTGCTTAACAGAGAGTATTATACCCACTTGGTAACTAGTCTCCTTCAGTGAGAGGAGGGACTGCATTTTCCTTACTGTTAGCTGCATGCCTGAATGTGGTATTGGTTACAGTAGGCACTTAGTTAATACTTGCTGCATTGAAAGTAGAATTACCCTTTTATCAGTATAATCAATAAAATATATGATTTTAAGTGCAATTTTTAACAAGTCATCATACTATATGCTGGGAATTTAAAGCATATAAAAAGCATAAGATTTCTGTACTCAAGTAGTTATGATTTAATTGGCCATAAATGATCTAAATCCATTATGAATGTAAGCTGATCAAGATAATGAACAATAAGCTGTTTACTATTGTCTAATAATTGCTAAAGGTGATAATTGGAGCATTTATCCTAATAATTCCTTGAAATTCTATCACACTTCTCTTCTGCTAAACCCTAATGAAGCCCAATTTCTTGCCTGTAAACAATACCATTTCCATGATAAATAAGAACAGGCTTATCCAATTAGAAAAATAAGCAAGCGTTTTACAAATGGAAATGTTCCATTCCACAAAGGTTTTCAGTTTCCACGATCCTCTCACAGTTTAGTGAGGGAGAACGTGATCAAAATATATAAGTTAAAACAGCATAGTAATTGCAATGATGGCCATAATTGAAATGTAACAGTATGGGTCAGGACTAGCTTGAATAGCTATGAAGCTTTGATATATTTGATGTTATAATAATTTATTGCATCTGATGAATAACATAAAAATCTAATTATTCTATGCTATTGAAATTTAGTTAGATTTTTTTTTCTGATATCTATAAGCATATAAAACTTCCAATCTCTCTATTATATGTCTTTCAATTGATAAAACATAATTTTCAAAAATGATAGTAAAAGTGGAGAATTTAAGTCAATTATTTGTGAATAGTTGTCTCATAAATCTTTATTTGTAGATTAATTTCAGCAAAATCTTATGTAATAGTCAGGATTTGTTCATTTGTTCTTTTCTTCCAATATTTAAAAATAATGTATTAGGGAAAAAACAGATAGTAAATAATGAGGAAAGCTTACTAACTTTAAGAATTTAAGGCCTTTGTCATAATCACCAAGAAGATTAACTCTGTCGTGTAGAAACTAAAATATTTTGTAAAATAAAACTAGATATTTTGTAATACCAATGTAAATATAGTAAAACAAGTTTCTAATTTGGTAAAAGTATTTCTTAAGCAAAATACATGGGAATAACTAAAAAGACAAGATTTGTTTTCCTCCTTACGTTTTATTGTTTTAAATTAGAACAATTGGATCAAATTATTTGAGTCAATACTGAAGTTGCTTCTTATTTAAAACATTCCCCAAATACATGCCAACTCTCTTTTTAGAATAATTTAGAAGAAAACATTATTTGACAACAAATGTCAATATTAAAAAAAAAGCCATGGTGGTGTCATTCTCCAAGAATGCCTGTAGGTAAGGGAAAGGCAAATGATTTTCTTTTTAACAACCTTGAACGCAGATGGGAATAAACAGCATTTCCCCGGGAAGCAAAATCAGTCTCTGAGAACTTCACAAGATAGGAATTGCTGGCGAGCAGCACTGCACATTAAAACGTTGCAGAATTAGTTGGAGGTCATTGTGATAGCCCTGCCCCAGTGGAGAACGATTGGCACTTCACTATAGATTTCCCTGCCAGACCCTATTCCTGTTTGACACTTTCATTTAACCCAGTCACATTTTCTCCTCTCCAAGGTTTAAAACAGGGATCAAGTATATTTCTTTAATAATGTCACATTCCCAGAGTGACTCCAGTGAGGGGACTATTGAAGGGCATAGTTACTAAGGACCATCACGTAGGAAGATAATAAGTGATGCAGTAAAGAGATGCTCCCACCAGGGCCTTGAAGATTAATTCAAACAGCTGTCACAGAATTTCATACAAAGTATGAAGTAGATATCTGTGACTCCACTTCTAATTTACAAATATTCTCAGGTTTTCCACTATTCTCACACAATCATACATTAAACTTTAGGTCTGCCTATATTTTGGTAAATTATACTTGTTTTTTTTGTATTTTTTTAAATGGCTTCCATGTGATCTATCACATTGAACTGTCTTCATTATGACATATTTTAACGGGCTAGTTGTCTTCTCCAGGCCACACCAAGCACATCATTTGCACGGGAATTTCAACAAGTGTAACTTCTAGAGTTATCGATTCCTTTGAGTTTGCCCTCCTCTCTCTAGTGTGTAGTCTCACAAATTCTCCCAAGTTGTTTCCAGCTCTTTTTCCCCTACCATCTCCACTCGGCTACAGGTCAGCATGTTATCCCCCTTGAACCAGGGTTTGTGCCATTTCCACCCCTACCCTTTCACCCAGCTCACTGATTCCTCTACACTCAGCAGGGAAACTCTGGCTATCCCACTGCCCTTGGCATTGCCCCTCCTGACCACACTAATGCTGGGGACTCACAGGGTGACAGCAAGTGATGCTGAACACTGAATTCATTCTTTTCAACAGATACTCAAGGCTCTGTGGGAATCAGGATGTATGCTTTTGTACCTGAGCCTCTCGCCACAGCACTGCCACTGGAGACCTTATAGAAGCCAAGACACACTGCACCACTGTATTTGTCTTTCCAAGGTCATCTGACTCTTTACACTTCTAGACAACTTCTGGGTATTGCACTGTGGTTGATTCTCAAGATTAGATGCCACGTGACTACAACCTGCCACTGGGCATGTTACGTATCATTGTATCCTCTCTGGTTACCACCACCAGGCCTGGAATATACTAAGCACACAATAAATCTTAAGGAATGGAGCTGAATTTATTTTGGTTGCTAAGACTCACTTTTCTTCTAAGATGGGGAAATGATTCCCCAATCTTTATTGCATATTCTTTTATAGAAGTTTAGGCCTAAAGAGGTAAGTAAGTGTTATCACCAAATTTGGAGCAAGTTCAAGTAACAGCAATGCTGTTTTATCTGGAGTGACTGTTCCACGTGATACTCATGAACTGTCACTAGTTACCTAGAAAAAAAAAAAAAAAGGTACACTACAGCCTTCCCATGCTGACTTTTATCTTGTCATCTTTTGGACTTGTTTCTCCCTCCCTTCTCCCCAATCACATGATTTTATCAGACATACTGCATAAATTTGAACCTCAACTATCCATAAAATTTGTGTTGTTTTATTTTATTCTAATACTTATATATGTGATAGAGTGTGGTATAAGCTATTTTTAAATGGGAGAAATCACATTCAAAATAATTCATTTTTGTTAACACACAGTAATATTAAAAATCCAGCCTCCAAAATACAGTGAAATGAGACATTTAAGTAGTGTTAATGAATTCCAGAGTCTCTTGTATGTTTTACTATGAGTTAGTATTATTGGCATGGATAATTAATTTGATTAAAATATCAGGAGTTATTTTTTCTTCTTGATGTGGATTTCAATAAAGCATACTTTCTTTTCTCTCTTTTTTAAAAACTTGTCATTAGCTCTGTTTAGTCCTAGTCATGATAACTGAATGGAAAGACAGAAACTTCAATTCAAAAGAAAATCTCAGATCTTCTGTTTTCTCAGAATCTAATGAATACCTGGTGCCTTTGAAATGCATTATATTTGAATTTGTTGGAAAGCAGGGATGGAGAGAAAAAAATTAGTAACCAAGAGGCAAAGTAAAGGAAAAAAAGATCTGTGCGTTATAGCTAGAGATATATTACTTTCTTTCTTTCTTTTTTTTTTTTTTTTTTGTTGTCGTACGCTGGCCTCTCACTGTTGTGGCTTCTGCCGTTGCCGAGCACAGGCTCCGGACGCGCAGGCTCAGCGGCCATGGCTCACGGGCCCAGCCGCTCCGCGGCATGTGGGATCTTCCCAGACCGGGGCGTGAACCCCTGTCCTCTGCATTGGCAGGCGGACTCTCAACCACTGCGCCACCAGGGAAGCCCAAGACATATTACTTTCAAATATCTTTTCATCATTTGATGATAATGTAAATGCATGTAGTATTTGCTAATTCTGCTTGTTGGCACTTTCATGATTATGGATTTTATTTTTTCCCTACAAGTTATAAATTTGGTTACAGTTTTGACTCTGCTATATACAAGTTAAAGATAACATTTTAAAATTTTCTATAGGTCTTTAAAGATATAAAGACCTAAACAAAAAAAAATCTGTCTTATAAATATGCATTTTTTCTTCTAATATATATTTTAATTAGTAGTATGAATAGATATACGATTTAGAGAGAATAGATTTCACCCATTTTCATCAAGCCTCTATAGTAGATTTCAATTCCAACTTGGAATGTGGTGCAATATATAAAAAATTCCAACAGCAGTTCTGTAGTTAAAGGCATTATATAGGTTCTGAGTTTATGGCTGCTGGGGTTAAGCTACTTTCTGATTAGAGTTTAAAGGTATCTGGTGGTTGGTTGCTAGAATTTCACTGAATAAATGGCCCAGCTGCCCAAATGACAAGACGACGGAACCTATGGAATCCTAGAATTGTGTTTCAAGAAACAAAACTTTAAAATCTTAAAATGTGACACATATTTATTGTTATGAGTAATGGTTGTGCGTTACATTATTAGAAAGAATTTAAGAGAACTGAACATCTAAAGTATTACTAGGATATGAGAAGTATGGAATACATGCTAATAGAAATGATGAGTTTGGCTAGTTGCATAAATAATATTTGCACACACTTTTGCAAGCTTTTTGATGAATCTGCTCTTCTTTTGGGACAATCACCCTCTATTGGGTTTGACAGGTTCTTTCACTGACTAACCAAGATAGACATCCACGCAATCCCTACAGAATGATATGAATTGTTTGTCAATTGTTAGCCAATGAGAGAGGCCAACTGCAAATGCTTAGTTCACTGTCTCCCCCATTTGAATAGATTTTCTTTTCTTCTGAGAGAAAAAATAATTGCTTGCCTTAAGTTAGAACAGCACATATTGGGAAAAAAGGGCAAGGATCAACGAATGCCATCCTTTCAAATATTTTATACTATTACTTCTGCTTGAATTTTAATGGTGGTAATGATAAATCTGAATCTACTATAATGCAGTAACATAGAATATAGAATAAAGGCAAAGACATATATACATATGTATAAAATATAAGATACATATCTATTTATATTTTATACCTAAAATTTTCCTGTATGTATCTGTTGTATGCAGATGTTCCAAATATTGCCTAAAAATATGTGAACTGGAGATTTATTTAATTTAAAAGTTCTCTTTTCAGATCAGGAATCCACGTTGTATATGCATTTCCTCAGTGGATTCATGTCCTCTGGGCTTCCTCTTGCAGTTGTCATCCTTGTCTCCTCTGTCATCTCATCTATTTTTCAGTCTACAAATATACACCTCTTCTCTAATCTCTCCCATCCTAAAAACAACAATAACATCAAAACCAACTCTTCCTGACACCATATCCCTCTTTGTTTACTGCACACTAGGATGTGTTTCCATTCCTCTGCTCTAATGCACACAGACATTTGTTGAGAAAGTATTTGTAATATCATGTCACACATTCTCATCTTCCATTCTCTCCTCAATCTATTCCAAAAGGGCTTTCATTCCCATAACTCTACTGAAATTGATCTCACCCATGTCTCCAGTGACCTACATCTTGCAAATCCAGGCTTTATTTATTTCTAATCTTAAGGATCTTGAACTTTCAATAGTATTGGATGTAACTGATATCTTCACCCTCTCAATACACTTTTCTTTTGGGTTCTCCAACACTGTTTACTCTTGTTTCTTGACTACCTCATCAGCCATCACTCAAGGGTTGGTTTCTGTGACGCAGTGCATCTTTGGTCTTTTGATCTTTCTCCTCCCACATCAGCCATCAGTGAGTCTCCTTTGCTGGCTCTAATTCCACAGCTTGATTTCCATCTGTTGTAAGGCTCCAAGGCTAAGCACTGGAACTTCTTCCCTTCCCTATTTATACCCTCTCCTTAGATGACCCTGGTCAGTGTCTTGATTTAAACACTGTCATTATGCTGATGACTGCCAAATTTATGTCTTCAGCTTTGACCATTCCTCTGAGGTCCAAGAGTATGTGAGGATGTCTAAAAAGCATGTGAGATGTTATTGACCAATATAAAATCTTGGTATCCCTTCCCACTATAAAGCGTTTCCCTCCCTTAGTCTTTTGCAAGTTTTCAAAAAGCTTTTTCCCCTTGTTCCCAATGACAAAAGTGCTGCTGAGGATGTGGAGCAAATGTCGCATCTTCTATTCATGTGCACATTCAAAATGACATCCTGGTTCTTATATTGAGGATTCTAATAGCAGCTTGATATTTAGAAGACACTAATTTAACTTTTTAAATATACATTTATTTATTGGCTCCGTTGGGTCTTCGTTGCTGCACATGGGCTTTCTCTAGTTGCGGTGAGCGGGGGCTACTCTTCCTTGCAGTGCACGGGCTTCTCACTGCGGTGGCTTCTCTTGTTGTGGAGCATGGGCTCTAGGTGTGCGGGCTTCGGTAGTTGTGGTACACGGGCTCAGCAGTTGTGGCGCACGGGCTTAGTTGCTCCGCGGCATGTGGGAGCTTTCCAGACCTGGGCTCGAACCCGTGTCCCCTGCATTGGCAGGCGGATTCTTAACCACTGGCCATCAGGGAAGCCCTAATTTAACTCTTAACTAAGAAAAAGGACTCAAATTTCAAAAAGTTTGGCAAATCACAAATGCCATTAGGATGACATGTAGCCATTTTTAAACAAAAGTCTAGTATTTGGTGGCAGGGTTTTCACTTAAGAGGTTTAACGACAAATTATTAGTTTAAATGTCTTAGCTTTTTTAAGGTACGTGTGGGCCAATAAATAATGTATACCCTGTTCCCACATCATTGAGTTTATTGTCAGGCAACACATTTTTATTGCATGCTCCTGTATACTAAAGATTATGCTAGATGCTAAGGTTACCTTAGTGATTTAAGGACACATGTCCAAAGACCTCAAACTGGTATAGGAGACAGGCAATAAACAAGCAATACATCAATAATTAATATTTCAAATTGGAAAAGGGTGTAAAAAGGAGAGGAAGTCAATATTAAAGGAGATAGCAAAGGAAAGCTCTACTAAGTTTGTTTGCTAATTTGTTTTAATAATAAAAGGTTATTTCAACTGAGTTCATCAAATTTTGAATAACTACTAACTATGAGACACTATGTTAATTAATGAGAAGGCAATGATGAAAAATGTATATTACCTGATACCATGGAGCTTGTTGTCTAGTACTGATTACTACTAAAATGTTTGTTGATGCTCTTTGATTTTCCAAAATAAATGCTTAGTTCATTTATTTGGTCTGAAATTTAATTTTGAATATGATAAGAACTTAATTTTTATTCTTATAAGTTACCTAGACCAATGGTTTCAAATGTTTCAAGAATAAGGACCTATATTCATAATTAATATATATGAAGGGTTTTCATAGATTTGTATTTTCTATCATTTAGGTAAAAAACAGTCTATAGTCACTATGAATTTAGTTAACTTTAATAAGTGTGCATTTACTCAGAAGATAATTTATATACATTTTTAGTAATATATATTTGTAATGTACACTATATATTTAGTAAACAAATAGTTCATACATTTGGGGAAAGGATTCCTTATTAAATATCAGCTAGATACAGAGGTGGAACTATGGCTATACTTGAATTTTCTACTGCTTCCTACCCAGACATGAGGGAAAACTCAATGCCATACATTTGTATAGTGCTTAAAAATGCATGGGGAGGGAAGGATGAATAGGTGGTGCACAGAGGATTTTTAGACGATGAAATTATTTTCTTTGATAATGGTAGATACACGTCATTATGTGTTTGTCAAAACTGATAGAATGTACAACACGAAGGGTGAAGCCTAATGTAAACTATATACTTGCGGTGATTATGATGTGTCAGTGTAGGTTCATTGATTATAACCAGTGTACCACCATGATGCAGGATGCTGGGGGAAAGCTATACATGTGTGTGTTGTGGGGCGAGTGGATCAGGGATACATAGGAACTCCGTGCTTTCTGCTTAGTTTTGTTGTAATCCTAAAACTGCTCTAAAAAATAAAGTCGATTGAAAAATAAGTTTGTAAATGTATAGGGGAAATCTGTGTGTATGCATATGTACATATATGTGTATGCATAAACACATACATGCATATATGTATTAAATGAGACTGTATACATTTATAAAATGTAAAATTATATATAGAGACAACACATGAACAAGTGTTATCTTAAGCCACATCTGTTAACAAAAGCAGTATTCATACACATACACACATAATTTATGACTTTGTATACGCATATATTTTCAATCTTTATAGTAGCTTTTGAAATATATAAATATCTTTGTCATTTTAGTGACATGCGATCCAAGACTTAGAATGTTTAGGCGTCTTCCAAAGTTCACACTGCTCTAAGGGTCACAGCAAGGGCTTAACCCTGACTTCTTTGGTTAACTATTATTATAATCATATTATTACCCTCCTCTGCTGAATTTATAACAATATAACTGGAAACATATTTTTTAAAACAATGTAATAAAATTTACAAATTACATATTTTGGTAATTTTTTATTTGAGGAACAGCTTTTAAAAAATTAATTAGGTAATAAAAGCAGCGAGAGGAAGAAATATTAAATATATCTTGGGATGTATATACTTTCAGCCTGTGATGGCTTAAGTGAAATCCCATGCCTTAGGGCATGAGGAAATGTTCTCTTTTCTCAAATTTTCCTCAAGCCATGAGATTCTGTGCACTGACCTGATTTGATTTGGGGAATAGTGCTGTTGGTATTGAAATTCAGTATTTTTTACTTTTAATTTAGGAAAGTCACTTTCCCTTTATTTAAAATAGGTATGTTGCCTGAATTATTGAGTAGCCATGTCCCTTAACAGCAACTCTAATCACTTTTATGATGGATAGAAAATGTACACATCATTACTGTGAAGTTAATTTAATTCTGTTCATGTTAAAATTTAAACAAACCTTTAACCACATATCACTGTCATTTCCTAAGTTTTTTAAGTATCCCTGAAATGGCCAGTTTATATACCAATGTATTTTTCAAATCGTAAAATGAAAAAGATTAGCTGACGCAGTGCAGTAGCCCCAAACACAATGGGACAAAGCAGGTGAATTGCCTCAGAGGCAGCTTTCTTAATGTTTGACTTTTTCTACATTTACTGAATACTTAGAAGTGCCAGAGGTGGTGCAGGGCCTAAAAAGGATTTGCTTTTCGGGATTTAGAGGCCAAAATTTAGACAGTCATATGACTGTATAATCATGAGAACAATTCTAATTTAACATTTAGAAATGTAGGGGATTTTGTATGATGGATTTATGATAATTTTTCTACATAATTGAGGGAACAGATACTACTCTGTCTTATTTAGTGTGGAAGTTTCTTACAGAATGTAGATTGAAAGATGGCAGTAAAAAATAGTCCTCCATTTCCAGAGAAATTCAGGAAGTGGGAGTATTAACTTTCTGGTAATCTGATCTGTTATTAAGCCTCAATTACTTCCTTTCACCCACCCACACTATCTATCCTCTTCATACAGGCAAGTCACCAGATTACAATGGTCTGTGATCGCAACTGGAATGCATTCTCTGCCATGATTCAAGTACACAAGTCCTAGTCCCCCCAGCATGACACATTCACAAGGATATTTCCCCCCAAGAATTTCATCTCAGGAACTGCACCAATATTTCCTTTCCTATGTAAAGCATCAGTAATGTCTTTTATTACTCTATATAAATTATTCTCATTTAGTCTCATTGAGTGAGAACTTAAAACTTTACCCAGGTTTTTCCAAAGTAAAAGGATATCAGAATATTTCATGTCTTCAAGATAGCTTTAAAATAGTAATGTTGTAACTCTAATATTCTTGAGCATCTATTCCAAGTCAGCATACGGTTGGCTATACATATTTCCTCTACTGATAGTTAAATACTGATGAAAGATAAATGAAGAAATATCTGCAGGATGTCGCTTCCTTACTGAAATGAAATGAAGAATCATACTGATCACTAGGAAAATACCGTGCTTGTTTCTTATGAGACATGTAGGTTTAGTAACACATTTCTACTATTTGTTTAAAAAAATGAGATACACTTTTAAATAAATGCTAGCAGAATAATTTTTTAAGGAAAATTCACTCTAAATCCATCCTAGAAATTCTATACTTGTAGATGTACTTAAAGAATACAGCTTAGCAAGCATTGAAGCCAATAAATCAGACAAATATCTTCAAATTCAATAATCAGATATATCTTTATGACTTTGACAACATTTGGTGATCAATTGGTTATTTGACTTTTCAAAGGGTTAACTAATGCCTGCTTTAAGAATACCTTGAATAATGATAATGGAAATTTTTGTTTCCATGTGATTCATTTTGATAGAAACCAAATTGTCACGCTGACCTGTCTTATGGCATGTTTTTCTGAATGTAATTTCTAAAAGGGGGAGACTTAGCAATTTGTATTGTGCTGAATTTTATTTACAGTGTTGCTTTCATAATTTACTTGGCATACATTTATTTTCTGGAAACGTTTATTGAACTCTTATGAATAGTTGAGATGTACCCAGCATCCTTCCCCCTTTTGTCCTCAACCTTGCTACTTCTTGTTGACCCACATCTTACAGGAAGGGGGCTTTGCCTTTTTGCATGGGTGAAGCATATAAACTAATTTAACCAACCAGCCCAATACAATCCTATACCAAATAAATTCAGTAAAAGTAACTCTCAGTGTTTTGGGAATTCTAGAAATCAGATTTCCTCTCTACCATGTATGTAGTGTGCAGATATGAAGCCTTGAACATCTGTAGTCATTTGCTGCCAAAAAGACAATCTGAGAGGAACAGAGCCCTAGAAAATCCCAGGGAAATTGATCTGGGCCCGAATCATGTTTAATGTCAATCACAATTTAGCTCTTGGCATTGCCAGTCATGTGAGGAAATACTTTTCTTGCAATCATTTGCCAGTTTGAATCAGGTCTGCACTTTTTGGAAAATGAATTACGTACATAATGGATAAGAAATTTGTTACCAGGAATGAGGTTACAAGTAACAGGGGAGAATTCTTTAAAAGTGAGGGAAGGGCTTCCCTGGTGGCGCAGTGGTTGAGAGTCCACCTGCTGATGCAGGGGACACGGGTTCGTGCCCCAGTCCGGGAGGATCCCGCATGCCGCGGAGTGGCTGGGCCCGTGAGCCATGGCCGCTGAGCCTGTGCGCCCGGAGCCTGTGCTCCACAACGGGAGAGGCCACAACAGTGAGAGGCCCGCGTACTGCAAAAAAAAAAAAAAAACCAAGTAAAAGTGAGGGAAGTGAGAAAAAAGACCACTCTGAAAAATCTTTGTTTTACAATTGCATGGTGGTTGGTTAAAGTGAAGTTATTGTACTTTGGACCTAGAGCATGTGCTACCAAAACTACTGTATTTGGCAACTGAGAAAAAAAGAAATAGTAGGATGATGGATTCTACAGACAAAACAGAAACAATCTTGCTTTGTTATGTACCTCTCAAAGCAGAAAGAATAGAAAAGAATGTTTTGCCAAGCGTGGCTCCTCTGTCTTTGGTGTGCAATATACCTGCATTAGTTTAATTTGCAGGGACCCCCATGATTGGGAAAGTTGAATTACTTACAACAAGCCAAATGGAAGGTTATCAGAAGCAGAGATATGAGAGACATGGTAGGAGAATATAGAGAGGAATAGGAAATATATGGCCTTATCCTAGCATATTTTTAAAGCACTGTCTCCTGAAAAAAATATAAGCACTCACATTATGGAAATAAAATCAAACTAAAGGTTGAGAGAAGAAAATAAATATAATAAATACCACTACAGTCCATTGGCTTCTCTAAAGATACAATATACCTATATATACATATATATATATACACATACATATATGCCTATATGTACATATATACACATGCATATATGTACATATATACACATACCTATATGCATATATATACATATATACACATATATATCTCTAAAATATGTCTTATACAGATAAATGTTTCCCAATTAAAGATGGAAGCAAAGCTATATTTATAACATTATTTTGAAAAGCCTTCATAAGAATATGATTTACACATTATTTAAGGTTAGTATATTAAATGTTTTCAACATGTAATTAGATGACATTCTTTTTATAGATATAAATCAAGTAAGCATTATTTTCCAAAATGATTTACAGGTTAAACAATATTCTTCTAAGATGCTGTGGATACCAAACACTCATGAAGAATGATTTTTAATACACATATCAAAAAAGTTATTTAAGTCTGATTTCCTTTTAACAGTCTTTAATTTTCTGATTTCCAGTTTACAAGTGTTTAAAATGGACAAGTATGATTTTTCCTCTTAGTAATAATGTTGATTCAAGATATTTTGATTCAATATATGGCAATAAGTCTCCACATGTTAACCATTAGTATCTTGGGTTTTTTTAGTGGGATGTAACACTAACAACCACTACCTACAAAATACATCATTATTTTGTTGGTTTTACAAATCTCTTCTCCACTTGTCAATTCAAAAAAAAAAAAAACATTCTAAGAATTAGGGAATACGGAAAACTTAATGAAATTGACTTCCAGATTTATAATCTTTCTATTTTATCCTAGAAGAGAACATTAAAAATATGTCATTGCTATAAAAGACCATCTTGTTAACGTTACAAAAGATTGGTGGGAGCAAGAACTGTGTCACTGATACGTGGAGCTTTGGAGTTATCTCTACAAATTAGGAAAATGTTCAAAGGTAAAAAAGGAAATATAGCAATCCCTAAACCATGTTGATGATGAGTAGCTTAGTCTAAACTAAATATTTTTCCACTCGTAATAATCATCCTCCCCTCAAATGCCTTTTAAAAACATACATTACACAGTACAGTAGCAGAAATCAAGGACAACACAGACTATTTTCAAGAACAGAAAAGTCTCCAGCGAAGAAAGGTATCTTATAGCAAAGAGCAGACTTCTTTAGAGACATTAGTCAATTAACCTGCAATTCATTATGAAGATTTTTCTTTCCTCACATGGGGAGAGTCTACTCTATTTGAAGTTGCCACACCGTTTTCTGTTCCTTTTCTAGAAAACCTGCCCTTAGTCCGTTTCTTCTTCACACTTGGGGCCTGAAGAGGAGCATCTTCTTCCATCCACCTCTGAAGCTGAACATTAAATAAATTCCATGTTATGTATGCTTGGATAGTGCAACTGGATGACAGAACAGCAATTTTCGCTGCCAACACGTTCACATCTTCGGTAGTGCCGTCCGAATTCCCATTCTGCCCTCCAGCCAGGTGAAAACCAACAGTGATCACAGAAACAATTAAAGTCACGAGTCGACCCAAAATAAACACAATGGCCCACAGAGAAAACTCTTTCTGGTACTTTTCATCGCTAAAATAAAACAGGTCGCAAAAGTGGGAAAGGAATTCCACAAAATAATGCATCATCAAAAGAAGAAGTCCCAGGTGATTCAAGTACAAGAGGTAAGCTCCCGCAATGTGAAAGAGGTGAAGACCAACGTAGACAACTTGCTGGGAGAGATCTTGAGGTTTGATTCTCTGGAAGTAGAGTTCAGGAAAGGCGTGAAACCAGTAAGCCAACTGTGAGATATAGAAAAACTTCATCTGAAATGTCATCATGTTATTGGGATGAGCCCTCCATAAGACAGTCAGGTCTGACAGGCAGTTTTCAGAGTGTAGAATGAATGTGCCCCAAATACAAGAGACAAGGAAGAATACACTAAACTGACCAGATTCGTTAAATTTGCTTTGTTTCGGTTTGGGGAACTGCATTCGCCTGTTAATTCTATCCAAGACATACTCTTGAATAGTGGCGTGAATGATGATTGCCACCAGCATGTAGAAGAACACTGTGGCCAAATCTTTGGCACCATAATGATAAAGGAACTTAGGTGCTGTGGCTCTTTCTTCTGCTTCTTCGGCAGGGAAGGTAACACCGTGCTGGAGAGTAATAAAAACGATCGACACTTCTGCTGTTCCCTCGAACATGAGCCCCAGCACGAAGAACATCCCCACACAGGCGACAAGGTCCGCATGATTCTGCAGGATGAATTCCTGGCTCAGGACTGGGGGGTTCTTGGAGCCCTTCTTACGAAACGTCATGGTGGCGCTTCCCAGTTACTCACCGACGAGCGGCAGCTGCCTCCCCGTGGCTGCTCCTCAAGGCGCCGCCGCCGCCGCCGCCGCCGCCGCGGCTCCGGGGACTTCACTCCCCATCCCGGAGCCGGTCCCGGGTCGCTACGGCCACCCAGGAAAAAAAAAAAGAAAAAAAAAAAATCAAAGCAGCTGGCCGAGCAGGACTGAGCATGCGCGCCAGGGCCGGCGGAGGCAGGGAAGGAAATCGAGCGCCGCGCCCCTACCCGGCGCCAGGCCCGGGGTTGCGAGCGGTGATCTTCCACGTTGATCGGCGCCTCTTTAAATCCACTGCCAGCGTCGAGATGCTCCTAAATGATTTGTCCATAGCATCTTCATTACTGACCGTGACAAAGCAGGACAGAACTCTGCTTGTTCTTCAGCAGCATGATAATGATAAAAACCAGCATAGTAATAATGATAGAAGCAAACTCTCCTAGTGCTTAATATTTACCAGGTGCCTTTACTTTTATACATGGAAACTTTCTAGAAAACTCAGTGAAGAAAATAATAGTGTTTTAACCGTTTTTAAAGATTATTTTTATTTCTTCCAAAGGAGAAACTGAGGCACAGAGGTTAAGTGGTATGCCCAAGATCACACAGCTGGGAGGCGTTAGAGCTACGATTTGAATCCAGTGCCTGTGCTCTCGACCATTGTATTCTAGTACCTCTTATTGTAAATCAGTCACACCTGGAAATATTTTGCTAGCGCAGCAACAGAGCGTACTCAAAAACAGTTCCCCGATTGGCAATAATATTGTGGCAAAAATATTGTCTAGTCAGTAATCAGATTTATTGCATTTTAAAAGATGGGGAGTTGGTTGGAAGGGGAAAACTATCAGTTCACTGAAAGGTCTTTTGGCTGCAAAGCCCACAACTGAATTTCCTCTCTCTAGCAGATAAGAAACTCATGTTTCATTATTACGGTTTTTGCACATAATTTTGCTAAAATTCACATATCAGAAAACAGCTTCTTTTGTAAATGTAAATATCTTCATCAGTTCAAAGTTCATATCAGCCTTCAAATTTGTCTTTGCAGGCAGAGCAGTTTTCTTGTTTCTTCTGTGTTGCATGAGATCATTGCCATTACTGATACAGTTAAGGTTTGAAGCTTGGAATATACATTTCAGAAGAATAAGTGCTTCCTGATTTAAATAAAACCCACTTTAAATTTAGAATGCCTAATTGCCTTTTATCATTGTTTCTCTGTGTGCTGTGCACTGACAAAAGATGCAGTCCAACCTGTGTAATGAGTTAAGATACTGAACAAAGTACTCTGATCAACAGACAGTGTGCCTGCATTTCCTGGAAGAGCCAAACAGTTGTACATATACAGAATTAGTCTGGAAAGTGCTCTCGGGTTAAGGAGTGTGCCTACATATTTTTCTATAGTAAGAATTCTCTATTTCTTGACGGATTCCTTATTGGATAGTCTACTTTTTTTTTAACAGATCAGCTGCACAGTATTTGGTTTTCCGAGCTGTTACTCAGTTCTTGGCTCTGACAACTCAATTTTGAGTGCTTTTTGAGGTTAACTGAATCAGTGAGGAATTATAAATAGAGGTGTCAAAATGAGGGCATCAAGAAATGAGAAAAAAAAAAAAATCGAGCTTGAAGGCAGTTGCCAGGGAGGAAATAGTCAAGGAGAAGAGCAGTGGGAATTGTTGAGTTTATTCAAGAAAGTGCAAATTTATATACTTTTTTCAAAATAATCATAATTTCAAATATAGAATTCAGTTTTCTTATAGGCATAGACAATATGACTGTAATCATTTTGTGACATACTAAATATAAAAATAGTTGTGCAATTCCTGAGCTTTCTGTTTATATTTCTGTTTGACAGTTTTGACAGGCCTTCCAACTCTACCTATGCAAATACGATAGATTTTTGCCTCAAAAAAGGAACATATCAAAGTGAACAGAACAAATATTTATGCATAGTCGTGAAATGGTATTTTCTTACCAAAAGGAAAAAAGGCCATTTTCAGCTAGCTTAAAATTATCTCTTAAAGGAAAAAGAACATTCCCCCCATACACACACACTTATTTTTTGAGTAGAGAAACTTCTTCAGCTATCAAATTACATTCTGTAGTCTAAATTATTAATTTAAATTTTATATTAAATACAGTGTATTTGAATTTTAGTTTCATATTTACTATTAACATCATCATAAAAATATAAAAATGTCAAATTTCTAAAGTTATTGGAATCTGTAAGAGTACTGTAGTAATATTATATAAAATGCCATTTGCTTTCAGTAGTTTTATTGGCACTATTTGACAAAGAATAAAAACTATATAACAATATCTTAAAATTTTGGATACCACTATGATTATTATATCATTTAATGTATGGGCGTGTATTCCTATTTTATGCGCTATGCCTGTGGTATAAATTCAAATGGAGACTTCTGCTTTTGTCATTAAGAGTAACTATAATTGAACTTCCGCTCCTATTGTAAATAACTGAAAAACTAGACAAATTATATGAAATAACTTTTTTTTTTCAGATATTGGAGAATAAAAAAGGAGGGAGAGAAATGAGGAGAGCCCCACAATTTGCCCCAGATTTCTGCCTGGATGCATTTTCCAGTCCACTGTGCAGAGATGGAAGGAGGGTAGGGCAGCCAAGAAGAGCCTCCTGGAGATGTTGCTGAATTGAGGAGAGATAGGAGAAGGTGAGGCGACTAAAGTTTGCTGGGCAGAGTAATTTTGCAGAGAAAGTTAAGTGATTAGAGTGCTTTGGAAATTTGCATAAACATTCCCTAGAGGCTGCCTCTAATATTAAGTTTTGTATGCATAAGGTTGGAATACATGAGGCCAAGCAAAGAACTGTAGGAGAAATGTAAATTCAAAATTTTCAAGAATCCAAACAGAACTAGGAGATTTTGAAGTTTGGAAAAGTCAGAAGGTAGAATCCCCTTGGAACACTTGTGAGACTACACTCAGTCAAGGGCCAAGAAAAGTCACAGTCAATAGGAAGGCTACACTTGCCCTAGGGAAAAAGCTAATTAATGCGTGCCTATAGTTTTCAAGAAGCCTTCAAAGGATCAAGGTGCTCCACAAGGAAGTGTCTGCCAGAAAAATCCACACCTTGACAATGTGAAATTCACATTGTTTAGCATCTATATAAAACTTATGAAACAAAAGCTAGGTTCAGCTGGGTCTATCAGAATGTCTACATGTGACCTCTCCATGTGGCGTTGGCATTGTCACAGAGCAGTGGCTATAGGCTCTAAGACTGAGCTTTGTAGTGAAAAAAAAGTCGAAGTTTTGTGGCCTTTTATGACCCAGAATTGGAAGTTATGTCATATAATTTTCATTGTCAAAGCAGGCACAAGCCTTTTAACTTCAAGGTGGAGCTGGTTGAGGGCAGGGTGGGGAACACAGACATCACCTCTTAATAAGAAATGTACCCGAATATTTCTGGCTAAGTTTTTAAATAGCCACATCTTTTCTTTTAACAACTCTTCTTTCCTCTCACATAAAATATGCACTGTTTCCTTTCAATGCAAACAAATGTCTCATGCCAATGTAGCAACAGGGTCAAGTTTATTACCTAGGAATTTGAAAGCTAAATTAGATCCAGGCATAGAAGGGCTCCTTAGGTCCTTTCCTTTGTTACACTTACTCTTCATTTAAATACTTGTAAAGGAAAGAAACAAGGTATCTGGCTCTCACACACCTAAGGCATAGGAAAAATGCAATAGACACTTACATACAAGAAGTAGGTAAATTGGATGCACACAGCAGTCAATGGTCAAAATGAAACAGGAGGAAGAGGGCAGGGCACAACCTTTGAAAGAATTACATAGCCATAGGACATGACAAAACCTGGTTGGAACCAACTAGGTCCAAGATGGCAGAAGATTTGACTTCCAGTGGACCTTGAGCCTCATCATACTCTCATTGTAATACGTTAGCATGGTAAGTGACACTACCAGTGCCATGACAGTTCTGAGGCTAACCATAAAAGGCCAAAAAGTGGGCAGTGGCTCAATTCCTGGAAATCCCCACCCCTTCCCTGAAATAATTGGAATACTCCTCCCGCTCATTAGCCTATGAAATTACTCAGCCCATAAAAACTAACCACGCCATATTTCGGGGCTCTCTCGCCTTCTGAGATGGCTCCACACTCTGTCTCTGGAGTGTATGTCTCTCTAAATAAATCCACCTATCACTTCGTCTCTCACTGAATTCTTTCTGCAATGAGATATCAAGAACCTCAAATTCACTGGAAACAAATATAATTATGAGGTCTATCTGGGGGAAGTCCCT
Source organism: Globicephala melas (assembly GCF_963455315.2). NCBI lineage: Eukaryota > Metazoa > Chordata > Mammalia > Artiodactyla > Delphinidae > Globicephala > Globicephala melas. The sequence goes on along the minus strand of NC_083318.1, from coordinate 23,655,272 downwards.
AGATCTTTGATTTAAACCCAGTCTCTCTTCCTCAGAAATGGTGGAAGATTTTTCTTTTTCTTTTTTTTTGCTCTTTAAAACATGGACTAAATGTTACAAGTTATTTGTATTTATTGGTTTGTATATTTTAAAAGGTACAAAAAAAAAAAACCCTAGAAGCCAAGTAATGTTAATGTGTTAATGTTAATCTTTGTCTTTGTGGTATAATATTAATTATAATCTATCAATTATACTATTGGCACTTCAAGGAATTAACATTCCATCAATGAATTTATGGTGGAACCAAGAGAGGAATGGAAAGATTAGCATCTGAGTATCCTTTACAGAGGACTGCCACATACTGAGCAAAGTATCTTTTTAAATGCTATATTGATTTTGTTATGAGAAACAATTGGTTAAAAAAAATCAATAGAAAGCCCCCTTATAACTTAGGGACTATATTTAATACAAATAATTAGTTATTTCCATTATCTACACAATGTAACCTTCTGCATCTGGATTTTGTAACTCGGGGGTCCCCAACCTCTGGGCCACGGACTGGTACTGGTCTGTGGCCTGTTAGGAACCAGGCCACACAGCAGGAGGTGAGCAGCGGGCGAGTGAGTGAAGCTTTATCTGTATTTACAGCTGCTCCCCATCACTCACATTACCACCTGAACTCCACCTCCTGTCAGATCAGTGGCAGAGGCATCAGATTCTCATAGGAGCATGAACCCTACTGTGAATTGCACATGCGAAGGATCTAGGTTGCGTGTTCCTTATGAGAATCTAATGCCTGATGGTCTGAGGTGGAGCTGAGGTGATGCTAGCGCTGGGGAGTGGCTGCAAATACAGATTATCATTAGCAGAGAGGTTTGACTGCACAGAGACCATAACAAATCAATTGCCTGCAGACTCATATCAAAACCCTACCAGTGAGTGGCAAGTGAAAACAAGCTCAGGGCTCCCACTAATTCTGCATTGTGGTGAGCTGTATAATTATTTCATTACATATTACAATGTAATAATAATAGAAATAAAGTGCACAATAAATGTAATGCACTTGAATCGTCTGGAAACCAACCACCCTTCCCCCTGGTCTGTGGAAAAATTGTCTTCCACGAAACCAGTCCCTGGTGCCAAAAAGGTTGGGGACTGCTGTTATAACTTAACATTATTATTTATATGAATAGCTTAGCCAAAAATCTCTTTTAATTGACTTTTGCGCCTTTTTAAAACATAACTTCCCCAAAGAGATAAATGGACATCGATTCTGACTTTGTTAAACTAGCAAAGTACGTTAGGAACTTTATAATATAGACATTGTCTCATCTTTCAATATTATTCTATCTCATAATGAAAAAATAATTATATTTGTATACCTTTAACATACCTACCATTTAATAATTTAAATTTGGATAATTCAAGTAATTGAACTGAACATTCAAATGCTAAAATTCAATAGCATTTGAGGAAGCAATATATGTTGGAAGAAAACTACTTCAAAAGATCAAACATAAGTCACTTTAAATCAATGTTTATAATTAGCAGTCATAATTGTCTGAGATCACCAAACACTTAGTTCCATTAAGCAAAACATAATATGATTTAGCTTGTGCATGAAATTAAAAAGTCTCTTGAGGTTTGACTGATTCAAACAGTCTTGAATAATTTGATTAAAGAGATTTTTAATATTTAAGTCATTTTTATAACTGATAAGACACAGCCTTTAAAAATATACAGCAAGGAATATGGTTGAATATTTAATGGAATAAGGAAAAACCTCAATACAACATTTCCGAATTCTGCTGTGATGATGCTGATGGTAGCATATTCTGATCTTGCCTATTTTGGCAATTATTACAACGTCGATCAATTTAATTTATTCATATATCTCATTATCAAGTCAGTTGTAAATCTCATTCTTCTCAGGTTATCAATTTCTAAATAATTTACTTAACAACATATAATAAGGACCAATTTTTTTAAAGAAGCTATGACACTGTAGTGTAGTTTTCCATAGTCATGAAGGGAAATAAATGGTTTGAGGACATGTGTTCAAATCTGTTACAAAAGTTTGCTATGTATAGATCATTTTATATATACAAAATATGGTGGAAAGCTAGGCTCTAATGTTGATTTTATTTACTGAATAAACATTTGTTAAGAAATTGCTAAAATGGCCATGAGCATTACACACATACTTGCTCTTGCTGAATTCTGTTTGATCACAGCACTGTCTATGGCACTAAGTGACATGGAGGTTTTCTAAGTTCTGGTTAAGACAGAGGGTATGAAAAACCAGTTTTGGTAGGTTGAGTTCAAAAGTGAAGTTTGAAGTCTGACCTAGTGGTTCTACGAACAATTAATTACTGATCTCTACCTTACTTATTTTCTCTGGAGATTTTTTTAGTTGTGGATGGTAATTACTTTTAAATTTTTTTGAAACTTGTCTCATATACAGGAGCATAAAAGACAAATGAAAACCTGTCTACAACATGTTGTCAAGGGCAAAGAAGACTGTGCACTGTTTATTTATGACAAGAAAAATGTTTTAATGTCCCTCATACACCATCTTTCTCACAAATTCCCTCCTATAGACTGCATCAATCAGTGGATGTCACTTTTGTGGAAGTCATGATCTGTATTCCTCCTGGCAGCTCTCTTACTTTACAGGCCCTAAAATAGGTTCAGTTATAGCTTACAACTGCAAGAGAGCAGAAATCCATTTCCTGTATCCATTTCCTTGACTCACCACCATTTGATGTCATTGTCTTTCCGATAATTTGCCACCAAAAATTATTGGTGATATTACAAAATGGACAAAATGAGAATTGCATTCTTTTCACACAATCTAGTAATTAAACAATAGGGAAAAAAGAACCCCATCTTAAAAGTAAAGTAGTAATATTTTACAATAAAGGTCCCAAGGCCAAGAGAAATCTTTATTATTTCCTCTATTACAAAGCAGATCTATAATTTTGCAAATAATGCAAGTGAAGTTGCTCTAATCTTGTGCTATATTCTATTGTGACTTTTATTCTAAAATAACTCGTGCTTTTTCGAATGTGAAATTATTTCTGATTACACAACTGCAAGCTACTTTTTTTCAGTACTAATTCATCTTTTACCCATGCATTCTTGCTTACTAGCTAGCTAAATCGCAACACGATTTTGGGTAACAAATAATGGGCCCATTGAATAGTTTATTTTGCAAATTAAGATCTACTTAAGCAATTCTTTCAGTACTACCCCAAGGCACATTTTTTTTTTCAGGTAGAATAACTATTCTTCTAATAAGGAACATATTTGAATATTAAATAAAGGTTTCTAAGAGACATATTATTATAGGTATGTCCAACCTGATGTTAAAAAATTCAGGGTCAATTAATACTGTAATAATGTTTGAAAGAAGTCTGTCAGCAGGTATAATGCTCTAGTCACTCAACATGAGATCGTAATAAGGATATCAATTGTGCGAGACAGAAAGACAATATATAGACAGGTGTCTGACCCTAAAGGGGCTGCATTAAAATATGGATCCAGTGCATAGAAAAAAACAAGGATTTAGTTTCTGTTTAAGATGCAAAATTTGATAACTGGACCATAAGCAAAAATAATGATATATGATTACTATGTGATTTCAAGAATTACTGTAAAGGTAGTATCATCAGAAAATATGGCATTGGTGAAAGAACAGACACTGATAAATGGACAGAATAGAGGGCCCAGAGAATGACGTACACATTTATAGTCAACTGATTTCTGAAAAAGCTACAGAGGCACTTCGAGGATAAAGGATTGTGTTTTTAACAAATGGCACTGGAATATTTGGACATCTTTATGCAAATAGACAAACAAACAAACATAATAAAATAATCTAGACAGAGACCTTACACCTTTTACAAAAATTAACTCAAAATGAATTTAAGGCCTAAATGTAAAATGCAGAAGTATAAAACATCTAGGAAACACAGGAGAAAATCTATATAACCTTGGATTTGTGGATGAGTTTTGATCCAAAAACAAAATTATGGATCTGAAAAAGATATGATTTGGACTTTATTGAAATTAAAAATTTCTGCTCTGCAAAAGACACTGTGAAGAGAATAAAAAGACAAGCCACAGACAGGGAGAAAATATTTGCAAATTCTGAGAAAGGGCTTTTAATCAGAATGTAAAAAGCACTCAACATCACAATAAGAAAAGAAATTAATTTTCAAAAGATTTGAACAGATACTTCACCAAAAAAATACACAGAAGACAACTAAATACATGAAAAAATGTTCAATATCATTTGGGAACTGCAAATTAAAACAACAGAAACACTACTCAACATATATTAGAATGGCTAAATTTCAAAAAAATGGGAATACCAATTACTAGCAAGGATAGGAACAATAATAGAGACTCTCATTCATTGCTGGTGGGAATGCAAAACAGTACAGCCATTTTGGAAGACAATTTGGTGGTTTCATATAAAGCCAAACATAGTCTCCCTATATAACTCAGCAATGGCATTCTTAAGTATTTACTCACCTGATTCAAAAACTTACACACAGATGTTTATAGAACACACAAAAACTCATGCAGAGATGTTTATAGAAGCTTTGTCCTTTAACAGGTGAATGAAGTATGGTACATTCACAGAATGGAATATTATTGAGCAATGAAAAGGTATGAACCATCTATCTAAACTAAACAACATAGATGAATCTTAAATGATTATTACTAAGTGAGTCTGTAAAGGCAACATACCATATGATTCCATTCATATGACATTCTAAAAAAGGCAAAACTCTTGATGGAAAACAGATCAGAGGTTGCCAGTCAGCTGCTTGTGAAGGGGAAGAGAGTTGAAGAGGCGAAGCACAGGTGACTATGAAACTATTCTGTTTGATACTATAGTGATGGATAAACAAAACTATGCATTTGTCAAAACTAATAGCAATCCCCATAGTACTAAGAGTGAACTTTATACATGCAAGTTAAAAATCAGTTGTGAGATGTGAGGATCCCAGGAAGGAATGCAGACTGAAAAAAGAATCTATATTACAAATGTGCGACATGACATCACTGAAGGGGGTGGGCTGAAATGAGTTGACCTAAGTAACTTGGGAAATGAGTGAAGACTGTAAGACTAAAGACAAAAGGAAATATTTATAGGTACTGCAATCTAGTTGGTAAATATTGACCATGTGAGCAAGGTATAAGAATTCTGAAATCACTGAACAGCCAGAACTAGAAGAATTTGAATAAGAAAATAAACATAGTATTGTACTATAACCCAAAGTTTAAAGGAAATAACCAAGAGTTCAAATGGATATAAACAAATGACTGAATAAATAAATAAATGAGGGTAAGATATACAAATCCTCTGCAGAGAAACTCCAAGTAATTTATATAGATACTGCCCCTCGAGGAGATGGAGCGTAACTCCCTACTCCTTAGTGTAGTCTATGCATAGTGACATCCTTCCAAAGAGTACAGTACAGAAAGTGGGGAGGGGGGGAGAGTAACTTTACAGTAGAGAAACCTGACAATCTCTGCCTCAGCCAGGTGATCAAGGTGAGCAACACTAGTGATAAGTCATGTTGATAGTATGTACCCTTGTAATGATGTGATGAAAGTGACACTTTACCTCTGTGGTTTTCCTCTTCAAAACCCATGACCCCAGTCTAGTCATTAGAAAAATATCAGACAAATATGAATACAGGGACATTCTATACAATATCTGGCTAATATGCCTCAAAAAGCGAGGAAAATCTAAGAAACATTTACAGCCCAGGAAATTCTAAGGAGACATGATGACTAAATGCAATGGAGCATTATAGACAGAATAAAAAAGGACCTCAGGTAAAAACTAAGGAAATATAAATAAATCATGAACTTTAGTTAAGAATATTATTTCACTATTGGCTCAAAAGTGTAACAAATGTAGCACAGGAATTTTAACAGAAAGGTAAACAAGATTTAGGATATACTAGAAATCTCTCAACTGTCCTGACAACTTTTCTGTAAATGTAAAAGTATTCTTAAATAAGAAATTTTATTTACAAAGAAGTGATGTTGACCTAGGTGTATATGTCTAGAATTTTACCTGCATGAAATTAGGATAAAGTCAAGAAACTCTTTAAACTGGCAGTTAAGGAACTAGCTGCCTTATTGGAGAAGAGAAGAGAACAATGAAGGTTAGAAGCTGCTATTAGAAAGCAAGCACCAGCTTTTCTTCTTTATTGTACTTTCATTACTATTTAATATTACCTCTGACCCTGTCAGTGAAACTACAGTGCTAAAATTTCATTATTTCACTCTGGTGTCAGAATTTTTTTAAATCTAAGCTTTTTAATGGTGAATTCAGATGTTAAGTCAGTGTTACAAACACCTTACTTATTATTTTGTTTTTTGAACTAAAAATAAGAATACTAACCATTTCAATCTGTGGCACCTTTTGCCCAGCTTGACAGAACTGTTCTAATTAAGTATTATTAGGGTGCGCTCTACCTTACTTTGCTCCTAGCTTCTCTAATTGGATAGCAGTTCCTGGTATGCTACGCTTGACAAAGTATGCTAGTATCTAAAAATGATTTTTTTTTAAATATTTGACTTTTTCGTAGTTAAGTTACATAGTGGGAAATAAAGACTTTCAGTTTAATGTAAGTTTGTTTCAAAGTTGCAGTACTTACACCAGGGACTAGCAAACTATGGCCTATGTACTGAATCCATCCTGTGGCCAGCTTTTGGAAGGCCTTTGACTAACAGGGGTTTTCACAATAGTGTCCTCCCAAATTCATGTCCATCTTTTACCTGTTAATGTGACCTTATTTAAACACTCTTTGCAGATGTAATCAAGTGAAGATTAGGTCATTCTGGATTGGGTTTGCCCTAATTCCATTCACTGATCTTCATATAAAAGCTGACACAAACACATGGAGATACATACACACAGACAAGAAGGCCACGTGAAGAAGGAATAGAGATTGGAGTGATGTATCTACAAGCCAAGGAACACCAATGATTGCCAGTAACCACCAGAAGCTGTAAGAGGCAAGAAAGGATTCTTTTCTAGGGCATTCAAAAGGAACATGACCTGTCAACACCTTGATTTCAGACCACCTTGATTTTAGCCTTCAGAACTGTGAGAGGATAAATTTCTATTGTTTGAAGCCACCTAGTTTTTAGCAACTTTTTACATCAGCCCTAAGAAACCAATACATATGTTTAAAGGATTGTAAGAACAAAATAATACAAAAACAAAGAAGAATATGCAGCAGATATCATATGTGGCCTGCAAAGCCTGAAATATTTCCTGGCTAGCCCTTCAGGAAAAGTTTATGTACCCTTGCCTTAGAGGCTTATGTTAAAACTTTTAGTGGGTGGGTCCATAGCAGCCTTCCATCTGGGGATAGCTTGTCCTTACTACTAACGGTTGACCCTTCTGGGATCTCCTCTCCAAGCCCCAGGTGATGAATAAGCACGCTCTGCTCAGCTGGTTCAACACTTCTCTGCCCCACATGAGCTCTTTGCATAGCCTTGTGTAATCTCAGCCTATGCCTGCATGGTTTAGTAGTCAGCTGACTCAATGGGATGCCTGTGCATTTTTTCAGCATTGCTTCTTTGTGGAACTCTGTTTTGCAACTTACAGACACCTCACTCAGCCTCTCCGAATTCTGATCACCTCAACTTAGGGGGATGGTCAGGCTCTGTTTGGGATCCATACCTCTGCTCCCTGGTCTGGAATGTGACATCCAGCAGGGTATAAGGGTATAAGGCTCAAAGCAATCCTGTGCTATTTCCTGTCCAATATCTGTAAATATTTTAAAATATATTTTGTTGCTTGATCATGTTGCCTGTTGCTTGATCATATTTGGAAGTAAAAGCCCACTAAAAGATAAAAGCCCACTTAGATTTTATCTTTATTCTCTTAAATGTTGGCCGGTATATCTGAGTTTAATAAGAAGAGTTAAGCATACGATCCATGTCTTAACCTGGGATATTATAAAACTTCTTCCCTGTCTAATGCCAGAGTGCCTATTTAATTCCGTAAAACTCATCAATAGCCCAATCCCAGATTGTCTGTTTGATGTAAAAGGTGACTTTCTAGGGAAGGACAGAAACCTGCTCCTAAAACCACACTTTATAACAATGCAGATCTGTTACAGGCTAATCTTCCAACCAAGAAAAAAAAAGTATTTTCTAAAAAATCCAAGAAATAAGACCAACATTATATTTTTGCTTTTATTTTTTTTTGACACATAAGATGTCTACAATTCTTTGTTTTCTACATAATCAAGTTTCTGATGTTTGAGAGAGGCCCCAAATCATCCAATGCAATAGTGTATATAAATGGAGTCAGAGAGTTATATGCAGTTATACAACTCCCAAAACAAATTAATTAGTAAAATAAGTGAATCATTTCAAAATATTACATTAGTTCTTGGAGGCCTTGCTACAACCGTCTGCTTATATGTAAAGACAAATAAAAAGGAAAATATACCAAAAATTATACAGGAAAATCAGTTCTAAGAGGGAAGTTTATAGTAATAAACAGCTACATTAAAAAAGAAGAAAGGTCTTAAATAAACAATCTAATTTTATATCTTAATGAATTAGAAAAAGAAGAATAAGCTAAGCCCAAAGTTAGCAGAAGAAAGTAAGTAATAAATCTTGGAGCAGAAATGCATGAAATAGACACTAGAAAAACAATAGAAAAATGGAAAAAATGTAGTTTTTTGAAAAGACACACACAGCTGGCAAACCCTTAGCTAGACTAATCAAGGGGAAAAAAAGAGAATATTTGAATAAATTTAATGAGAATTAAAGAGGGCACATTACAACTGACGCCACAGAAATTAAAAAAAAAGATTATAAGGGACTCTTGTAAATAAATTTTTGCCAACAAATTGGACAACCTAGAAGAGATAGATAAAGTCCTAGAAACAAACAACCTCTCAAGACTGAATCATGAAAAAGTAGGAAGCCTGAAACACCAATAACAAATAAGGAGATTGAACCAGCAATTAAAAACTTCTTAACCAAGAAAACCTCAGGACCAGATGACTTCACAGTCACAAGTATTTAAAGACGAGTTAATACCAATCTTTCTTAAACTCTTCCAAAAAAACTGAAGAGGGAACATTTCCAACTCATTTTGTAAGGCCAGCATCACCCTGACACCAAAGCCAGACAAAAACATGAGAAAAGTACACACCAGTAACCCTGATGGGCATGGATGTAAAAACGTCAACAAAATATTAACGAACTGCGTTCAGCAGCACATTAAAAGGATCATACACCATGATCAGGTGGGATTTATTCCTGGAATGCAAGGATGGTTCAACATAAGCAAATCAATCAATATGATATACCACATTGACCAAATGAAGGATAAAAAGCATGTTATCATCTCAATAAATGCAGAAAAAGCATGTGACAAAATCTGATACTCTTTCATGCTTTTATACAAAACTATAACTAACTGATTCCTTGTCTTTAAAAAAGGTGAGTTAGCGACAATGAAATATTTTCTAAATAATTACAAGATAGAAATCTAATAGCTCTAAACCTCTTTTTCATTTGTTCATATAGAAGAATGGTATACACAGAGTTTATATTTCTCACAATATTATTACCAATTGAGTTTCTCAGGAAAACATACTTTCTCCATTTTTTTCTTTTTTAATGAAAGCTTTTCCTCCCGGCCCCATACCATCATATGTTATATTCTTTAAAACCTTGGGAAAACAAAGAGCAAAAAAATATATGTTCTTTTCAGTTTAAATACATCTACTGTTAATTTTTGGTATGTATAGCTCCTTATTGTTGCTGTCTCTTTCCATCTCTCTGGCTCTCTTTATCTTTCTCTCTCTTTAGACACACAAACACACACACACTGTATTAGTTACTGTTCTTTGAGGAAACAAATAGAATATATACGTATATATATTTACATAAACATATGAGATTTAACATAAGGAGTTGACTCACGTGATTATGTAGACTAAAAATTCCAACAATCTGCTGTCTGCAAGCTGGAGACCCAGGACAGCTGATGTTGTAAATTTCGGTCTGAGTCCAGAGGCCTGAGAACTAGGAGAATCAATGGTGTAAGTTCTTGTCCAAGGGCAGGAGAAGACCAATATCTCAAGCAGTCAGAGAGTAAGAATTCAAATTCCCTCTACCATTATGTTCTGAGTCTTCACAGGTTGGATGATACAACCACCCACATTGGAGAGGGCCATCTGCTTTACGCAGTCCACCAATTCAAATGCTCATCTCTTTCTGAAACACCCTCACAGACATATCCAGGAGTGATGTTTAACCAGATACCAGGGCATGCCATGGCCCAGTCTAGTTGACACATAAATTAGTTACCATGTACACACACATACCCCACACAGTATGTCTCAAAGAGAACAGATAATAATAGCCAACATGTAATGAACAATTACTATATACTAGGACGTGACTTAAGTGTTTTACAAACTCCATCTTATTTAATACTCAAACAATTATTAATACCATTCCCATGGAAATCAAGGTTTGGGTAAGTAATGTAAGTCACCCAGCTTTCCATCTTACTAAAGTCAGGTTGAGGCAGGATTAAAAGCCAGCTCCATATTCTCATAAATAGTATTTTATCATATAGTTAGATATTATAATTCAGGTTGAGTTTAGTGGCTGACTACTGTTCAGATTTCCAGACTGCAGGACAGTTCATCTGACTTTCTTCTATTTTTATTTTCTTAGATTTCCCTAATTTCTTCCTTCCTCCCTCCTTCACTCCCTCCCTCCTTCCCTCCCCCTTTCTTTCTTTCTTCTTTCTTTCTTTCCTCCTTCTTTCTTTCTTTCTTTTTCTTCCTTCCTTCCTTCCTTTCTTTCCTTCCTCTCTTTCTTTCTTTCACTGTTACCACATGCCAACATATATTTTACAGTTTTCTTTGTGGGTAACTTATTTCTGACTATTTCCTTAAAACAAATTATTAAATCATTTGAACTTGCATAAGGAATTATGGTACATAGTACCATATTGTCTTCCAGTTTGTAAATTCTCCTCTATGACTCACCCTATTGGAAATATTATACTATGGTATAATAAAATATGAATCAGAGATAAATAGACATTATATCTTGAGTACCTCCTTTTTTTTCTGTAACTTTACTTTAAATCTTCATGTTATTATTGATTAAATTGTATATATTAAAGAGTCTTTGGGCATTATTTAAAATTTAGGAAAGAGGCTCTATGGCAGATTCAATTAAGTAGAATTTCCTTGGAGAGGGCTCAAGGATCTGTTTAAGACAAGAAGTCTCTAGATGATTGTGACGCACAGCAAAGTTTAAGAACCACTGATGCATGCTGATGTTCCAGTGCCTTAATTTGACCCTATCTACTATCAACAGACATAGAACACAGTAACGTGATGCAACTAGCAAACTTCTTCTCTATTACTCGTCCTCCTCCAGGTGATTCTTTTTTCCATTTCAAGGAAATGTTCTTTTTTTTGTAAGTCCAGATGTATTCAGCTAATTTCAGCCCATAGTGCCAGTAAGTTAGTTATCACACATCAAAATTCCAGCCTACTGTTAACATGAAGTTACTACAGTTGAAAATCAACATTAATTATTGAATATTCTGAAGATGCTTAAGCTATGATATGTTTAAGTTTGATAACTATGCTTAAGCTACAATAACTGAAGTATAAAACCAGGTCATAAAATGCAAGAATGTTAGTGGTTCACACAGAGATTCATCCAAAATAAAATATGAATTACAAAGATTGCTTAGATCTTTTTCAAAACAAAATGTAAATAAAAGGTATATGTGTGTGTATCTGAACAACTAGTGAATCTATTTATTAGGTATTTACTTTTTAAAAAAAGCAGATTTAATAATGTATATTATACATACTATAAAACTTCACTCATGTAAAGTATACTACAGAGTTGTGTAACCATCAACACAATTTGATTTTAGAATATTTCCATTGCTCCAAAAGGAAGCCTCATGCCCATCTGTAGTTACTCCCCATTCCCACCCTCTCTCCAAACACCAATCTACCTTCTGTCTCTAAAGATTTGCCTTTTCCAAAAATTTCATATAAATGGAATCAAGTAAAATGTATTCTTTTGTGCCTGGCTTCTTTCATTTTGCATCTTTTTGAGTTAAGCTATGTTGTAGCATATCTTAGTATTTCATTACTTCTTATTCCTTAGTAATATCCTGTCATACAGGTATAGCACATTCTATTTATGTATTTATCAGTTGATGGACATTTTAGTTGTTTATTAAAATACAACATAATTGTTTATGTTAAAAATCCTATGGACACTGTAAAAAACTATTTGAAAAATAAATTAATCAATGTGCAAGAATATATATCAATACACAAGTATATATGTTTATCCTATATAATACCAACAAATTAAAAATAAAAATTTAAGATAAAGTACTATGTACTATAGTATGAGGAAGTATTAAATGCTTAGTATTAAACCTAACAAAATATATGTAGGATCTGTACACTGAAATCTACAAAGTATTGCTGTGAGAAATTAAAGAACTAAGCAAATGGAGATAACGTATCAAGGATCAGAAAACTCAATATTGTTAGTTTGTCACTTCTGAAATTGATCTATGAATTCAGTGCAATCTCCATCAAAGTCTCAGTAAGGTTTTGTTTGTAGAAATTTAAACTGATTCTAAAGTTTTTTTGGATATGTCAAGGACCTAGAACAGACAAAACAATTTTGAAAAAAAAAAAGTTACATATCTTAAAGTACCCGATTTCAAGACTTATCATGAATATATATATTATAGTATAATGGTAGGTATAAATATAATTGGAACAGAATACATAGTCCAGAAATAGAATACAACATATGTAGTCAATTAATTTTCTACAAAAGTGGCAATGATATTCCATGGGTAAAGGAACATTTTTGTTTTGTTTTTAAACAGTGGCTGCTGGATGACTCCATAGCCATATAAAAAACAAAAACCCTGACCCTTATTTCACACCATATGCAAAAATAATGGATGCAAAACAGATAATGGGCTTAACATAAGTCTTTAAAAAACTTCTAGATAAAAAAATAAAGAACACCTTTGCAGTCCTAGAGTAGGCAAGAATATTTTAGAAAGAGCACAATAGGATGAATCATGAAAGAAAACATGATGAATTGTATTTTATCAAAATTAAAATCTTCTGACCTTCAACAGACACCACTAAGAAAATGAAAAAGCATAAATTGGTACAATACAGTGATACTAGAGGTATCTGACAAAAGAATTATATACAGACTATATAAAGAATTCTATAAGTTATTCATTTAAAAAAAGCAAAGAAATGTGGTTTAAAAAATGATTTAAACAGACATTTCTCATAAGAAGATATAGAAATAGGCAATAAGCACAAGAGCAGATATTCAATATCACTGGCCATTAGGCAGTTACAAAGTTAGAATCATGATTAGATACTATTACATAACTTATAGAACAGCAAAAATTTTTAAAGATTGATAATTAAACATTATCAAGGATGTAGTGTGATGTGAATTTTCATACATGCATGGTGGTATTATATAAAGTGGCACAATTATTTTAGAAAATAGTTCATGGTTTTCTTATAAAATTACTTTACAGCATAAATTTACTTTTAAACATAAACTTAAAACATGCTCCAGCCATTCCTTCACAAAGCATTTACCCAGGAGAAAGGACATATAAATCTGCAAAAAAGACATACACAAACATTCATAGCAGCATCATTCATAATAACAAAAAACTGGATACAACTAAAATGTCCATCAGCTGAAAAACGCATAAACAAATTGTGCTATATCTACAGGATGTAATTTGGTTCAGCAATACAAAGGGTAATACATCTAATTTATGGATTAATATCGAAAAAATATCATGCTGAACATAGGAAGCCACACACAGCACATACTTCATAATTCTATTTCTATGAAGCTAAAGAAAAGCAAATCTATTCAGACAAATGTGCATGATGACATACAATCAGGAGTTGCCTGGGGTGGTAGATTATAAGAACTGAGGAAAGTTACTAGGAGACTTTTACCAGTGATGGAAATGTTCTATGTCTTGATTGTGGTAGTGTCTACAAATGGTTAGATTGTATTGCATTAGATTTGTTCTCAACGTTTATTTTTAAAAATTAAATTAAGAGCTATATCTCAACCTCTTACAGTGGTTCTGCCATTAATTTATTGAGTCACCTTTGATAAATTGCCTAACTTTACAGGGCTTTTCTAAACTGAAAGAAAACAACTTAGACTAAGAAAATCTCTAAGGTGTTATTTCAGTTCCAATTTCTAAAATTCTATAATGTACAATAGTAAAACAACATAATAAAAATATAATAGGCAAAGTAGATGTTATTTTAAAAAGTATTCTATATGAAAAGCAAAAGAATGACCTTTTGCCTGCGTTATATGCTAAAAGTGGGGGGAAAAGTGTGATTGGAAACAGTAATTTCAAAGCGATATATTTTAAATCTTTGTGTGGAAGGTTAATTTTGCTGGTTGCAAATACACATAAATTGAATAGAATGAGTAGTGTTTCTGGAAGAAACTAAATCGAAGGCATGTTTCACTAAACTGATGACGTGCTCATTTGATGGATATAATAGCTAAAGCAGTCGCAAGCCAAAAACAGGAGACACATGCTCTGGGTGTGAATTTTATTTAGGGAAAATGACTCATGTCAATAAGGAGTTGAAATAAAAAATACTCAAATCATGAAAATTAGCCTCATTACTTTGAATTCAAAATTCAATATCATGAGGCAATTTTCCTAGTAAACTATTGTCCATAGTGTTTACTTTTATCTGATAAGTCATATCTTTTTATTCAAGGCACAAATTGTACCTTTCTCTCCTCCCTTAAAAAATACGATCCACATCAGAAACCAAAAATGTAAAATTGTTTCCCAGTTTCTCCCATTTAGTGTTATGAGTATTAACAGACCAGAGTGGCAAAAGGACAATAACACCTTAGACATCTGATTGCTAACAAACTTTTCCGACAAACCATGTTGCCATGCGTTTAACTAACTTCCTTCTGGGGATCTAATACCACTTCTGCTTAAACTTTGCTTCAAACTGTTCTCTGCTTTCATTTGAAATTGGCTTTTGATCATAGATCTTGTGCTGTAAAAAGAATTGGGTCCTACCTTTTTATCCCTTTCTTTTTAAAAATTTCTTTTTTAAAGATCTGGAGCCAACTTGACTCACTTATAGCTATGTATATCTTCATTATGTCATCCTAAGCGCTGAAATCCTTATTTCTCTTTCACTGGGTGTTCCATCAGCTTTTGTCATTCGCACTTACCGTCAGTTAGCAAGAGCTGATTAATGTGGAAAATAACAAGGACTACTTAGAACTGCAAAATGTTGGTTCTCTTGAGTACCATTGCTATGTATGTTCTGTGACAAAGAATTTATGACTACCACGATTATCCTTTTATAATCAGATAAGCTGGGCAAACCCTGTGCTTTAAGACTTCAAAGGAATGTTTCCGCAGAGTCAGCTTTGCCAGTCCCACACTGTCCTGATATTTTGTCTCTTTGTTTATGCTTTTAGTGAATTAAAATAGTAAATTCCAATTACAAACATTGTCAAAACACTTTCATTGACAGGTTGCTTAAGGATAAAGTTAAAAAAAGACACAGAAGAACTATACACTGAGAACCACAAAATAACATTCATGGAATGGAATGGACCTATAATTGAATGCAATTCCAAGAAAAATCACAAGGGGTTTTTATAGGTATTGAGAAACTAACTGAACGATTCACATGGTGAAACAAGGACCTAGAAGCAAAAATAATCTTGAAAAACATTTTATATCCTACAACATCTGATTTCAAGTTCTGAGGATAGACTGCAGATCAATGAAACAAAATAAAGGATCCTGAGTTGTGCGCGCTCTCTCTCTCTCTCTCTCTTTCTCTTTCTCTCTGTGTCTCAAGATGGGATTTGCTTGAAATGACTTTAAGGGAAATCTCTGGTATGATGAAAACATTTTCTATTTGTTGATATGTGGTGGTATACACATGGGTTGCCAAATTTTACCAAACTGGTGTCATGTGCTTAAAATCTCTATACCTTCCTATACTTAAATTTTACTTGAAGTGTAACAAAACAACAAAAATAGAAACAAAGTGACCTGCAAATGAGAAATTATATTTTAAATGACCAACTATTAGAAAAATTAGAGAGTCTGGCTGAACTGAATTGGAATTTAAATATAACAATTTTTAAAATTTCATTTTTAGCAAAGAGTAGTTAGGTTCAGTAACATTGATAGCAACAATATCAACAGCAGTCTTATTTTGAAAGAGTAGTATGATTTAAAAATAATAATCTGGAAGGGGAAGATTTGTGTAAATATGTAAAATGTATTTGTGTATTTAATCATTTCTGAATTATTTTTTGATTTTTAAGTACAGAGAATAACATTACAGACTGCTGTTTACTCATTTAAATCTATTTCATTCTATCAATTGCTCATATTTGCATCAACTGTAACTCTATCAATTGTTTATATTTGTATCGGGCTTCTTTTTAAAGAAACTATTCTGATACCATAGATGATATTAATGTACCCTCCTCAATTCCATTCCCTCCTCCCTATCTACAGAATGCAAATACCTTTAAATAGCTTGGCAATATTTCCCATAATAGACATTAAATTTGTAAGATATATGATATTTATACATGTTTTAAACTCTAAGTAATACCACACTATATAGTCCCTTCAGCACTTATTTATATGCTCACCATTATCTTAATGGGATTTACCTATGCACAAAATTATGTATGATTTTAACAAACAAACATTTAGCGTCTTCTTTTTTTTGACGATAGCAGTATCCTTCTTGTTGGAACGTTTGGGAGCTCAGGGTCTATATAACATCAAGAAGAATGTCTCCATGAATGCCTGGGCCAGAACAGAGAGCAGGTTCTACATGTAGTTAATGCTCTGTTAAAATCTGGATGTCGAATTGGACTCTGGTTCATAAAGAGAAAGAAGCATACTGAAGTGCATGTTGATCTATATGCTTACCATATAGCTTGCTTTGATAGTCTGAATTTTTTGCTCACTACAAGGAATGGTAAGGTCAAATTTTCATTGAATAACCTCTGCATTTGTGGACAGAAAAACATTGTCATTTTTAAATACTGTGCCACTTAACTCCCCATTTCTGCAAGGCCACTTAATATTTCCGGTAGCATGATTATGTGGTATTCCTCAGGTCCACTTATAAAGAGCTGTAAGTGATACCCATTGCTTTGTGAAATATTTTTTTTTCTATTTCTGGAACAAGACCGTTAAAGGGGATGATTTTGATAAACACACAAGAAAGCACAGTTTTATCTTTCTGCTTATAGCACCCGGTTATGAATCACTCTTTAAGCAGCTCTAGTCCTGTGATCAAATTGTGTCTCTAGGCATCCTGCCCTCACAGATAACAATATTGTAAACACCTAGACTGATAATGCTCACCTCCAAACACAGCTCAGCACCATAAGATACTCATTTGTGACTAACATACTATATTAGTCTTCTGGAGCGGCTGCAACAAAATACCACAGACTGGATGGCTTAAACAATAGAAATTTATTTTCTCACAGGCTAGAAGTAAAAGATCAAGGTATACACAGGGTTGGTTTCATTGAGAACTGTCTTCCTGGCATGCAGGCAGCTGCCCTCTTGCTATGTCCTCACATGGCCTAGCCTATCCTTTGTGCCCATGTGCAGAGAGAAAGGACTCTGCTGTCTTTTTCTCTTTACAAAAGGACACTACTTCTATCCGGTTAGGGCCTCTCCCTTACGACTTCACTTCATCCTAATTGTCTCCCTAAAGGCCTATCTCTGAATACAGTCACATTAGGCATTAGGGCTTCAACATATGAATTTGGTGAGAACACCATTCAGTTCATAACACATACACAACCATACAGGATTAAAATTAACGAAACTTACATGATTCAGATAGCCCAGTCTCTGATTTGTTTATACTATTATTTTCCTCCTGACTTAGTTAATATTTACTTTAAGTGGTATATCTATTTTAATAAAAAATTTATTTTACTTTTATAACTTATGCTGTTCTTTGTCAACTGCAAAATTGACATGAAATTTTAAACTATATTTAGGTAAAAGGAGTATTTTAACTTGATCCAAACACTACATGGGATTTTCTAAGGGTGACTCTGTCCACTCTTAAAGTAAGATCTTTTATTATGGCCATTGCTTAGAAAAACAAATTTTTCAAGTTCAGCAAACCTTGGTTTTTGCCTATGAATTACTGAATTTTAAATGATGATTTTTACATAGGTTAAGTGCCTTGATTTGGAAAAAGTTTAATCTAGATACAAAATTAATAGTTACACCATAACAAAACAACTTGTGAAATGGATCAGAGGAACCACCCCCAGGGACTTGGAAATGAATTGCTTACTATAGTCTGTAGTAAATAACCTAATTTTTATTTCCAAAACAGTTATATAACATGGGTTTCCTAGAACAGAGTGTGGCTCTCCCAGCTGGTGTTACTGGTAGAAGAGTGCATTCACTTAATTTTCAGCCTATATTTACTAAGATGTTTGGTGTGGTTTTGTTGTGAATATTTGTTTCTGTGTTTTTTCCTCCTGCCCTTCAGAGAATCAAGTCTGTGTACTGAGCTTTAGCAATGCATTCCCACTGCAGTTTCCTACCTTTTATAAGGGAGAATAACTAGGAGTATAAACAATTTGTTAGAAGCAGATGAATCTTAATATCTATTTAGCAAGTACTGGAAACTGAAAAACAGGTTTACACTCCACATTTTGCATTTTTTCTTTATCTTCTCCTGAATATCAAAAATATCTTTAAAAGCCATATATATGAATAGGAAGATTAAAATCTTAGGGGTAATTTATAGTTGATACATAAACAATATTAGTAAGATATCTGTGTGATATAGGAAAATGTTTAATCATATAGTGTATATTGATATTTTTAGAGAAATCATTTAGATTGTTTTTCTAAGTCTCTCTTATGATAAGTTTTGTGGGCACTCAACATCCTGTGAGTTGATAAATCAATAAAATTTCATTAACCATCACAAAGATTATGAAATCTGTAGTTATTTCAGAATAGAGAAGTCATGGCATCAGGCCAATGGCTTGAAAAAAACAAAACACAGAAATTTAAAACTTAGAGGTACAATATTCGGTGTTAGTTCCTCTAGCAAAATGTATGCATCAAAACAAATGATGCCTAAGACAGAAAACCTGGTTTTGTGCAAAAATCTTCTAAACCTTTTAGAGATAATCAAGTCAGTGAAATAGAAATACCGTAAAAATATACTTTTATCAATATGCATTATTCATTTTACTTTGCTATTTTTAAGACACGTAAATGTGTTCCATTTGCAAATAAATATTTATCTCAATTATTGCTACTTGAGCATGTAATTTAAAATCAATGTGCACACACATACATAAAATGTAAATTGTAAGTATTATTGCATCCCTTGCCTGTTAGATGAGTGACTGTAATTTCATCTGTCATTATTGAATGAGAAATTGAAAATAACCAATAAATATGATAGACAAAAAATGAAAGGGAAGGATATGCTTTGTACTCAAGAGTGCAATTGGAGTGATTGACAAAGCATATTTAGGGAGTCATATTTCAATCACATCAGAAACGTAATGTATACCTCACTGTATTTGTCAGCTTGGGCTGCTATTACAAAATACCACAGATTGGGTGGCTTAAACAACAGGAGTTATTTTCTCAAAGTCTGGAGGCTAGAAGTCTGAGATCAGAGGTCTAGCATGTTCAGGTTCTGGTGAGAGCTCTGTTCCTGGCTTGCAGATGGTCGCCTTCTCACTATGTCCACACATGGCACAGAGAGAGCTCTGGTGTCTCTCCCTCTTTTTATAAGGGCACCAGCTCTTTGGGTCAGGGTTCCACCCCTGTCACATGAGGGAGAAGTTTTGATCGTGTACTGGATGTCTTATATGAAAGTTTTATTGATGATTAAAACTTGGTATGATGCTCTTTTCATCCCAATATCATTTTTCTTTTGCTCTGATAGGTACCTAATTTAGAGAAGCTAGTTTTGCCTGATAACATTAATTCAATAAGAAATTGAGATAATTTAAATCTAGACTTTTGACTCTGAAAAGTGACTCTATTTCCAGTTCATCTGTACTGCTAGGGGTCCAACTAAAACCTTGAGTGTTTTACAGAGACCCTACTCCTTAGTAGACTCTAAATTCTAATTTGTGTTCTTCAAACCTGTCAAAAACTCTGCTCAAGTTATTAGATTCTCAGCCACAGTTTCCAAAAATGCCAAACCTCCTGGGATTTTTATCCTCTGGGAAGGAATCGCAGCAAGTATCTGGCCCCCTCTCTGTTGTCATGGATTTCAGTCCGAATTCCATACTTCATTGGCAGCTTTTTAATCTATACAACACATTTTCATAACTAATTTTCACCTTTACAAATTGTTTTCAACATTAGGGTTGATCAAGACAACCTAGCACACAAGCACCAAAAGAATTATGTGTTAGAAATAATATACGTTTGAAAGACAAGCCCTTAACTGAGTTTTGGGAAGGCAGAGATCACTTCATATTCATCATTTTATACATGGTATAAATTTGCCTGGGATATAGGGAATGTACAATTCATTGCTTCTGGATGTTTTCATAAATAAATGAAAATGTTCATTTCATTTCTCACAAGGAAAAAAAATAATCAATCCAAAAGCAGGAATTCAAGACATATGATAAAGATTGGTGTTATTAAAAATGTATATTTAGGGCTTCCTGGTGGTGCAGTGGTTGAAAGTCCGCCTGCCGATGCAGGGGACACAGGTTTGTGCCCCAGTCCGGGAGGATCCCACATGCCGCAGAGCGGCTAGGCCCGTGAGCCATGGCCGCTGAGCCTGCGCATCCGGAGCCTGTGCTCCAGAACGGGAGAGGCCACAACAGTGAGAGGCCGCGTACAGCCAAAAAAAAAAAAAAATATATATATATATATATATATATATATATATATATCTGCCCTCTTTTATTATTGTCTCACTCTCTTTAAATTAATTCTTTAGTAGTTTTCTACAATATGGATTTGACAGTTCTTACAATCTGAGCTGTAGAGACAAGTCAACTTTGAAATAAAATTATGGTTTAATTATATTTCTCCCAACTAATTATAGCAAGAACCTTGTAATGAAAAAATATTTTATTGATGTAGTTCTCCTATTGCTCACAATTTTTTTTTTATTCCATAGGATAAAATAAATGATGGAATTCAGTTTTCACATGAATATTTTTCGAATACCCTTGATTAAAAAAGATAACACTTATTTTTTTTTCCTAAGAAATGATAAATTGGGGAAGTAAGAGAGACCTTTAGGAATATGTAAAACCCAATTAAGCATTCTTTTAAGTATTGGGTTTATGTGAGTTAATGTTCTTTAATAAATCAAGATGAAATTTTCAAAGATGAACAAAATACAAAAGGTAGCAATGGATCATCACATAAATAATTTTTAAAAATCATCCTCTAATCTTTTTAATCATAAAATTGTTCATAAAAGGAAACTTTTCAGTTTTCTTTTGCAATTTTTCAATTTTAATTTTTCAAGAGCAGAAAATGCTTTGTGTAAAGAGACAACTTGTTATTACAGTAAAAAGAAAAATATATATACATACTAATTTCAAAGCAACCATTTTTATGTTAAGATTGTGAACACTACAATAAAACTCAGCGTTTAAATTCCATTATGAGTCATTCTAAATGCAATGCCAAAGAAGTTAATTTGAGAATTCCAAAAGATTCAATGCAAATTATTAATCAATAAACCCATTTGTACCCAGAACAACTTAGTGTCACTTACTCAAGGATTATTTAGTTCAAGGATTATCTTGAATCACCAAATTTTTTTCTATCTACTGTATTTTTTTCTACAATATTCTAAAAAGCTGTTGTTTTTCCCAACTTAAAAAATAAAACTGACTTCTGGTTTCCTGTCATGCAGCAGATAAGGAGCTTAGAAGTCATAATTCCATCCTAACAAGTAAAAAGCTGAAGCAACTAAAAAATCAACAATCCTCCTTAGATCTGTCAGAGAAGCGAGGTTGCAGGGCAAACCACAGTCCCCAAATTGGAGAGACAGATGAGCAGACATAGAGTATCAGTACTAACCAGGGCAGCAACTTCTGCAGTAAGCACTGTTTGGGTTGAGAAAGCTAGCCGTAATTGAAAAATTTCTGGTGGCTCAGCAAGGACAAGTCTGAGAGTTAAAAACTCCTAGGAGGGGCTTCCCTGGTGGCGCAGTGGTTGAGAGTCCACCTGCCGATGCAGGAGACACGGGTTCATGCCCCAGTCCAGGAAGATCCCACATGCCGCAGAGCGGCTGGGTCCGTCCGTGAGCCATGGCCGCTGAGCCTGCGCGTCTGGAGCCTGTGCTCCGCAACGGGAGAGGCCACAGCAGTGAGAGGCCCGCGTACCGAAATAAAAATAAATTAATTAATTAATTAAAAAACTCCTAGGAGATCCAGTCACTGGAGAATATTCAACTTCACATTGTGATTTTTACCTTCAGGAATTCTACAGGTCCTCATAGCAAATATTAGAGAAAAATCTCAAGCGTCTGACAGGGGGAGGCAAAATGGAACTATTTTGAAATATTGCAGCACATTCTGCTCCTCTTTACAAGGCCAGCCCTCAGGAGAAACAATTTTACCAGAGCCTAAAGTGCTGGGGTCCTATTAGAATCTAACCCACCTGGGACATGGCAATACCCAACTCCAGCTGGCTCTAATGTTGCACATGAGGAAAGGGAAATGCCCAACGCCAGCCCCCTCTAGTTATCCTATCCCACCAAAATGGGGGGAAAAACCCTGAGTGGCACTGGTGAAGTTTACAATCCAGGGGTATAGACTCACCAAAACACCGAGACTTAGTCATAGGACTATAGAATGATTTCCCATTCTACTACCTTCCTATGGCCTTCCCATTCTACTACCTTCCTAAAATGAAAAGGATTCATTTTACCCAGGTTAACATATAGACCTTTCAACAACAACAGCAACAAAAATATGAAAGAAACATACTAAAAGAAAAACAAAAACGTAGTTTGAAGAAGGTGAACCAACGTGAAAGCCAGAGTCAGACGTGGCAGGAATGTTTGGAATTATCAGACCAGGAATTTTTAGAAACTGTGATTAATATGCTAAGGGTTTAAATGGAAAAGTAGATAACAAGCAAAAACACATGGGTAATGTAAGCAGAGACAAATTTTAAGAAAGAAAAAAACAAAAGAAATGCTAGTTTGATTTCTGGTTCCTCATAAAAGGAGCTCTGGGGGCTTCCCTGGTGGCGCAGTGGTTGAGAGTCCGCCTGCCGACGCATGGGACACGGGTTCGTGCCCTGGTTCGGGAAGATCCCACATGCCGTGGAGCGGCTGGGCCCGTGAGCCATGGCTGCTGAGCCTGCGTGTCTGGAGCCTGTGCTCCGCAACGGGAGAGGCCACAACAGTGAGAGGCCCGCGTACCGCAAAAAAAAAAAAAAGGATCTCTGAAGTCACCACTTTGTCTTAACAACAAGTAGAAAATTGAGAGAATGAAAAATCAACAACTCTTTTGTGATTCATAAGGAGATAAAGAAACAGAGAAAATCACTGCCTCCAAGATCTGAGAAACCAAAAGGCGAATACCAAGAATAATAACTCACCGGATCAGACTCCTGTAGAAAGCCCCTGGAGGAACAGTGCCAGAGTAGAGAAACCAGACTCAAATTGGCGAATTCGTTGGAGGCTCAGCGTGGACAAGTCCGAGTGTAAAAACTCCAGGGCGCCAAGTGACAGGGGCTCAGCACAATTTTGAGAGATTTACCACCATGAGCTCAACAGGCTCCCACAGTAAGTATCAGAGAAAAATTCCCATCAGCTTCAGACTGTGGAAGTAGAAGAGCAACTGTTTTGAAATACGCCAGCGCTCTCTCTGTTCTTCTTAACAAAGGCTGCCCTCCAGAGAAATGTTAACGAGTACCTAAATGGCTGGGGAATTATCAGAGCCTAATTGACCTGGGGAAGAGAAATACCCAACCCCAGGCCATGCTAATCATCCTCTCCCACCTAAGGAGAGGAAAAATAAAAACACTTGTCACGTTCACAGTCCAGAGGCATAAGCTCAGTAAAAGGCTGAAACCTAATCATGGCACTATATAAAGCTTCCCCTTCTCATACACCTTACCATCATATTACTAAAGCCTATTTTTTTTTTATTGAAGTATAGTTGATTTACAATGTTGTGTTAGTTTCTGGTATACAGCAAAGTGATTCAGACCATATATATATATATATATATATATATATTCTTTTTCATATTCTTTTCCATTATAGGTTATTATAAGATATTGAATATAGTTCCCTGTGTTATACAGTAGGACATTGTCGTTTATTTTATATATAGTAGTTTGTATCTGCTAATCCCAAACTCCTAATTAAAGCCTTTTTTTTTTGCAGTTTCTTTTACTAGGTACATCACATCCAGCTATTGCGAAAAAATTAGAAGGCATACAAAAAGGCAAAAAATACAATTTGAAGACTCAGAGTAAACATCAGAAACAGCCATGACAGGAACAATAGAATTATCAGACCAGGAATTCAAGATAACTATAATTAATATGCTAAGGGCAGGGCTTCCCTGGTGGCTCAGTGGTTGAGAGTCCGCCTGCCGATGCAGGGGACACAGGTTCGTGCCCCGGTCCGGGAAGATCCCACATGCCGCGGAGCGGCTGGGCCCGTGAGCCATGGCCGCTGAGCCTGCGCGTCCGGAGCCTGTGCTCTGCAAAGGGAGAGGCCACAGCCATGAGAGGCCTGCGTACCACAAAAAAAAAAAAGGTGCTAAGGGCACTAATGGATAAACAGCATGCACGAACAGACGGGGAATGTAAACTGAGAGATGGAAATCCTAAAAAGAAAGTTAGAGATGCAAAATACTGTAACATAATTGAAGAATGTTTTCATGGGCTTATTAGTAGATTATACACGGCTGAGGATAGAATCTCTGAGCTTGATGATATCTCAATAGAAAATTTAAAAACTGAAACACAAAGAAAACAAAAATTGAAAAAAATAACCCACCATACTATCCAAGGACTTTAAGAAACTACAAAATATGTAATATATGTATACTGGGACCACCAGAAAGAAAAGAATAAGAGAAAATAATAGAAGAAATATTTGGAATAATAATCAGTGTGCATTTTCCCAATTTAATGTCAGATACCAAACCATAGATCCAGGAAGCTCAGAGAATACCAAGCAGCATAAATGCCCCAAACAAACAAAAAACGTAAAACACCTTGGAATATAATTTTGAAAATATATAAAATCAAAGATAAAGAAAAATCCTGAAAGAAGGCAGAGGGAACTCCCCTCCGCCTTACCTATAAAGGAACAAAGACAAGAATTCTTTCGGACTTCTCAGAAACCTCGCAGTGAAAAGAGAGTAGAGTGAAATATTTATTGTTGAGAGAAAAAAAAAAAAACCACTAACCTAGAATTCTATGCCATGCAAAATTATCTTTCAAAATTGAAGGAAAATAAACACTTTCTCAAACAAACAAAAACTGAGGGAACATGTTGTCAGTAAACCTACCTTGGAAAAAAATGTTGGAATAAGTTCCTTTAGAGAGAAGAAAAATAATATAGATCAGATACTTGGATGTATATAAAGAAAGAAACAGCATCAAAGGATTAGGTTAAGGTAAAATAAAAACTTTTTTAAAATTCTTAATTGATCTAACAGATAACACTTTGTTCAAAATAACAATAGCAACAATATATTTCATGTATGCTCATGTATATAAGTAATAAACACACATATATGTACATATATATGTATACATATATGGTTATATATAAGTGAAATGAATGATATAAATGACACAAGGGACAGGAAAGAGGAAGAAGGATTATTTTGTTATTGTAAGGTACTCACACTGCCTGTAAATTAGTATAGTATTATGTGAAATAGACTTGGATTAACTGTAAGTGTATATTGCAAAATCTAGGGCAACCACTAAAGAAAGTTAAAAAAAAAAAAAAGAGAAGTATAATAAACATGCTAAGAAAAGAGAGAAAATGGAATAGTATAATTACATTTTATGTAATGTATATAAATAATAGTATAATTATGCTCAATTAACACCACAAAGTGTACAAAAAGAAAATAGAACAAATGAACCAAATATAAAACAATAAAAAAATATGGTATATACTAATCCAATAATATCTGTAACCACTTTGACTGTCAATGGTCTAAATGTGCCAATTAAAAGAGACTGTCAGAGCAAATTAAAAAATAACTGCTAACCATACGTTACATGTAAGACACTCACTTTAAATATAAATACACATGTAGAGTAAAAGTAAATAGATGGAGAAAAAATACGATGTGAAGATGAATCAAATGTTAGCAGGAGGGGCCATATTAATTTCAGACAGAGAGGACTTCAAAGCAAGGCAAGTTACCAAGGATAAAGGGCATTACAAAATGATGAAGGGGGTCAATTCTCTAAGAAGACTTAACCATCCACCATGTGTATACACCTAAAATCAGAATGTCAAAATACGTGAGGCAAAAACTGATAGAACTGCAAGGAGAAATAGATGAAATAGATGAATTCACTAACATAGGTGGAGACTTTAACACCACACTATCAGAAATTGAAAGATCCAGCAGGTAGCAAATCAGTAAGGACATAGATGAACTC
The DNA here is from genome assembly GCF_963455315.2 of Globicephala melas. Lineage (NCBI taxonomy): Eukaryota > Metazoa > Chordata > Mammalia > Artiodactyla > Delphinidae > Globicephala > Globicephala melas. Next base: position 23,628,481 of record NC_083318.1, on the reverse strand, counting down.
AGCAATCAGCAATCAACTGGATATAATTGACATCAGAGAAAACTTCATCCAGCAAAAGCAGAATACGCATCCTTCTCAGGCTCACGTGCAACTTTCAACAAGATAGACCACATTCTGGGCTACCAAATACACATTTAATTTAAAAGAAGGAAATTATACAATGTCTACTGTCAGACAACAATGGAATTAAGCTAAAAATCAATAACAGAGAGATAAATAGAAAATCCCCAAATACTTGGATGTTAAACAATACACTTCTAAATAACACATAGGTAAAAGAATAAATCGCAAGAGAAATTAAAAATTACTTTTAATGAAATTGCAAACCATCTTCCAAAACTCACACAAGAAGAAAAAGACAATCTAAATAGGCCTATACCTATTAAATTGAATAATTAACAGCCTTCCAAAACAGAAAGCATCAGGCCCAAATAGGTTCATTTATATATCCTACTAAACATGTAAAAAGAAATCATACAAATACTCTACAATCCCTTTCAGAGGATGGAAGTAGAAGGCACACCTCCTAACTCATTCTATGAGGCCAGCATTATCCTAATAGTAAAACCAGAAAAAGACATGTAAAAAAGGAAAACCACAGAGAATATCTTTCATGAATATAGATCCAAAAATCCTCAACAGAACATTAGTAAAATGAATTTAACAATGTATAAAAAGAATTATACACCATGATCAAGTGTGATGTATCCTAGGTTTATAAGGCTGGTTCAACATTTGACAATTAACTAATATAATTCATCACATCAACAGACCAAAAAAGAAAATCCACATGATCATATCCATAGGTGCAGAAAAAGAATTTGACAAAATTCAAACATCCAATCATGAATAAAACTGTCAGTAAAGTAAGAATAGAGGGGAAATCTCTTGACTTGATAAAGACTAAATTTATACAAAAAAAAAATCCTACATCTAACATCATATTCAATGGTGAGAAAATTGAGGCCTTCCCACTAAGATCAGGCACAAGGCAAGGATGTCCCCTCTCACCACTAATTTTCCACATCGTAGTGGATTCCCTTGCTAATGCAAAGAGGCAATCAAAGGAAATAAAAGATACACAGGTTGTTAGGAAGAAATAAAATTGTCTTGCCATAGATGACAAATGTATGTGTAGAAAATCTGAAAAAAAATTGACAAAAATTTCTAGAACTAATAAGCCATTATAGTAAGGTTGCAGGATACCAGGTTAGTATACAAATTCCAATCACTCTTCTATATAAAAGCAATGAAAAGTAGAATTTGAAATTTAATCACAATTCCATTTACTTTAGCACACAAAAATATGAAATACTTAAGTATAAGTTTAACAAAATATGTACATAATCCATTTGAGAAAAAATACAAAACTCTGATGAACAAAGTCAAAGAACTAAATAAATGGAGAGATATTCCATGTTTATGGAAAGGAAGACTCAATATTGTCAAGAATCTAGTACTTACCAATTTGAACTATAGATTCAATGCAATCCCAAATAACTCAGCCAGTTATTTTGTAGATATAGACAAGCTAATTCTAAAGTTTATATGGGGAGATAAAAGACCCCGAATAGTCAACATAATACTGAAGGAGAAGAATAAGGTTGGAAGACTGATCTGACACTACCTGACTTCAAGACTTACTATAAAGCTACAGTAATAAAGACAGTGTGGTATTGATAAAAGAATAAACAAACAGATGTATGGAACAGAATAGAGATTCTAGAAATAGACCTATATTAATACAGTCAAATGACTTTTGACAAAAAAGCAAGAGTAATCAAGAGTAATACAAAAAAGTAATACTCTTCTCAACAGATGGTGAGAGGAAAGCTGGATATCTACATGCAAAATAACAAATCTAGACACAGACCTTATACCCATCATAGAAATTAACTCAAAATGGGTCATAGGCCTGAATGTAAAACACAGTACTATAAAACTCCTAGCAGATAACATATAAGGAAATGTAGATGACCTTGAGTATGGTGATAACTTTTTAGATACAAGATCAAAGGCACAATCCATGAAAGAACTCATTGATAAGCTGGACTTCATCCAAATCAAAAATTTCTTCTCCGAGAAAGACAATGTCAAGAGAACGAGAAGACAAGCCACATACTGGAAGAAAATATTTGAAAAAGATACCCCTGATAAAGGACTGTTATCAAAAATATACAAAGAACTCTACAATAACAATAAACAGCCTGATTTTTAAAAGAGCCAAAAACCTTAACAGACACTTCACCAAAGAAGATATACAGATGGCAAACAAGCATACAAAAAGATGCTCCACATCATACATGATCAAGGAAATGCAAAATGAAACAACAATGGGATACTGCTATACACCTATTAGAATGGCCAAAACCCGAAACACTAACCACACCAAATGCTGACAAGGTTGTGGAGCAACAGAACTCTCCTTCATTGCTGGTGGGAGTGCAAAATGGTATAGTCATTTTGGAAGACAGTTTGGCAAGTCTTACAAAACTAAACATACTCTTACTGTACAAGCTAGCAATTGTGCTCCTTGGTATTTACCCAAAGGAGTTGAAACATTATGTCTACACTAAAACATGCAAGAAATATTTATAGCAACTTTATTCATAGTTGTCAAAACTTGGAAGCAACCAAGATGTCCTTTGGCAGGTAAATGGATAAAATATGGTAAGTTGTTCACAATGAAATACCATTTAGTGCTAAAAAGAAATGCATTATCGAGGCATGAAAAAATATGGAAAAACCTTAAATGCATATTAATCAGTAAAAGAAAGCAATCTGAATGGCTACACACTGTACGATTCCAGCTATATGACACTCTGGAAAAGGCAAAACTATGGAAACAATAAAAAGACCAGTAGTTGCCAGTGGTTGAGGGGAGACAGTAATGAAGAGGAGGACTACAGAGAATTTTCAGGGCAGTGAAACTACTCTCTATGACACTATAATGGTTGATAGATCTCATTATACATTTGTCCAAATCCATAGAATGCATAACACCAAGAATAAATACTGAGATCAACTATGGACCTTGCGTGATCGTGATGTCAGTGTAGGCTCATCAATTGCAACCAAAGTCCACTGTGGTGTGGGCTGTTTATAGTGGGGGAGTTTGTGCATGCGTGAGGACAGGGGGGTATCTAGGAACTCTGTACTTTCCACTCAGTCTCGCTGTGAACCTAAAACTGCCCTAAAAAATACATTTTATTAATTTTAAAAAAGCCATCTCTACCCACTTTAAGTACCACCCTCCGTATTGCTTTATTTTTTATATCCAAAGTTTCAATTTCCAATTCCTCTCTTGACATTCTTTCTTGAAACTACCATAACTGGATTTTGGCTATGTCACTTCACCATAATTCTCTTAGCAGTGTCACTGACCTCCATATTTTTAAATTCAATGATCAATTCTCAGTGTTTATTTCATTTGACTATGTAGTAGCCTTTGATACAGTCATTTAATTGTTAGGTCTTCACAGTCTCCCAGTTTTCTTCTTTACTTGTTGGTGTCTCTTTTTCACTTATCGGTCCTTAATATGCTTCCAAATTTCTTGTTTGAGTGTTACAGAATCATAACTTCAACCACTTTGATTTACCATCTACACCCACTCCAGAGGTGATCTCATCCAGTTTCATGTTGAAATCTGCCAAATATATGCCCAGTATTGATCTTTTCTCTGAACTCCAGACATAAGCATAATAGACTTTTCTACATTTCAAATGTAACACAGCCAACTTCAATTTCCTAACCTTCCCTTTCAAAACTGTTCCTCTAATAATCTTCCTTTTATTACATTAAGGTAATCTCATTTTCCAGTTACTCAGGTAAAATTGTTCGGCATTATCCTTGACTTCCCCTCCTGTGCTGTATCTAACATATTGACAGATTTTAGTTCTTCTCAGGATATCCAGAAGTCCAACACTTATCACCTCCTCTGCTGCAACTTTGGACCAAGCAACCGTTGTATCCCTGATTCCAATTTTTGCCATCTCTCCACCACCTTGCAGGTTATTCTCAAAATAAAAGCCAGAGTGATTTTTTAGAGCATTAGCCACTCCTCTGCTCAAAGCTCTCCAACTCACTTAAATCAGTAAAAAGTTAAGATACTTACTTTGACCTACAGAACCCTACATTATCTGCTCTTTTGTTATATCCCAGTCTCATCTTCTAATGTTCTCCCCCTCCCTCATTGTATCTTTTAACATTATACTTCTTTTTCTCCTCGGATATTACAGGATAACGCCATCCTAGGGCCTTTGAACTTGCCCATCTTTCTGACTGTAATACTCTTCCTCCAGACCTGCCTAATAGATTACTCTCTCAGCTACACTGGGATTATAATCAACAATTACTTTACTGAGCCTTTCCTGATTATCCATTTTCTTCCTCAGAACTTCCTGTACCTTTTCTTTACTTCGTTTGTCCCTGGAATCCTTATCATTCACTATGCTATATATTTTACATATTTTTTTTCTTTTTCTTGCCAAAATCCAAGTCCTTAAGTTCTTTTAAAAATAAAATTTTTAGGGCTTCCCTGGTGGTGCAGTGGTTGAGAATCTGCATGCCAATGCAGGGGACACGGGTTCGAGCCGTGGTCTGGGAATATCCCACATGCGCGGAGCAACTGGGCCCGTGAGCCACAACTACTGAGCCTGCGTGTCTGGAGCCTGTGCTCCGCGACAAGAGAGGCCACGACAGTGAGAGACCCGCGCACAGCAATGAAGAGTGGCCCCAACTCGCCACAACTTTTCGCACAGAAACAAAGACCCAACATAGCCAAAAATAAAAATAAATAAATAAATAAATTTTAAAAAATAAAAAATAAATAAAATTTTTAGTCTCTTTTGTTACCCCTTATATCACGAGGCCTGGTACCTTCTCAAAATGTTTTTGAAGGACAAATACAGGAATTATAATTTAAAAATTCATTATAAAAATAAATTTGTTATTAATTTACACCAAGGGTAATTTCTGAAAAATATTATTTACTAATTTAAACACAGATTTAGCATTTACCATTCTTTGGTACCAGATGTTAACTTTTCTGCTATATTCTTTATGTGAATTTTAATGTGGATTGCGTTCCTAGGCTTCTCCTTAATTTATATTCACAATTGAAAAAATTTCATATCCTCTAAACAATTTACTACAACCATTTATTTTTGAGGAGAAAGAATTGTTTGCTTTATACTAAATATGTGTCAGAAAAATCAGTTTGCAAGAAAAATAAAATCTTAGGACTAGAATAGATGTTCATGCTATCTGGCTGAACATTCTCATTTTTCTTGGAAATATTTTTAAACTTAGTATTTGCTTGGATAAATATTGCAAATCACAGCTAGGCTAAGTGTGTTTATTCATCCCATCCATTTCAGGGCCAACATTATCACATTTCTCAATTTTTCTAATAATTAAGGCTTAAATTGCTGGGTTGGAAAGAATAGATGAAAGTAGATGGTGGTAAAAGAAAACTGATCTTCATAAAAGGTTAAACTATTAAATTACCCAAATCACATAAACAATATACATAATAGCAAAATGGGACTAGTACAGCAATAAAATTCATTTTTGGGTAGCAACAAACAGCACATAATGGATTCTTGGCCTTCTTTCCAGCCATTATAATCACGATAGAATGCTTCCTGGGTTGTACTGTCATTGGCCTGTATAGGGAAGGCAGGTGAAACGGTGCTAATTTGTTAGGCTTACAAAGACAAAGGCAATTATAGTTTGGTATTTAATGTCCATCCTTCAATTAGAGAAAATAATTGGGAAGAAAAATAGAGATAAATAAAGGCCTCTGATACAATTGTCTAGCTTTTTCCATAGAGCAAAAACATTTTTTCATTATCTTCCATACACAAATGTTCATGATACCTTCTGCCAATGAAACCTAATTAAAATTCTAATATCAAACTGTCCTGAGATTGAAGATCTACCTACTTGTTTGTCCCATCACTGGTAACATAATTTCTTTGAAAATGAAGACTTAATCCTGTTACTTACTGGCTTAAAATGCTTCTGTAGTGTCTTTGGTTTTTTAATAAATTAGATTAAGCATCCCTCCTCTGCCTATCCTCTGATCTCATCTCCTCTAAAGTCACTATTAACCCTATTCTTCTTCTACATCAACTCATTTACACAGCCTTGAATGCCTCTAAAATTCCAATAGTTTCCCATCCTTTTCCTCCTACCTGAAAACACTTCCCCCCTACTCCATGTCATCTTAATTGGTTAAAGCCAATTAAGACCAAGCTGAAGTATCACATTTCTTGACATCCTCTTACTTGTTTAGGGACATCCAATGCATTGTTTAGGTCCATGACACTTTTTTTTTTTAATTAAAAAAAACCTCTCTCAGCCATTGGACTTTGAAATCCTTAAGCAAAATTGTAATAGTCTTTCATTTTCATATTCAATGTGCCCGATCATGTGCTATATGCTTGGTAACTCATTATTTAATGAGCTGCTTAACTTTTTTACCAATCACACCAAGAATTATACTTGTTCATATTTTCAAAAATCATACAGTAGTTCTATATTCTTATCACTAAAACTCCAGGTAAAGGAACAGATTTGAGGTATCTGACCAGTGTTAAATATTAAACAGTCCACAACATGAATATAAAACAATTTTCCTGACAATTACACACTACTGAATAGTGTCAATTATCAACATACCTGCACATATATTAACTACACTATTAATAGGTACTAATTAGTACATTCAATAAATGTAAGCTTAAACAACAACTACCACACATTCTATAAATGTAAAGATAAATTATCTAATGCAAGCAGTGTTAGTGATGCTGCTGGAAATAGCTCTTTTGCTTTGCTCACAGGAATAAAAATCAGTACAAATTGTAATTTCTATTTGATGATGCACAATAAAAGACTTGAAAAGGTGGTTACTTTTAAACTCTAAAATTCCATTTCTAAAAGTTGTTTCTCATAAAAATTTAACTGTGTATTCTCATGTGCACATATATTATTATAAAATAATAATAATAGTGATGGAAATTTTACATTGAAATAGTTTTTGACAAACATAACAAAAATACTGAGAATTTTATATAATATGGACAATATTCTCAATACAGATTTTACAATTATTACAATAGTCCACACCACTGTCTACGTTAACTCTTCTTTTTACACCTAAGATATATTGTAATGTCACTATAGTAATGTCAATAAATAGTCTTGTGGACATCAGGTGGACATCAAACAGAGTAAGTCAAATTTAGTTTTCAAAGTATCAGAGTAGTGAAAACAGTTTCTGCTTTGGAATCTACATCTTTAAATATCATGCTCACAAAATATTTCCATGTATTGAAGGTGAGGCATATATAGGACATAAAGCTAAAAAGGGATTATTTAAAGTGGTGATCTATAATCCTAGAGCCAAACAAACTACTGTATACACACACACACACACACAATTTATCTTGCTGGATTAGATCAGGACTTCTGAGAATAAGCATCAAAAATAATACTATTCCCCGGTGCCTGGAACAAGCCAGCGTCTAGGCAGAGCTGGAACACCTGGCTCGGGGTCCCTCCCCTCTGCCGTCACTGAGCTGCCCGCAGTCCCAGGGCAGCGCAGCCTCACTGTGTGGCGGCTCTGGAGGGGCCCCACCGGCCAAAGACGTGACCCTCCTGGGGACCGCGGGCAGTAGTTTCAAGGGGTAACTTAGAAGAGACCTTCAAGATGGTGGAAGAGTAAGACGCGGAGATCACCTTCCTCCCCACAAATACATCAGAGATACATCTACATGTGGAACAACTCCTACAGGTAGAACACCTACTGAACGCTGGCAGAAGAACTCAGACCTCCCAAAAGGCAAGAAACTCCCCACGTACCTGGGTAGGGCAAAAGAAAAAAGAAAAAACAGAGACAAAAGAATAGGGACGGAACCTGCACCAGTGGGAGGGAGCTGTGAAGGAGGACAGGTTTCCACACACTAGGAAGCCCCTTCGCGAGCGGAGACTGTGGGTGGCGGAGAGGGTGAGCTTCAGTGCAGAGAGCGCAGCAACAGGGGTGTGGAGGGCAAAGTGGAGAGATTCCCGCACAGAGGATCAGGGCCGACCGGCACTCACCAGCCCGAGAGGCTTGTCTGGTCACCGGCAGGGACGGGCGAGGCCTGGGAGCTGAGGCTCGGGCTTCAGAGGTCGGATCGCAGGAAGAGGGCTGGGGTTGGCGGCGTGAACACAGCCTGAAAGGGGCTAGTGCGCCACGGCTATCCGGGAGGGAGTCCGGGAAAAGGTCAGAAGCTGCCGAAGAGCCAAGAGACATTTTCTTGCCTCTTTGTTTCCTGGTGTGCGAGGAGAGGGGATTAAGAGGGCTGCTTAAAGGAGCTCCAGAGACGGGCGCGAGCCGTGGCTATCAGCGTGGACCCCACAGACGGGCATGAGACGCTAAGGCTGCTGCTGCCTCCACCAAGAAGCCTGTGTGCGAGCACAGGTCACTATCCACACCTCCCCTCCCGGGAACTTGTGCCTCCCGCCACTGCCAGGGTCCCGTGATACAAGGACAACTTCCCCGGAAGAACACACGGCGCGCCTCAGGCTGGTGCAACGTCACGCTGTCCTCTGCCGCCGCAGAGGCTCGCAGCACATCCGTACCCCTCCCTCCCCCTGGCCTGAGTGAGCCGTAGCCCGCGAATCAGCTGTTCCTTTAACCCCGTCCTGTCTGAGCGATAAACAGACGCCCTCCGGCTACCTACACGCAGAGGCGGGGCTAAATCCAAAGCTGAACCCCGGGAGCTGTGAGAACAAAGAAGAGAAAGGGAAATCTCTCCCAGCAGCCTCAGGAGCAGCGGATTAAAGCTCCACAATCAACTTGATGTACCTGCATCTGTGGAATACATGATTAGACAACGAATCATCCCAAATTAAGGAAGTGGACTTTGGGAGCAATGATATATATATTTTTTTCCTTTTTCTCTTTTTCTGAGTGTGTATATGTATGCTTCTGTGTGTAATTTTCTCTGTATAGCTTTGCTTTTACCATTTGTCCTAGGGTTCTGTCTGCTGGGTTGTTTTTATTTTGGGAGTTTTTTTTAGTATAGTTTTCAGTGATTCTTATCATTGGTGGATTTGTTTTTTGGTTTGGTTTCTCTCTTCTTTCTTTGCATCTTTTTTAAAATACTTTTTAATTTTTAATAATTATTCTTTTATTTTTTACATTAATAAGTATTTTATTATTATTATGTTTCCTTTCTTTCTTTCTTTCTTTCTTTCTTTTTTTCTCCCTTTTGTTTTGAGTCGTGTGGATGACAGGATCTTGGTGCTTCGGCCGGGTGTCAGGCCTGGACCTCTGACGTGGGAGAGCCAAATACAGGACATTGGTCCATCAGAGACCTCCAAGCTCCACATAATATCAAGTGGCAAAAACCTCCCAGAGATCTCCATCACAACGCCAAGACCCAGCTCCACTCAACGACCAGCAAGCTACAGTGCAGGACATCCCATGCCAAACAACTAGCAAGACAGGAACACAGCCCCACCCATTAGCAGAGACGCTGCCCAAAATCATAATAAGTCTACAGACACCCCAAAACACACCACCAGACGTGGACCTGCCCACCAGAAAGACAAGATCCAGCCTCATCCACCAGAACACAGGCACTAGTCCCCTCCACCAGGAAGCCTACACAACCCACTGAGCCAACCTTAGCCACTGGGGGCAGACACCAAAAACAATGGGAACTACAAATATGCAGCCTGTGAAAAGGAGACCCCAGACACAGTAAGTGAAGCAAAATGAGAAGACAGAGAAAAACACAGCAGATGAAGGAACAAGATAAAAACTCACCAGACCAAACAAATGAAGAGGAAATAGGCAGTCTACCTGAAAAAGAATTCAGAGTAAAGATAGTAAAGATGATCCAAAATCTTGGAAATAGAATGGAAAATAAAGGAACGTTTAACAAGGACATAGAAGAAATAAAGAGCAGACAAACAATAATGAACAACACAATAAATGAAATTAAAAATTCTCTAGAAGGAATCAATAGCAGAATAACTGAGGCAGAAGAACGAATAAGTGACCTGGAAGATAAAATAATGGAAATAACTACTACAGAGCAAAATAAAGAAAAAAGAATGAAAAGAATTGAGAACAGTCTCAGAGACCTCTGGGACAACATTAAATGCACCAACATTTGAATTATAGGGGTCCCAGAAGAAGAAGAGAAAAAGAAAGGGACTGAGAAAACATTTGAAGAGATTACAGTTGAAAACTTCCCTAATATGGGAAAGAAAATAGTTAAGTCCAGGAAGCACAGAGAGTCCCATACAGGATAAATCCAAGGAGAAATACGCCAAGACACATATTAATCAAACTATCAAAAATTAAATACAAAGAAAAAATGTTAAAAGCAGCAAGGGAAAAAACAACAAATAACATACAAGGGAATTCCCCATAACATTAACAGCTGATCTTTCAGCAGAAACTCTGCAAGCAAGAAATGAGTAGCAGGACATATTTAAGGTGATAAAAGGCAAAAACCTACAGCCAAGATTACTCTACCCAGCAAGGATCTCATTCAGTTTTGACAGAGAAAAAAACCTTTACAGACAAGCAAAAGCTAAGAGAATTCAGCACCGCCAAACCAGCTTCACAACAAATGCTAAAGGAACTTCTTTAGGCAGGAAACACAAGAGAAGGAAAAGACCTACAATAACAAACCCAAAACAATTAAGAAAATCGTAATAGGAACATACATATCAATAATTACCTTAAATGTAAATGGATTAAATGCTCCAACCAAAAGACATAGACTGCCTGAATGGATACAAAAACAAGACCTGTACATATGCTGTCTACAAGACACCCACTTCTGACCTACGGACACATACAGAGTGAAAGTGAGGGGATGGAAAAAGATATTCCATGCAAATGGAAATCAAAAGAAAGCTGGTGTGGCAATTCTCATATCAGACAAAATAGACTTTAAAATAAAGACTATTACAAGAGACAGAGAAGAACACTACATAATGATCAAAGAATCAATCCAAGAAGAAGATATAACAGTTGTAAATACTTATGAACCCAAAATAGGAGCCCCTCAATACTTAAGGAAAATACTAACAGCCATAAAAGGGCAAATCGACGTAACACAATCATAGTAGGGGAATTTAACACCCCACTTTCAACAATGGACAGATCAATAAAAATGAAACTACATAAGGAAACACAAGTTTTAAGTGGTACATTAAACAAGATGTACTTAATTGACATTTATAGGACATTCCAGCCAAAAACAACAGAATACACTTTCTTCTCAAGTGCCCAAGGAACATTCCTCAGGATAGATCATATCTTGGGTCACAAACCAAGCCTTGGTAAATTTAAGAAAATTGATCATATCAAGTATGTTTTCTGGCCACAACGCTATGAGATTGGATATCAATTACAGTAAAAAAAAAACTGTAAAAAATACAAACACATGGAGGCTAAACAATGCACTACTTAATCAGCAAGAGACCACTGAACAAATCAAAGAGGAAATAAAAAATACCTAGAAACAAATGACAATGAAAACACAACAACCCAGAACGTATGGGATGCAGAAAAAGCAGTTCTTAGAGGGAAATTTATAGCAATAAAATCCTACCTTAAGAAACAAGAAACCTCTCAAATAAACAACGTAGCCATACACCTAAAGCAATTAGAGAAAGAAGAACAAAACAACCCCAAAGTTAGCAGAAGGAAAGAAATCATAAAAATCAAATCAGAAATAAATGAAAAAGAAATGAAGGAAACAATAGCAAAAATCAATAAAACTAAAAGCTGGTTCTTTGAGAAGATAAACAAAATTGACAAACCATTAGCCAGACTCATCCAGAAAAAAAGGGAGAAGGCTCAAATCAATAGAATTAGAAATGAAAAAGGAGAAGTAACAACCGGCACTGCAGAAAGGATCACAAAGGATCACGAGAGATTACTACAAGCAACTCTATGCCAATAAAATGGACAACCTGGAAGAAATAGACAAATTCTTAGAAAAGCAGAGCTTTCCAAGATTGAACTAGGAAGAAATAGAAAATATAAACAGACCAAACACAAGCACTGAAATTGAAACTATGATTAAAAATCTTCCAACAGAGCTTCCCTGGTTGCGCAGTGGTTGAGAGTCTGCCTGCCGATGCAGGGGATGCGGGTTTGTGCCCCAGTCCGGGAAGATCCCACATGCCGTGGAGCGGCTGGGCCCATGAGCCATGGCTGCTGAGCCTACGCGTCCGGAGCCTGTGCTCCGCAATGAGAGAGGCCAAAACAGTGGGAGGCCCGTGTACCGCAAAAAAAATAAAAATCTTCCAACAAACAAAAGCCCAAGACCAGATGGCTTCACAGGAAAATTCTATCAAACATTTAGAGAATAGCTAACATCTATCCTTCTCAAACTCTTCCAAAATATAGCAGAGGGAGGAACGCTCCCAAACTCATTCTGCGAGGCCACCATCGCCCTGATACCAAAACCAAACAAAGATGTCACAAAGAAAGAAAACTACAGGCCAATATCACTGATGAACATAGATGCAAAAATCCTCAACAAAATACAAACAAACAGAATCCAACAGCACATTAAAAGAATCATACACCATGATCAAGTGAGGTTTATCCCAGGAAAGAAAGGATTCTTCAATATACACAAATCAATCAATGTGATACACCATATTAACAAATTGAACAATAAAAGCCATATGATTCTCTCAATAGATGCAGAAAATGTTTTGAACAAAATTCAACACCCATTTATGCTAAATACCCTCCAGAAAGTAGGCATAGAGGGAAATTTTCTCAGCATAATAAAGGCCATATATGAAAAACCCACAGCCAACATCATACTCAATGGTGAAAAGTTGAAACCATTTCCACTAAGATCAAGAAAAAGATGAGGTTGTCCACTCTCACCACTATTGTGCAACATTTCTTTGGAAGTTTTAGCCACAGCAATCACAGAAGAAAAAGAGATAAAAGGAATACAAATCAGAGAAAAAGTAGTAAAGCTGTCACTGTTTTCAGATGACATGAAACAATATCCTAAAATGCCACCAGAAAACTACTAGAGTTAATCAATAAATTTGGTAAAGTAGCAGGATACAAAATTAATGCACAGATATCTCTCGCATTCCTATACACTAATGATGAAAACTCTGAAAGACAAATTAAGGAAACACTCCCATTGTCAATGCAACAAAAAGAATAAAATACCTAGGAATAAACCTACCTAAGGAGACAAAAGACCTGTATGCAGAGAACTATAAGTTACTGATAAAAAAATTAAAAATGATACAAACAGATGGAGAGATATACCATGTTCCTGGATTGGAAGAATCAACATTGTGAAGAGGACTATACAACACAAAGCAATCTGCAGATTCAATGCAATCCCTATCAAACTGCCACTGGCATTTTTCACAGAACTAGAACAAAAAATTTCACAATTTTTATGAAAACACAAAAGACCTCTAATAGCCAAAACAATCTGGAGAAAGAAAACAGAGCTGGAGGAATCAGGTTCCTAGACTTCAGACTATACTACAGAGCCACAGTAATCAAGACAGTATGGTACTGACACAAAAACAGAAATATAGATCAATGCAACAGGATAGAAAACCCAGAGATAAACCCACACACATATGGTCACCTTATTTTTGATAAAGGAGGCAAGAATATACAATGGTGAAAAGTCAGTCTCTTCAATAAGTGGTGCTGGGAATACTGGACAACTACATGTAAAAGAATGAAATTAGAACACTCCCTAACACCAGACACACAAATAAACTCAAAATGGATTAAACACCTAAATATAAGGCCAGGCATTATCAAACTCTTAGAGGAAAACATATGCAGAACACTCTATGTCATAAATCACAGCAAGATCCTTTTTGACCCACCTCCTAGAGAAGTGGAAATAAAACCAAAAATAAACAAATGGGACCTAATGAAACTTAAAAACTTTTTCATAGCAAAGGAAACCATAAACAAGACCAAAAGACAACACTCAGAATGGGAGAAAATATTTGCAAATGAAGCAACTGACAAAGAATTAATCTCCAAAATTTACAAGCAGCTCATGCAGCTGAATATCAAAATAAACCAAACAACTCAATCCAAAAATGGGCAGAAGACCTAAATAGACATTTCTCCAATGAAGGTATACAGATTGCCAACAAACACATGAAAGGATGTTCGACATCACTAATCATTAGAGACATGCAAATCAAAACTACAGTGAGGTATCACCTCACCCTGGTGAGAATGGCCATCATCAAAAGATCTAGAAACAATAAATGCTCGAGAGGGTGTGGAGAAAAGGGAACACTCTTGAACTGTTGGTGGGAATGTAAGTTGATGCAGCCACTATGGAGAACAGTATGGATGTTCCTTAAAAAACTAAAACTAGAACTACCCTATGACCCAGCATTCCCACTACCGGGCATATACCCTGAGAAAACCAAAATTCAAAAAGAGTCATGTACCACAATGTTCATTGCAGCTCTATTTACAATAGCCAGGACATGGAAGCAACCTAAGTGTCCATCGACAGATGAATGGATAAAGAAGATATGGCCCATATATACAATGGAATATTACTCAGCCATAAAAAGGAATGAAATTGAGTTCTTTGTAGTGAGGTGGATGGACCTAGAGTCTGTCATACAGAGTGAAGTAAGTCAGAAAGAGAAAAACAAATACCGTGTGGTTAACACATATGTATGGAATCTAAAAAAAAAAAAAAAAAGGTTCTGAAGATCCTAGCGGAAGGACGGGAATAAAGACGCAGACCTACTAGAGAATGGACTTGAGGACACAGGGAGGGGGAAGGGTAAGCTGGGACGCAGTGAGAGAGTGGCATGGACATATATACACTACGAAATGTAAAATAGATAGCTAGTGGGAAGCAGCCGCGTTGCACAGGGAGATCAGCTTGGTGCTTTGTGACCAACTAGAAGGGTGGGATAGGGAGGGTTGGAGGGAGGGAGACGCAGGAGGGAAGAGATATGGGGATATATGTATATGTATAGCTGATTCACTTTGTTATAAAGCAGAAACTAACACACCATTGTAAAGAAATTATACTCCAATAAAGATGTTAAAAAAAATACCATTATCTCATCTTGAAACATCATTTTTTCTTACTTTTCCCTTTGTCTTTTCTCTATTTTTCCTTTCTTCTCTTCTCTTTTCTTTTATATTTCATTATTCTGAAAATGTTGGCTATGACCACTAACTTTGATTCACAGACAATTAATGCAATATGATTCCCAGTGTTTAAAAGGCTGCTGTACCTTTCATGCTCATTGGATATATTTATATGCCCTATTCACCACTAAATAGTGTCATTTCTAATTGTCACAAAATTAACATGAAAATGGGCTTAGAAATGTATAAATCTCTTATGACTTTTAAGGGTAAATATTTATTTAAATTTTTTAAATAAATTTTTAAAGGTTACTTTCCATTTACAGTTATTACAAAATATTGGTTATATTCCCCATGTTGCAAACTATTGGGTGTAAGATAGGCTTGAGGGTAAATATTTTAATATATTTATTAGTCATAAAGAAATAATCAGACAAATCCATATTACGGTATGTTGCAGAAGACAAGTAACCTATTCAAAATGTGGCAATTTTGAAAGAAAATATAAAAACTGTTTAAGATAAGTACGATGGAAGAAAAATAGCAACAAAATATTTTATGAATAATTAGAATCTTGATTTGAATTTTTAAGCTATAAAATGTATTTTGCAACAAGAAAATAATTTTTAATTTAGGCCTAGAAATATTACATAATAGAATAAAATTATCATTCATTTTCTTTTGTGTGATAATAGCATGATAGCTAGGTAGAGAATATCCTTTTTAGGAAATACATTCTGAAGTATTTAGGGTTGAAGTATCATGAGGTCTATAGCTTACTTCTACATGGGAGAGAAAGAAAAGAGAGATTAATTCAGTAAATAAGGTAAAATGTTAATCACTGTTAAATTTAGGTAGAGGATAGATGTGTTTATTTTCCTAATCTTATTTGTTCTTAATTTTCATATGAAAATTTCTGAAATGTATGTTTGCTATTAACTCAACATTCATTCATTACAAAACATTGAAATACAGAAATACAGATAAGGAGAAGAAACATATCTATAATTCTATTACCTAATCAACAGTAATTACTATTTTACAGCCTGGTATAAATTCTATCATTCTATAATATAATTTTATTCATACAAATACTATCTTTGTGCAATTTATTTACCTGTGGCTTTATAGCTTGCTTTTTAAGCATAAAGTGCATTTTTAACAGATTTTGTGATCATTATGAGCATTTTCATTTTGCATTCTTTATGAATATGCTCAAAGTGTATTAACACTGCTTGGAAATCGTACTGAAACTTCCCTAGTCCATTCACTTCCCCAGTCTCCTAGGTGAATACTGAGTGCCTTCTCTCTTAAAATCTTCAACTACCCACCTCCTCTTCTCATTCTTAAAAGATGAACTTGGTTTCTATTTCATTCAGTAAATTTAAGTGATCAGAACAGAACATCCAATGCCACAATCACACAGATGTATGTGTCCATGAGTATCCGCCACATACATTATTTTCTTTACTCTTACTCTGGATATACTGTCCACACCACTGGCTAAGACCAGTGTCTCCAGTTTCATACTAGACCATATGACTTATCTCCTACTTGAGGATATTCTTTTCACAAATGTCTATTTTCTCTTCTGCATTATCATCCCTTCCTCTTCCTGGAAATTTCCCATCAATGAACATATATGTTTTAAAAATTCTCATGACAACATTTACCCATCAGGCTGCCACCCAGTTTTCCTCCCTCCTTCTAGAGAAAAACTTCCATTCTCTTTTGAACACTCCATGTCATTTATTTGTTCTTTTGAAGGTTACCAATCACTTCCATGTGCAAGTCACCCATGTAAAAATAGACCTAAGCTCCAGTGGTGGGTACTGAGGACTCATCTCACTGGACTTCTCAGCAGCACTTGATAAGAGTAATTAATCTCTTGCTCTAGAAACATTCAACTGACATTCATAATCTCATATTTAACCTTACTTTATTCCTCCTTCTCAGTCTGATTTGATGTCTTGTCCTCTTTTCCATGGTCTATAAACATTGGCATACTCCGGGGCTCTACCCTTCCATTTCCTTTTGCTAGCTGCACTTACCCCTTTGGTGATTACAACCAGTAGATATCTTCCATCTGTCTACATCTTTCTTAATATCTCTCAATAACATTATATACTATCCTATAAAGAAGTCCTATATAGCTTTTCTTAGATTTATTTCCAGACAACTTATAGTTTTCATGCTATTGTATTTTAAATTTTATATTGTGTTTGTTGCTGGCATATGATGGACAATTGTGAGGTTGCTTATGAGAAAATATTTCTAAATAAATGTTATGTAATTGGATTGAGTATTGTTCTTGAATTAGATCAATGTTATATAAGTAAGATCATTCAATAAATTTCTGAGCTTATTCTACATTCATCCTGAAGTTTTCCACCAAGAAGCAGTGTCTAAATTACCTTTTATTTAAATTCTTGAGGTGTGTATCCTTCTTATAATTATAAGTTACCTTCCACAATATTATACACATAGTGGACACTCAAATACGATTTGAGGTATGAATGAATAAGAAGAATGTGAATGAGCAGCCCTAAGGAGAGACACTTATTCAGGTCTCCATTACTAAATAAATTGCATTATTTAACAATTATTTGGGTAAA
The DNA here is from genome assembly GCF_963455315.2 of Globicephala melas. Lineage (NCBI taxonomy): Eukaryota > Metazoa > Chordata > Mammalia > Artiodactyla > Delphinidae > Globicephala > Globicephala melas. The sequence goes on along the minus strand of NC_083318.1, from coordinate 23,610,705 downwards.
TGTTTGCCAATGGACTGATGAGATTATATGACTGTCATAGTTTTATCCCATAATTACACCATTTCAGTGATGTAATTTCTTGTACATAGAAGTTTAATTAAATAGTTGTTGGATTAATAAAGGCAGAGAGAAATGATATATATAATGAGAAGAAAAAATAATTATGATGATCTCTACCTAATGAAAACATAGTAAGAAATAAAAATAAACAAAGTCTTCAGAATCCACCAAGTAGAAAAAAACAATAGAAAGTGGTTGGATCCTAAGTCTGAAAAACAATAAGTAATCATTTAAGTAATTATTATCATTAAATGTAATACGTATCTTTTATGTATCAGATAAGATGCTAAGACATTTACACAGCTGATTTATTTTAGCCTTCCAAATTCTATTTTGTTGAGGAGGTAGAAGTTAGAGATGTTAACATGTCTGAGCTGAACAACCAGTAAGAGACTGCTTAGAACGTCTGTCTATGCAGAAAATAACTAGTTGTTCTCCAAGAGTTTGGATTAATTTTTTGAAATCCATTTACTTTTCTGAATTCTTTCAATGGTCAGACTTTAAGCTCAGATCAATAGATAAATGAATAATAAATCTAACCTGATTAACATGTGAATCCCTGAGCTTAGAGTCTGATTTATTAATGGTATTACTTATTCTCTGTACAGTGTAAGACTGTGGGGAATTCCCATTTCAGTTGTACCAAATTTTGATTTTTTTATAAAAAGTTCAAGCTAAGACAGAAGCACTATAAACAGGTCAGGAAATCATCCTGAGTTAGGCCACATTTATAAATATCTAAGAAAAATAATATCCAAATATTCTCAAATTGTTCTTCACACAGTACAGAAAGTGTTCTTTAAAATCATGTACTTTCCATAAGGAATACAGCCCATACTGCTTAGCCAGTATTCACACATTGTCAGTTGAAAGACAGTTAATGTATGTGCAATTCTATTGGACAATGAGACAGCTGCATTGCTTTATAGTCAAAACGATGGAAAAACTTCACTCAGAAACGTAATCACAAAGCACAGCTTAGCAAAATTTAGAATTGTAAAATAATACACATTTCTGATCAGGTCTGGGTAAACTTTTCATTTTTGTTGCTGTCAACCTTCTGACAAGAACAGCTTCTCAGTTCTGTTTGAGAAAATAAAAGTGTTTTCAAGTGAATGTATTTCTGACAATGTAGACCTTAAATCATTTTTTGAGTCTTGCTATTTGACCATTAATCCTATCTATGGTTATATAATGCATATATATGTAAAAACTTACTCATTGATATTTATAAAATAAATTTATTGAAGGTGTATGTTTCTAGGTTTAACAAGCCCTAGTTTGTCTCAATTGTCAGTTTTATAGTCCACAATTCTTTAGAAAGTAAACACAGATTTATGGTCATTCAAAGGCAGGCTTTCTCACATTAGTCAATACCAAATCCACGTTTCAATCACTTTCCGTTGGGAAATCTGCAAGCTTTGCCCCCTTTTGCAGTGCCTACCTACCCCCACTGTGGATCTATGCAGGTGTTGGCCAGCATTGCCCAAGGATCTCTGAGAAAGCTCTCTGCTTCATACATCAGTCATCTCTCCTGGTCATTACTCTCAGAACAAAGCCTCTCCTTCTGGTTGGGCAATTCTTGGAAGTACAATTTTCTGAATTATAGAACAATAAATAAGGAGTATGTTTTTGCAGACATTAAGAATGTTACACCTGAATAAAAAGACATTAAAATAGATGCCTGAAATGCACCCAAACTCAGAATCTTAGAAAAAAAGTTAAAGTTTGAAATATTCAACCAGTTTTCTCTGTAAACACAGCGTCTATAAACAAAATAAAAAAGTGATCCTAGGCTTCCCTGGTAGCGCGGGGTTGAGAGTCCGCCTGCCGATGCAGGGGACACGGGTTCGTGCCCCGGTCCGGGAGGATCCCACATGCCGCGGAGCGGCTGGGCCCGTGAGCCATGGCCGCTGAGCCTGCGCGTCTGGAGCCTGTGCTCCGCAAAAAAAAAAAAAAAAAAAGTGATCCTCACGAAGGCATATTTCTTACTAATTTGACTATATGAAGTAAAAGAAAATTATAATATTATTTCGTTGTTTCCATTTTATTCTTGAGGTATAAAGGTTCGCACAAAATGCACAAAAGCTTTAAACCATGGATGGTAAAGAATCAAAAATTTTCTTTTTCTATTAATTAGTAAATGTACTAATACAGAGATGAAAAAAGGATGATAATATAAAGTAACATCTATGAACCCAGTTTCCTTATTACTCCTTACTCCTATCTATTTGTGTCATTCTGTACCCTGCTTCTTCAGCTGTGATGAGTAAACCAAAACTCTCCCTTTCACTTTCTTCTCCTGCTGTTTATATTTGTATTTCAAAGGAAAAGCAAGGAAGGAAGAGTGGAGAAGAAGTTTTGATTTAGTTATCTTACATGAAGGAACCAAGAATCATCTAAAACATTATAAGCAGTGAGATGAATAATCAATGAGAACATACTCCTTGCCATATCAATAAATCTTGAGCTCTCTTTCTATAATTATACTTACAGAAAAATTTCAACTTTCCCATTTTATCTATTTAAGAAAATATCTGCATTTGCAAAATTGTAATTATTTTTTGAATTTTATAAAAGTTCTGAAAACATTCTTCCCAAACGTCTCTATCCCAGTTACAAGAGTGTTCAAAATTTAGAATATCCTGATCATCTTTATATTTTCTTGACCACTGAAAAACAAAACATCTCCATGTGTTTAATAATGTATTTAATGATTGAATTAATACTTTAAAAATGTGTTCTTTAATTTACATTTGAAGAAGTGAAATTTTTTTCACTTTTTTAAAAATTAGACTTTCTCCCTTTTCAGTCTGGAAAATTACATTCAACTGTGTTTTCTTTTTTATTTTTTTGTATTAATTCTTATAGCAATGTAATGTTTTACTCTTTCAGATTTAAAAGATAACTTTTATAAAAGTTTCCTAATTTCTAGCTTGAAAGAATGGAGTTAGTGAAACAAGATACAGTTCTTCCTGTTGCAGTTGTTCCCAAAGTTGTAACCAATACTCATCATCTCTTTCCTCCACCAGCCATTTCTGATCCCCCACACTCTCGGCCAGCAATCCTGTAGTTCCCACCTTGTGGGGTAACTCAGTTAAATAATATGTACTGAAGATACTCTACGTCAACCTCGGATTGAGGCACTGAATGTGCATTGATGAGAAAAATGATAGAATTCAGACAAAATCCTGACCCTATTGGACCCACAATTCTCATCCTACCTTTTCCTAATACTGATTTCTGACCTTAGAGTGATGGGGTTTTTATTTATTTATTGTTTTTGTACTGACATATTTTGACACTCAAAATTCTTCTAGAGTTTCCCTTTCCTTTCCTGACTTAATTATTACTTAAATGCTACTTCTGGTGATGCCACCATTAGTTACTCTTGCTGTCTTCTTGGATCTCTAGATTTTACCTCTTTGGATCATTTGGACTCAATTAACTCTGTCTCCCAAAATAAAATATATTAACAATTGTACTCTCTAGATTGTGGACACTTAAGTGATTATTTTTCTACAGTTATTTTATAGTAAAAAGTATATTGTAGTTAATAAATAGCAAATGTTAAAAAATGCTAAACCAAATTGCTGAGAGAAAAAAGCAAGAATAAAAATCTAGAATAAAGGAATAACTGATGGAACAATATCTGTGTGGAGCCAGGAGGATGTGATCTTGACAAAGGTGCAGAGACTCGTCTAAAACAGAGGAAAGGTCTCTTACTTTGGTACAGAGAATAAGAAGGCAAGAATAGTTGTGGAGGCAGATTTTGTGTATATGGAGTTTAGGAGGTTCTGTCTAGTGGTCTCTGAGATATAGGAATTGAATGCATCTGCTGTGAACTAGGTGATTTGATGAAAATAGAGAAAAGTACTGAAAACAATTGGTAAAGAAATGGGAGAGAGTGCTGACCAGAAAGATTGCAAGGTGGAGTTTAGGGTTTTGTTGAGATTGAGGTGCTAGGATTTGCAGTGGCACCAAATAATGAGGCTCTTTGATGTTTAATGTCAGTCTCGGCTGCACTTAGCAGCTTGCTGATAGTTCCTCTATAAAAAGGCGTTTCAAGAAACATTTAGAAAGAGGAAGGAAATTTCTAGCTGTAACTTGGCAGATGTTTGTGACTGTTTATTACTGAGAACCATATTTAACTTTGTTTCCTAGAAAACAAAGCAAAATTTAAGCTAATCTGTTATATAATATCAATACTTAAATAAACATCAGTATATAGGTCTCTCTGGAGACATAAACTTTCCTGTGAGAAAAATTCATGAGTAATCTTTTATCATGGTGTATCAGACAGACACATACACAGAATATTAACCAAAATAATGAAATTTTTTACATGATATTTTGACCATCAAGAAATAGTCTACATTTGGATATTTCTTTCATTATGACATAAAACTCTTAAATATGCTTCAGTTAGAGTGTTGAATTTTAAGTCCCAACTACTGCATTTCATTTCTGTTCCGGTCTTAGAAAGAAACATATGCAGGAAAATAAATCTCCAATATAGGCAAATCAATAATCAGACAAGGCTGTCACAGAAACTACCCTACTCCCAGCCCTCCATGGCTGAATCCAGTACATGGACCTACCAGATGTGCTTGCTCTTACCTCTGAAAAGTGGTACCCAGGTTGGTATTACAATATGCAAACAAAAAATGAGAGAACGTCCTCTGAACATGATCTAAATTGGTTAAAAAAACAGATAGGTAGACCTTGGTTCTTAACTTTGAAACAGCGATACCACCCATTAATAAATAAAACCTGGGCTTATAAGCATCTTAGAAACCTTCCAATTAGAGAATCTAGAGCAGCTGGTGATGGATGATTGGCCACAGATGAAGGCAGAAGCAAAAGGATGAGGACAAACAAAGAAAGAAGGAATAAATTTCCCCTCCTGTGGGTCAAGAGGGAATTTTTTTAAAAAAGAGAGACCATAAATGTGACCCTCCTCCTCAACCTTTATTAAATGAGAGAACAAAGACTTTGAATATTAACAAGACTCACAAATGATTTTTAAGCAAACTAACACTTAAAAACCAGAGATCTGAAAGAATAGCTAATTAGCAATACCTCCAGACTTTCTTTCAAATAATAATGATCTCAGTGACAATTTTGGCGTAAACTGAAAAGAAACCAGTTTTGTCACATTGTCACATGAGTGCCTTGTATCCTAATAAATATTTTTTGTGTTATTGACTGAAGTTAAGTTCTTATTCTTCAGTATAAAGATGCACAACATTCTGCTGTGAAAAGTTGGGAGCCTGAAAAAAGGCTTATTCTGACAGAAAAGCATCTATTCTTACATAAAATGGAACTCAGTGGTGATTAAAAATATATTAACTGCAAATATATTAACTGCAAAAATATGAATGATATAAATAATTCATATCCAACACGTCTGATTTAACTGCATCGTTATTCTAAAACTGATAAAAACAAATACAACACAATTTGTTGTAAATTTGCAATTATATAGACCAAATCCCCTTTACATCAAAATTCTTAGTCATACATAAAATACTAAAAATGTATATCTCTTTTGAAATTATGAGTTAAATTACAGAGACAGGTTTATTCTTCAGGAAGCAGAGTGATTTCCATGTTTTCATTCTCTTAAATTAACTTTTTATAGTTTTATAAGAATTTCAGCTCTTTGTCTAAAATTGTTTTCTTTATGTGTAAGTCACTCTATCTGACTATGTATATATATCATATAATATGTAATATATAATATATATACACACACATGCACACAGACAACCAGATAGAAAACAGAAAGAGAAATTGCTTCCTTTTCCCAGTATTAGTACTCTTTATCTCCTCATATATTATTACACAGCCACTAGAAAATATCAATTAGCAAAAGGGGCTAAACAATAGCCTCTCTCCTTAGACTCACTTAAAGTAGAATTTTTTTAAGTATAAATAGTAAAGTTGAAGACATAGAAACTATCCAACATGAAGATGGATGTTAAAAAAGAATCAAGGAGGGCTTCCCTGGTGGTGCAGTGGTTGAGGGTCTGCCTGGCAATGCTAGGGGACACAGGTTCGTGCCCCGGTCCGGGAAGATCCCACGTGCCACGGAGCGGCTGGGCCCGTGGGCCATGGCCGCTGAACCTGCGCGTCCGGAGCCTGTGCTCCGCGGAGGGAGGGGCCGCGGCAGTGAGAGGCCCGCGTACAGCAAAAAAAAAAAAAAAAAAGAATCAAAGAAAAGGATGGATGAAAAGAGCACCAGTGAATCATGGGATAACTTCAAAGAGCCTTATATATGTGTAATTGAAGTCCTTAAAGGAGGGATGGAGTGTCAGAAAAACTACTTGAAAAAATTATGGCAAAAATAATTCCAAATTAGATGAAAACTATAAACGCACAGATTCAAGAAACTCATCAAAATCATTGCAAGAACCATGAAGAAAACTGCATCAAGACACATAATAATCAAACTGCTCTAAAACCCTGATAAAAACCCTTAAAAGCAGCCAGAGTAGAAAGACACATTATATAAATGGGAACAAAGATGAGAATGACAGTAGAAGTCTTCTTTAATGTAATGAATGTAATAAGGGAGTGGGGCAAAATGTTGAAAGGAAACACCCACCAGTACAGAATTCTATACTCAGTGAAAGTATCTTTCAATAACAAAGGCAAGGTGAAGACTTAGGAGCTAGAAAGTGAAAAGAATATATCTCCAGCAGACTATCACTACAAGGAATGTTGAAGGAAATCCTACAGGCAGAAGAAAGTGATACCAGGTAGAAATATGGGTCAAACAAAAGAATGAAGAATATTAAAGTTTTATTGAAACACACACACAGTATACAAGCAGCAAAGAGAATGAAAAAGCATCCACCAAAGATGACATTTCGACAAATTCCTTATTGAAGGAATATTAATAGAAAGTTCTAATAAAGGCACATCATGGGAGAAATGCTGACCTAGAAGATGTGCAGAGAGAGGGGAGCTGTGGTCACGAGCAGCCCTGTGTATCTGGCAGAACACAAGAGAGGTTCAAGTGTCCAAAAGAACTGGTTGATTTTAAGACTTGGAAAGGTATTTAGAACTCAAAATAGTTATTCCTAAAAAGTTCTGCGTATGAAACAGGAAATTCCTCTATCAATTCACATAAGTAATAAGTCACAGAAGAGCCATAACTTACCAACATAATTAGAGAGGAGGTTATTTTTACTCACATATAGAAAAGTATGGAAGTAGGCCTTTCAGAAAGGTCCAGCATGTTATTAAAGACTCTGAATCCTATCCTTTCTCTAGAATACTTATCATTCGACTTATTTTTCCCCTGTGGCCTCATGGTGGCAATGCAGCTCCAGGAACGACATTCCTAGTTCAGGCGGAAAGAAAGAATGATGAAAAAGGTGACTGGTTTATTTTAATCATGGAGAAAAATCTTCTACAGAGACTTCTTCCTACATCACATGGCAAGAATGTATATGTGTCTACTTCTAGCTGAAAGGGAGGCTTGAAAATCAAATATTTCAGTCGTCTAGAATCCTTATAAGAGAAAGGCAAAGGAGAATGGTGTTTAGAATGACTCCATGCGACTTTATAAGAGCCCATATCATAAAACAATAACCCTGAAACAAAGAAGCCAAAAATATAAGAAGGCTAGAGAGGAAACTAATCATTCAAATGGAATATTCACTAAAAAAAATTACTTCACAATATTCTAATAGGCATTCCACAATCTTGCAATAAATTGCAAAATATATCAAAGATTTTATAAATTTTTATTTTGTAAAATAATAATAAACTTTGTAAGAGTTTTTTAAATCTGTAAAATTATCATTTTCTGCAGAAAGCAGTAAGTGGGAAATCATCATTTTCTGTAAGAAGCAACCTGTAAGGACATACTAAAGAGTAAAATTATGAATCGTTTTTAGTCTAATAGCTCCAGATCTCTGTTATTTGAGAAAAAGTAATCCCTCTCTCTCTCTCTCTCTCTCTCCCTCTCTCTCTCTCTCTGTCTCTGTCTCTCACACACACACATGCACACGCACACACATAGAGTCACTCAATGCCGCAAAATAAAAATATTTCACTAAGAATGAGGGATATTTTTCACTACTACAGATCTACGTCTTCCATTCCTCACATGAAACAACTGCCAATTGCTGGTCTGGTAGGAGCAGTCTTATTCAAAAATTATTAATAAACCAAATGGAACCAGCACAGAATCAAGTAAATGATAGTGCATGATTTTAAAAGAAAAGATAAAGGAACAATGCAATCAAATTGATGGTGAAGAGCATTTCACAAGAATAGAGCAGTAAAGCAACTAAAAGTCAAGATACAAAATATACTGCTTTAAAATTGAGCGATTTGAATATAGAATTCAAGGTTTGGATATAAAAATTCAGGGAAGATATAATGGGTGAATAGATGAGACAAAATATTAGCTGATAGAACTCAGAAAAGAAATTAAAGAGAAAAAAATCAGCACAGAAACTTTTAGAGATAGTAAAAAAAAATCTAGAATAGGTGTTGAAAAGGGAACAAAAATGAAATATAAAATAACTTGTGAAAAAGAATATGGAAAAAATAACAGCTATAGAGGACAAATAAGGGAGAATATATACTTACAGTGAATACCCTTTAAGAGGAAAATAAAATAAAAACATTTGAAAAAAGTTTCAAGCACACGTTTGAGGGTTAATCAATATACTGAAAGAGTTCATATTGTACTGTAAGATAGATGGATCTGTTAGCATTGAGACAGATCTTAAGAAATTTTCTGGGGTTTAGAGATGATCAAAAACTACTTGAAGTATTCAAGCAGAAAGACTAAAGCATCCATAAACAGTGCTGTATTCCACTACTGCACCCTGAGTCAGCCTCATTGTGCTTGGGCAATTGCCCTTTCTGATTGATTGGTGCCTGTGCCATTTCAATTACCCAATACTTGAATATCACCTCTGTGCATAAAGAGGGAAGAACACTAAGAGTAGAATTCTCTAAAGCAATATCAGATGTTTCAAAACAATAGAACAATTAAAGGGAATTTAGAAGAGAAAACATAATAATCTAAGAAAAATGGAAGGCAGGGATAAATGATTAACTCAGGAAATAATGAATAGGAAAACAAAGACAGTAACACTCCCAGATAAACTCAAGAATTCGGTCTTTGAATTTTCTAACACATAGACAGAATTCATGTAAGAAGAAAAAGAGAAGAACTACAAACTTGTAAACTAATAAATGAAATTTGGGGAACAACAACATTCAGTGAAAATTTAAAAACAATCCTCAGAGATATCTTTGCATAGTGTTGTATAAAAACATTTAATAATAATTGGGGGTTCATGAGGTGATATATACTAAAAATATTGACCAAAGAAGAGTAGAAAAACCTAAATGGATTTTTTAGTCATAGAAGAAACAGAAAATTTTTTTCAAGTTTCCTTTCTTTGAAAGCATGAATTCTACAATTTCACATTTAACTTCTATCAAAACTAAAAGTAACTCATTACTCCAGTGCTATTTCAAATATGCCAGATCATAGAGAAGAAAAAGTACAATAAAAAGTCTTTGAAATTCATTTCAAGTCTCCATCAAAATGTTGACCACAGAATTGGGATACTATTTCACGGTCACCGAAAACTGCAGACCAGTCTCCCTTCTCCATATTTGAGGATCAAATTGATGATTCAGTACGAATAACTGTCAATAAAATTTGCAATAGTAATAAAGAGGGGAAAATTATGACCACCCATCCATTTAGGCTGAAACAGTCTTAGATAAAATCATCATCTATTTTTGTTAAATAAATCAGATTGATGTTAGACTCACTTTTCTCTCACAACCTGCAGTTCAATCTGTCCACAAATCCTGTCAGCTGTCAAAATACAACTAGACTTGAACATTTCTTATCACATATCCTGCTTTTACCATAGTCCAATCTATATAATATCTTTCCTGTTTATTGCAAGAGGCTCCTACTTACTGGTTTCCTTATTTCAAATCATGTGCTCCTGGGGTCTACTGTCAAAACTGCAGCCAGGGTTTCCCTGGTGGCGCAGTGGTTGAGAGTCCGCCTGCCGATGTAGGGGACACGGGTTCGTGCTCCGGTCTGGGAAGATCCCACATGCCGCGGAGCGGCTGGGCCCGTGAGCCATGGCTACTGAGCCTGCGCGTCCGGAGCCTGTGCTCCGCAGCGGGAGAGGTCACAACAGTGAGAGGCCTGCGTACTGCAAAACAAAACAAAAAAAAGTTGTACTTATGGTAGCAGTTATTGTTAATTGTATTTTCAAATATATTAAAGTATATTTTACCTAAATTCAAGGGATAATGCAATGCCTGATCGTTTGTTTTTTGTTCACAAACAGGTTAATTCTATTTGTTAAAACTCCTATTACTCAACATTTAATGTATTGCTCCATTTTACTGAGAAGTTTTGATTAAAAAATAATTCTAAAAATGTATTTTAAGGTCTTAATTTCACTAAGTCTTCCCACTCTCTAATAGAACCTGATCAAGAGAATTAAATTATACCCTCAAGTTGTAGTGATATAAATCCAGCTTCAAAAGAATCTAACTGATTCTGACTCTACCATTCAAGTCAATTAGAGTGTGTTTAATAATTGCAAGATATTGGGCAGTTTACTAAACTGGAAAAGACAAGAGTAGTTATTGCTGTGTAGAAATGAAACTTGCTTTGACTGATTCTATTATCTATTCAGGACATGTTGTCCAAACTAGCAACCTAAGTAATTAAATACAAGGTAATACACTATTGAACAAAAAGTCTCTGATTTGACGATGGGAATAATAAGTTGCATGACTAAAAGCTTGTGCCTGACAATAGATTTACAGTGTATAAAGCAGGAAAATTGAGACTGTCATGGTAGCTACAATGACTTCTGACACTAAGTTGCAGGAGTTAGTGAAGATTTCACAGGTTAAGGATACGCTCTCTAATAAGACTGCCCTCACTTCAGAAACCAGCTGCTAGCCTAGGGGATCCCAGGCTATCTGTACTTCTGAGCAATTGGCTACAAATCCTGGGCTTCTTACTAACCATTCAGGTACGATAATTCACTCAACGTGCTATACTTATGATTAAAATTTTATTATAACAATAAGGATACAAATCTGAGCCAGTGAAAAGAAGACATACATATGGTGAGGTCTAGGAGGACTCAAACTTGAAGCTCCTGTGTCCTTTCTCTTTGGAGTCAGGAGGTGTCATCCTCCCAGAAGGATGCACAGAATATTGTTAACCAGGAAAGCTGCCTCAAGCTTCAGGTTCATTACATAAAAATGATTGATTGAATCATTGGCCACATGATTTGAGCTCAAATTCCAGCCCCCATCCCCTACCCAGAGGTCAGGCTTATATCACCTGTCTCAAAGTTCCACACTTCTAATCACATGGCTGTACTTTCTGACAGGGCCAACCCACATCCTGAGTCATCTTGTTTGCATAAGCTATCTAGGGACCCACCCCTTCATTATCATAAACTCATCTAATCTGATGGTCTCATCATGAATAACAGAGACACTTCTATTACACAGGAAATTACCAGGTTTTAGGGTTTCCCTGCTAGGAAGTAAGGACAAAAGTCAACAAAGTTCCTGATTATCCAAAGCTACAGAGCAAATCCAGGCCTGTTCTCATTTTGGCAATGAATAGGTCTGGCTACATGCTCATCTAATTTTAAAAATGATATAGAGATGTACTTTGTTCCTACGTCACGTCAAATTCTTGTATCTTTTTTACTTTTATAATACTAGTTATATTACATTTGACAGAAACATAAGTTGAGTTATATTAAAACTGTTCTTCCACAATATATATCAGCTTTCAAAAATTCCAGGTGAAACAGTGTAATTACTTTCAAGAAACAAAACTTTTGGGCTGGCCAAAAATTTCGTTCGGGTTTTTTCTGTAAGATGTTACAAAAAACCCAAACAAAATTTTTGGCCAACACAATAACTTCAGTAATTTAAAAACTGTCCCAAGGGTCATTGATTCTCCAAAGATTTCTGATTTTTTGTCTTCTTTTTAATTATATGTTTCTCCAAAAGATTTTGTTCAAAATTTTTGATAGACTAGTGACATTTATGTTTGTACCCTTTCTTTAAAGAAAACTTTGCAGAGAACCAGTGACATTCTTGATGAAACTATTGATACGAAAGGGTGAAAAAGATAAAACAAGTCACAAAAATAGAAAAAAATAGTAACTTTTACTTACAGAAAAGAAATGTACCTTTTGGAGGGAATGGAAAAAATGTTTTTGGAAGAAAGCAGTATTAAGAAAACAGAAACCTCTAAATTATATGACATGCTCCATAAATCCATAAATCATTCTAGTTTATTTTTTGTCTATTTTAAAAAAGAGAAACATTATTAAAAATAAAGTGCCTTTGTGATGTGGAAATATTCAATCAAAACTTGGGCTTTGAAACAATGTAGACACTTGTACTGATTTCAGAATTTCTATCTTAAATTTTATTTAAAATTGCATATGTAACAGTTATAAAAATTATTTCAGAAATAAATCTTTACTGCCTGTGAAGTGTTGCGGAATATGTATATATGTATACACATACATATATATGTATATAGAGAGACAGAAACAGAGAGACAGACAGAGAGAAATTGATTTATACTAAGGAATTGGCTCATGTCTTTATGGAGACTGGTGAATCCAACATCTGCAGTGTGGGACAGCAGGCTGGAGACTCAGGAGAGCTGATGGTGCAGATAAAGTCCAAAAGAAATCTCTTGTGACTTCTCTCTTACTCCCTATTGCTCGGGGAAGCCAGTCTTCTATTCCATTTAGGCCTTCAACTGATTTAAGGAGGCCCAACCACATTATGGAGGACAATCTACTTACTCAAAAGTCACTATTTAAATGTTAACCTCATCCAAAAACACATTCTAAGTTGACACATAAAATCAACCATCACACCCTAAGACTACTGAATGACAGTTATCAGAATAGATATCTTAAGACAAATATTAACATATAGTTTCTAAATAGTTTTCCGCTATGTATATTTCAATAACTAAGACTGCATAGCAGATACATTCCTGTGTATGTGTGTGTATGTGTGTGATTGTAGATTAACAGTAAATTCTGAGTGAAACAGTGAAGAACTACTGTCGGTTTTATTTTTATAATGAATAAAAATTTATAATTAATTATATTTTCTAATTTGTGTACATATAAAGTAAAAAATAAATGCAATATTTCTTTAGAAATTGATTTAATAGAAAAAGTATTTTATTCTGTATATTATTTCAGTTTACCGACTACTTCTAGATATAATATTTCATTTGATTATCAGCTGCAATTCCAATGCCACATAATCAAGAAAAGTGTGGTATGTCCAAGGAAGGCCTATATCTGAAACCTGAAGTCCTAGAGTTCTGTCTGGGTTCACTTTTTTTGTCTGGGTAAAAGTTTGGGTGGAATCATATAATCTCTCTAAACTTCAGGTTTCAAATATGTAAGCCCAGAAATAATAATGACAGGTAACCCACAGCATGGGACAATCAAATAAGTTCATGCATGTTAAACCATTTTGTAAACTGTGAACATGTATCAGCTAATATGGGCCATATTTATTACCTAAATTCATATAACTAACGAAGAGTGAAGCTTAAGGAGGGACCCAGTTGGCCTGATGTTTAATCCAGTGCCCTTTCCCTAACACCACGGTTTCTGCAGATAGAATATGTCATCTTTCAGATATGATACCAAATAGATTAATTGAGTTTTAAGAATCAGAATATCACTAGCAGCAGTAGTGGTGGAAGTTGTGATGGGGGGAGTGGGAAACTCCAAAGTACAGAGTGAGAGATGTTACACATGGTAAGTGGGTTCAACCAAAATTCATTTAGAAAACAGCACAGAATGCATGCATCCATCTGATTTGAAAATCACACCTGAGACATTACTTCCTGGGATGTATGTGTGTTGGGGATGGGAGATAGGGCAGAATTATCACTCATTTAAAAATTTGAGAAAACCTGGATTAGAGGTAAGAGTCAAATATCTTGGACACTCTGTAGACCAGGATTCTGCGGTAGAGGTAATTTGGGAATCTGTTCATGAAAAGGATAAAAGTATGCACACTATTATATTAAACAGAATATGTATATGTAGATGAAAAACATTCTGTAAAAGATTGTAATGTGGTATTTCATCAATAAAATAATAATTCCAGAAACTTCAGATTATGGATAATTTCTTCATGAAAACTAAATTTGGAAAGAAAGACGTGACTCTTCTCTTAGTTTTAAAAACGTCAAGAGCAGTGTGTCATACCTGGGACCTTTAAAACCCAAGTCATTTATAACCAGAACAACACACAGTAGTAAAATTGGAGGTGTGGGAGCCAAATTAGTAGATTAAAGAAATAATCCATTTAGTAACTGTATTCTTTACACTCTTAGGATAATCGTATTTGCCTTAGCCTTAATTTAAGCATTAAAGAAGATACTGTATTTAAAATGTTTTAAAGTAGTGAATAACACACTCGATAAATGTCGCCTATTGTTATTACTATTATATTTAAACTTATAATGGGAGTGTTGTGGTAGAGTCAGTTAATTTTCATTTATGCCTCAGAGTCATCATCTAATTAAGGAGTTGAGTTAATTAACTAATTGGAATCTCTTCTAACTCTTGAAGTTATTGCTCTTCCACCATTTCTGAAACTAGTGTTGAGAAACATTAGAAAAAGAATAGCTTTCCAATAACAACCAGTTAGAAACAAGTAATAAATCTATACTGAAAAGAATAGATATAAGATATTCTAGAGTCCCTATGTTTAGGTCTAATTACAGCTTTCAAAAACTACACATGTATTGAGTAAATTTAAGAAGCCGTTGAGCAGTATTTTCATTTTGTTGGGAAGCTTAAAAATGAACAATACAGAAGTAATGTTTATAATTTATAGAGTGTGTTGTCTTTACCAAACATCTTTGTACAAAGAAATTTGTAACATAAATGTTTTTGTTAAAAATGGGCTAATGATATGTTTTTATCTGGTAAATTATAGAATGTAGGAGGTGAAAAATTAGACAGGAAAATTCCAAAAAGGAACAAATGAAGGGAGGCAGAGAAAGAATCTCTTGTTATTCTTTCATTTCCTCCTTTTTAGATACCATTTTATCTTGCTTGGTTATAATACTTTTTGTTTTATATATGTATAAATTAATATAAACTAAAACAAATTCTTATTTATACATATATATATATATATATATATACACATACATATACACGTACATATACATCTTTACTTATTGTCTAGAGTTTAGCTAAGCTGCTCCATGGTATTGTTGCCTTGACAGCCATTTGGTTTGGCCAAACAGCAGCAAGGGCCTTAAACTGACACTAGCCCCTTACACAACCCCATGCCCTGGGAAACAGCTTGCAGAGTCACAAGCAAATTTAAATTCCTGTTACGAGTTTCCCAACAGCCCTTGGGATCAAATGTCACACTTACCTCTTAGGGCCTTCCCCTTGTGTGCCCCTAAGATGAGACCCCCGTGGAGCTTACTAAAACCCTGCTCTTTTTTGTTTGACTTGACCAATTGTGCCTTGGCCTGGGAACTCCAAAGTGCTCCACCCACAGACCCTAATGAAGGACCCCAGGTCCTGTCGCTCTCTGCCTGCACTCTGGCTTCATCTCCCTGAGGGGCCCCTCGAGGTGTTCCATGTACTTCCCCCAAGACCCGTGACTAATAAACTTCTCCATCTCAATCCCTCTTGTGGTCTTTTGTTGAACCACAGCTCACCATCTGGCACCCTGTGCTCCACTTAACAAATGTTAATTTCACAAAGTCATAAGTCTTATTCAAACATATATAACAGGTGAAAAGCATAAATGTAAATATGTTCCTTTCATTTTGTAACTTACATGCTATGGTAACCCATTTGTCTTGTTGATCTTTTCAGCATTTATTTCCTTCATAGAGCAACACACTGATTTCCCTCAGATATTTGCAAACAGTGAAATGTGCTGCTTCTGAAGGCAGGTGTATACTCAACAGTGGACAGAGAGCACCCTGCATATCAACAGAAAGGATCTCTGAAAGTTAGAAGGATGAATAGAGTGGGTAGCACAGGTGAGCTACCAACACCACTGAGTTTTCAGCCTGCGTCTGGCATGCTGAGAAAGAGGGAATGTGGATTTAGAGCAATTGCATACTTACCATTCGAGATTGTTAAGAGATTGAGTATCTCATATATCGACTTGTTCAGGTTTTGTAAGCCCCTGAAGAGTGCTTTTAAGTAGAGCAATTAATATTTTTCTTCATTAACTTTAATTATGATTAGAAGCCTAGAAATCTTGGAGGAATTTCGAAAAATAAGCCTATTTACTCAGTGGATTTTCCCAAGTTTTCACAAATTGATGACACCAAAAACATCAGTATGGGCTTCATTAAGAAGAAAAAGAAAAGGAAACCATAAAAATCTAGATAAAGTATGTTAGTTTAAGGTTATACTCAAGTATTGAAAAAGTGAAACAAAGAAAGTATAATAACTGATTTCATATCTTTCTACTATTTTTAATATATAATTCTATGTAATGAGATATATTAAGTACAGAGATTTTCTAAAAAAAAAAAATTAGTATCTTGAAGGAAATGCTTAAGAGGTGATCAACAGGTGTACACAGAGCACAAGTTAGTATTAGCAGTGCATTTTCACTATGATAATAGCAACAAATGCAACACTTTGCTCTTATTAAGAACTATAACATTAACATTCAAATCACTGTATCAAGATTTTGACCAATTGGTACATTTAAATATTACTAATATGCTTAAATAATTTTCTTATCCAGTTTTATTATTTTATACTGAATCTGAAGTAAACAATTACAAAGTGATATAAAAAATGTCTATTTTTAATTAGCATCATTTTTCTATAAATCATGTTTGATATCAGCATACATGTGTTATAACAATCAACTTTTCTTTAATATTTACGTAATTCAGGAGTTAAAGTATTTCATTTATATAATAAAATACATTGAATTTTCTACTAATTGCCTAAGGTTTTCACATTTAGCCAATTGCATCTGCACTGATCACAGTGTTTTACAAAGGAAAATGATTACCTTTTGAAAGAAAAGGAAAGCTATTTCTTTCCCCCTTGCATTAAAAAAAATTGACAATATATCAAAATATTTTAATAAATCTACATTAAAAGAAATGCCAGTAAAGAAGAGAAAAAAGAAATTCATAAAAGAGGGAAAAATATAGTGAAATGTTTTTTGGTACAAATTCATTACATATAATAAAATCTTAATATCTTAAACTTAAAATAATGCTTTCATTTAAAACCAACAGCAGAACTTTTCAGTTTTAACTTGAAAAATACAGAATGTGTTGCCTGTCATTATTATATTACTTAATATTATTTAATATAATTTTAAAATTATATTTAAATATATTATAGTAAATATATTATTTAATATATTTAATATATCAATTTAATATATTAAATATATTATGTTAAACATATTTAATATAATTACTTAATATTTTCAAAAGTTCATTATATAGGCAAGTATTCAATGCCTTTTAGATTTTAAGAAAATCTTAACTTTCCTGTATAATAATAATGTTATTTACTATTCTCCCTTCATGTTTTTATGATATAGTAAAATTAAAATGTAGACTTATAGTGTAGAAAAAAACCTGGTAATTTCTTTCCTAATATCACTGCTTTTCTTCTAAAAAAATTTTGGTTAAAATAGCTTTTCCACTGAATTGACTGATGCTATCATTATTCATAGTGAATGAACTTGATATTTTGACATTGCTTATGAACCTTAGCTCTAGAACTAGACCTTGCACATCATAGGGTCACAAGGTGAACAATTTGATTGAAGTATATTTGAAATAAAAATGTTAGAATTATCTAATTCTCCTCTCCTGCCTCATTTTAATAATTCTCCATAGCTTTGGACCAGACCCCGTGATAATAGCTTCTCTCTTCCAAAGGCTTTGCTAATAAGTTTATGAAGTTCAGTCGTTAATGCTAGAACCATACTTTAGTTATATGCAGAAGTTCTGTATAATTATACCAGTGTAATGCTGCTGTTCAAAGTGTCTTATCTAAAAAGAATAGAGAAGGTGGTAATATCTCCTTCACAACAAGTACTCATAATATTAACTCCAATTGTTATTTGTCAGTGAATTTTCATAAAATTAGTATACTGTTTTCCATGGTGTTTGTTTAATGCATAATCCATCCTTTTGTCTTCTTAAATCATTATTTAAATAATCTCTTCAGACATTGCTAAAAAATGGTAACTTAATGACCCACTTTACCTTTACAAGGTTTGTACTAAATTATTACTAGGTTAACATGGGTGATGTTGGAACTTTACCTGTTATTTAGATAACGCATCTGAGTGGAAGTAAGTCAATGAGCTCAGAAAACTTTTAATGTAATATGCAGTATCATTGTTTTGCTCACTCAAGCAGTCCCAAAAGAGACATATTATTTGAATGTGAAGGTCTCAGTTTCCTTTAGTTCATACAGAACTTTAAAGAACGGTACACTGACACACAAAATATCCTGCCACTGCTAATATAACAAGTATCATTTTCTTTTACCATTCAAGAAATTGCTATATACATAGTTACACAGAAATATGACACATTCTAAACTTCTTTATGCATGATCTATCTATCTACCTATCTATCTATCTATCTATCTATCATCTATCTATCTATCTATCTAATATGCCTTGTCACAGCCCTTCAGCTGAAAATCAACAGGAACACAACATGGTCAATTGATATGGGTGTATGGCTCATTGCAGTAAGAGAGAACCCTCACCATGGGTGATCATGGGCTCAGAGGATGTGAGAAAGAACTTACGGGCTTGGGACTTTGGTTTGATAATTTGGGGGAGGTCCAAGGAAGCAGAGATATGCTCTAGATCAGGGGTTTTCAGAAAATGGGGACAGATCTATGATTGGATTTCTTAATAAATCTTATCTATATGGAGGGCAAATTAGAGCCTGGATAAAACTGTAATTAGTAAACAAGTAGTAACCATTATTTTCACTGAGAAAAGGGGATATTTGGTATTCTGTAGTTTCCACAGTGATGATGTTTTTGTCTCACTTTACCATGTTGTATGATGTTGATGTTCTGTAAGATTGTTTATATCTAACTGGCGAAGAACATAGCCTAGCTATGAACATGTGATTAGTTTGTGATGTCAGAGATATCCTTATTTCTCTCTTAGCATATTGCCATAAAATACATAGATAGCTAGTGATATACAAATATGAATGAATAGAAAATAGATAGATGAATAGAAATACTCATTCTAAATCTCTCTGTGAATCTCCATTATTTATCTATCCATGCTAATGTACATGTGTGTATGTATATGTGTATACAAAATATGTCTAATATTGCTAAAACTTTTGCTTATTATCATATGTCATTTAAACTATAATATATGTTTGTCATCTAGGAATCCATTCACATCCAGCAAATACTTATTAAATAATTACAATATTCTGAGTACTAGAGGTACAGCAGTACAACCAGAGTTTCTTTTTTCATGGAGTTTATATTCTAGTCAGAGGAAGAAAGACAAAACCTACAAGAAAGTATTTAATGTCTCAGATAATAATAAGTTATATTGAGAAAAATAAAGGAGAATAAAGGACATTAAAAGTTTGGGAAGGAGGTAGTATACTATTACATGTATGATGGTCAGGAAGTTTTCACTACATTAATCCCAGGATCTTAAAATAGTAGGGAAACCCATCACATGGATTTTGGGGGAGAAAATTCCAGGTAGCAGGAGGAGAAAATTCAAGTGTCCTGAGAGAGGAACATGTACTGCCCATCAAAGAACATCGATTAAGCCATTAGGATTCAGGAAGGTGACTCAGGAGAGAAAAGTTGGTGATGAAGTCATTAGGGTAGTGGGCATGTCTGATTATGTCAGATTTTTACGTCAGTTTTAAAGATGGGCGTAGTATAATGGGTTTAGCTTTCAGAAAAATCACAGTGGCAACTGGTAGAGAATAGAGTTTGAGATTTAGTCAAAGGTGAAAATGGTAAGAACTGTTAAGAGCAATTGCAATAATTTAGGGGAGAAATATTGTGGCATAGATCAGAGTGGAAACAATGGATATAGTAAAAATGTGATCTCATTTTGAATCTTTTCCAAGGTAGAATATGTACTGGTGGTAGGTCTTAGCTCCAATAAACACCATAATGGAGTTCAGGAAAGATGGGAGATGGGATGAGATTAACAAATATGCAGTCTGTATGTGTCCTTAGGTCTGAAGTGGGTCTCTTGTAGACAGCATATATACGGGTCTTGTTTCTGTATCCATTCAGCCACTCTATGTCTTTTGGTTGGAACCCATTTATATTTAAGGTAATTATTGGTATGTATGTCCCTATTACCATTTTCTTAATTGTTTTGGGTTTGTTTTTGAAGGTCTTTTCATTCTCTTGTGTTTCTTGCTTAGAGAAGTTCCTTTAGCATTTGTTGTAAAGCTGGTTTGGTGGTGCTGAATTCTCTTAACTTTTCTTGTCTGTAAATGTTTAATTTCTCTGTCAAATCTGAACGAGACCCTTGTTAGGTAGAGTAATCTTGGTTATAGGTTTTTCTCTTTCATCACATTAACTACGTCCTGCCATTTACTTCTGACTTGCAGAGTTTCTGCTGAAAGATCAGCTGTTAATTTTATGGAAATTCCCTTGTATGTTATTTGTTGTTTTTCCCTTGTTGCTTTTAATATTTTTTCTTTGCATTTAATTTTTGATAGTTTTATTAATATGTATCTTGGAATGTTTCTCCTTGGATTTATCATGTAAGTGATTCTCTGCACTTCCTGGACTTGATTGACTATTTCCTTTCTCACGTTAGGGAAGTTTTCAACTATAATCTCTTCAGATATTTTCTCAGACCCTTTCTTTTTCTCTTCTACTTCTGGGAACCCTATAATTCAAATGTTGGTGCATTTAATGTTGTCCCAGAGGTCTCTGAAAGTGTCCTCAATTCTTTTCATTCTTTTTTCTTTATTCTGCTCTGCAGTAGTTATTTTCACTATTTTATCTTCCAGGTCACTTATCCGTTCTTCTGCCTTAGTTATTCTGCTATTGATTCCTTTGAGAGAATTTTTAATTTCATTAATTGTGCTGTTCATCATTGTTTCTTTGCCCCTTAGTTCTTCTAGGTCCTTGTTAAAGGTTTCTTGTATTTTTCCCATTCTATTGCTAAAATTTTGGATCAACTTTACTATCATTACTCTGAATTCTTTTTCAGGTAGACTGCCTATTTCCTCTTCATTTGATTGGTCTGGTGGGTGTTTACCTTGCTCCTTCATCTGCTGCATATTTCTCTGTCTTCTCATTTTGTTTAATTTACTGTGTTTTGGATCCCCTTTTCACAAGCATCAGGTTTGTAGTTCCCACTGTTTTTGGTGTCTGTCCCCAGTGGCTGAGATTGGTTCAGTGGCTTGTATAGGTTTCTGGGTGGAGGGGACTGCAGATGGAAAAAGATATTCCCTGCAAATGGAAATGAAAAGAAAGATAGAGTAGCAATTCTCATATCAGACAAAATAGACTTAAAATAGAGACTATTACAAGAGACAAAGAAGGACACTACATAATGATGAAGGGATCAATCCAAGAAGAATATATAACAATTGTAAATATTTATGCACCCGACATAGGAGAACCTCAATACATAAGGCAAATGTTAACAGCCATATAAGGGGAAATTGACAGGAACACAATAATAGTAGGGGACTTTAACACCCCACTTTCACCAATGGACAGATATCCAAAATGAAAATAAATAATGAAATACAAGCTTTAAATGACACATTAGACAAGATGGACTTAACTGTATTTATAGGACATTCCATCCAAAAAAAAAAAAAAAAAACAGAATACACTTTCTTCTCAAGTGCTCATGGAATATTCTCTAGGATAGATCATATATTGTGTTACAAATCAAGCCTTGGTAAATTTAAGAAAATAGAAATCATACCAAGTATCTTTTCTGAACACAATGCTATGAGACTAGGTATCAATTACAGTAAAAAAAAAAAATGTAAAAAACACAAGCACATGGAGGCTAAAAATTATGCTATTAAATAACTAAGAGTCACTGAGGAAGTCAAAGAGGAGATCAAAAAATACCTAGAAACAAATGACAATGAAAACACAATGAACCAAAATCTATGGGATGCAGCAAAATCAGTTCTAAGAGGGAAATTTATACCAATACAAGCCTACCTCAAGAAACAAGAAAAATCTCAAATAAGCAACCTAACCTTACACCTAAAGCAATTAGAGAAAGGAGAATGAAAATTCCCTAAGTTAGCAGAAGGAAAGAAATTATAAAGATCAGATCAGAAATAAATGAAAAAGAAATGAAGGGAACAAAACAAAGATCAATAAAACTAAAAGCTGGTTCTTGAGAAAATATACAAAATTGATGAACCATTAGCCACACTCATCAAGAAATAAAGGGAGAAGACTCAAATCAACAAAATTAGAAATGAAAAAGGAGAAGTAACAACTGACACTGCAGAAATACAAAGGATCATGAGAGATTACTACAAGCAACTGTATACCAAAACAAATCACAACCTGGAAGAAATGCACTAATTCTTAGAAAAGCACAACCTTCCATGACTGAACAAGGAAGAAGTAGAAAATATAAAGACACCAATCACAAGAAATGAAATTGAAACTGTGATTTAAAATCTTCAGGACAAGATGGCTTCACAGGTGAATTCTATCAAACATTTAGAGAAGAGCTAATACCTACACTTCTCAAACTCTTCCAAAATATAGCAGAGGGAGGAATACTCCCAAACTTATTCTACAAGGCCACTATCACCCTGATACCAAAACCAAACAAAGATGTCACAAAAAACACTACAGGCTAATATCACTGATGAACATAGATGCAAAAATCCTTAACAAAATCCTAGCAAATAGAACTCAGCAGCACATTAAAAGGATCATAAACCATGATCAAGTGGGGCTTATCCCAGGAATGCAAGGATTCTTCAAAATACATAATCAATCAATGTGATACACCATATTAACAAATTGAAGGATAAAAACCATATGAGAATCTTAATAGATGCAGAAAAATCTTTTGACAAAATTCAACACCCATATATGATAAAAAGTCTCCAGAAAGTAGGCACAGAGGGAACCTACCTCAACATAATGAGGGTCAGGTATGACAAACCCACAGACAACATCATTCTCAATGGTGAAAAACTGAAACCATTTCCACTAAGATCAGGAGCAAGACAAGGTTGCCCACTCTCACCACTATTATTCAACATAGTTTTGGAAGTTTTAGCCACAGCAATCAGAGAAGAAAAAGAAATAAGAGGAATCCAAATAGGAAAAGAAGAAGTATAACTGTCACTGTTTGCAGATGACATGATTCTGTACATAGAGAATCCAAAAGATGCTACCAGAAAATTACTAGAGCTAATCAATGAATTTGGTAAAGTAGCAGGATACAAAATTAATGCACAGAAATCTCTTGCATTCTTATACACTAATGATGGGAAATCAGAAAGAGAAATTAATGAAACACTCTCATTTACCATTGCAACAAAAAGAATAAAATACCTAGGAAAAAACTTACCTAAGGAGACAAAAGACCTGTATGCAGAAAACTGTAAGACAATGATGAAAGAAATTAAAGACAATACAAACAGATGGAGAGATATACCATGTTCTTGGATTGGAAGAATCAACATTGTGAAAATGACCAAACTACCCAAAGCAATCTACAGATTCAGTGTAATCCCTATCAAACTAGCACTGGCATTTTTCACAGAAGTAGATCAAAAAATTTCACAGTTTGTCTGGAAACACAAAAGACCCCAAATAGACAAAGCAATCTTGAGAAAGAAAAATGAAGCTCGAGGAATCAGGATCCCTGACTTCAAACTATACTACAAAGCTACATTAACCAAGACAGTATGATACTGGCCCAAAACTAGAAATATAGATCAATGGAACAGGATAGAAAGCCCAGAGATAACTACACTCACATATGGTCTCCTTATCTTTGATAAAGCAGGCAAGAATATACAATGGAGAAAAGACAGCCTCTTCAATAAGCAGTGCTGGGAAAACTGGACAGCTACATGTAAAAGAATGAAATTAGAACACTCCCTAACACCATACACAAAAATAAACTCAAAATGGATTAAAGACCTAAATGTAAGGCCAAAAACTATCAAACTCTTAGAGGAAAACATAGGCAGAACACTCTGTGACAAAAACCACAGCAAGATCCTTTTTGACCCACCTCCTAGAGAAATGGAAATAAAAACAAAAGTAAACAAATGGGACCTAAGGAAACTTAAAAGCTTTTGAACAACAAAGGACCCACAAGCAAGAGGAAAATACACCCCGCAGAATGGGAGGAAATATTTACAAATGAAGCAACTGGCAAAGGATTAACCTCCAAAATTTACAAGCAGCTTATGCAACTCAGTATCAAAAAACAAACAACCCAATCCAAAAATGGGCAGAAGATCTAAATAGACATTTCTCCAAAGAACATATGCAGATTGCCAACAAACACATGAAAGTTGCTCAACGTCACTAATTATTAGAGAAATGCAAATCAAAACTACAATGAGGTATCACCTCATAGCGGTCAGAATGGTCATCATCAAAAAATCTACAAACAGGAAATGCTGGAGAAGATGTAAAGAAAAGGGGACCCTCTTGCACTATTGGTGGTAAATTGATACAGCCACTATGGATAACAGTATGGAGGTTCCTTAAAAAACTAAAAATAGAACTACCATATGACCCAGTAATCCCACTGCTGGGCATATACCCTGAGAAAACCATAATTCAACAAGAGTCATGTACCACAATATTCATTGCAGCTCCATTTACAATAGGCAGGACATGGAAGCAGCCTAAATGTCCATCGACAGATGAATGGATAAAGAATATGTGGCAGATGTATACAATGGAATATTACTCAGCCATAAAAAGGAACGAAATTGAGTTATTTGTAGTGAGGTGGATGGACCTAGAGTCTGTCATACAGAGTGAAGTATGTCAGAAAGAGAAAAACAAATACCGTATGCTAACACATATATATGGAATCTGAGAAAAAAAATGGTTCTGATGCACCTAGAGGCAGGACTGGAATAAAGACGCAGACGTAGAGAACGGACTTTAGGACACAGTGAGGGGGAAGGGTAAGCTCGGACGAAGTGAGAGAGTGGCATTGACATATATACAATACCAAATTTAAAATAGATAGCTAGTGGGAAGCAGATGCATAGCACAGGGAGATCAGCTCAGTGCTTTGTGACCACTTAGAGAGGTGGGATAGGGAGGGTGGGAGGGAGATGCAAGAGGGAGGGTATATGGTGATATATGTATACATATAGCTGATTAACTTTGTTATACAGCAGAAACTAACAGAACATTGTAAAGAAATTATACTCCAACTAAGATGTTAAAAAATAAAGAAAGAAGGTATCAAAAAAAAAAAGAAATATGCAAAAACACATAGAGATGTATTTCCAATGGATTTGGGTTTACCTAATTTCTTTTGGTTTCTTGCATTCTTGAAGTACTTAGGGAAAAAGAACAAGATTCACGTGGTTCTCATAGTCTCCAAGGTAGAGTTGGTGAAGTTGTGGGTGCTGGAAAGGAAGTGAGCTAATAGTTTCATCAGACAAGGAGGTGTCAATAGGATGCAGCCTTGAAAATGTGGAGAGATAAAGGCAAGTATTTAGGTCAATGTATGTTCATATTAGTATTCGAAGAGCAGAAAATAAAAACAACCCATGTATGTCATCAATTGTATTATATATTTTCATGTTGAAAAGCCCATATTCCCATGATTATTTAATTATTATAAGAAGTCAAATGGAAAAAGAAGAAAGCAAACCACCTGAAATTTATATTTAATTTATTTGAAAACTAAATGTGTACAAAAAAAGGGAAGGAAGTTAACCAAATGTTAACAATGGTAATTGTTTTTAGGATATTATTATTTCACTTACTTAGTAATATGTTTTCTCTATTTTCTTCCAAAGAAATATATTAACATTACAATTAGATAAGTTCTTGTTGATACAAAACTTGACAGAAAAAGAAAAATTATTTGTTTTCAACAGATATTCACTGAGCATATGCTATGTGCTTCTTTCTCTACTAGGAGTTGGAATACTCTTCTGGAAAGGGAGAGAAAATTTCCACATCCTCATAAAGCTTAGTGTCAGGCACTAAGCAAACAAGCAAGCAAACAACTGAACAAAAGTCTGACAATGAAAGCGGCTACAGAGAAAAGCAGAAAGAAATAACTGAATCCAAACAACCTAACACAGCTAAGGAATGCCCTAAATATTGTCTTGTGGATCAGTTTAATTGAGTATTCAGGGAAAAATTTCTTAGGTTGCTAGATGACACTGAAAACTGAAAAACAGGTAAGCTTAACCTTTAACTTTTACAATTGTGCTTATATTCTCAGTTTGAATACCCAAAAATGTAATATTTAGGTAATATCAATATGAATATAAACAAGTTTCCATTTTTGTTTTGCTATTTAATTTCTTCATGCAAATAATATTCTCTGACTACATTTGATACCCAATGGAGAAAATCAGTGGTTGATCGACTTTTAGTTATTTCTTTACATTTTCCTATGGTTAATAGGAACGGTTTACTTATTTCTTTAACTTTCTATTTGGCAAGGGTATTAGACGGCTGGATAGCCAGGTAATGAATTAACAAAGGTTTCTCTCAAAGTTATAATATCAGAATTTTAGTGATGACTCAGGAATTACCTTTTCCTTCTTAACATTTAGCTATTGGTTTTTAAGCTCTTAACACAAACTAAAAGATTCATACACATTGCCATAAACAGAAAAAAAATCTTTAACCAATGTCATAAAAACTTGCTTAAGAATAGAAGTGTCTTAGCCAATTTCAGTCTGGCTTCCCTGAACTCAGAAAGACATATACCCCTTGGTTTTTCTCTTGCTTGTCAGATTACAAATAGACTTCATTGCTAGAAAATTTAAAAATTTGTATATAAAATTTTTCAGATATAACCAAATAAACATGACTGTAACATATTTGCTTAATTTTCTCTTGCACCTACTGACTAATGTATATTTTTTCACTTTAAAAATAGATTCAAACAAAAACAAAATATAAGCACTCTGCTGGATTTATTCATGTGAAATTATTTCTTATACATATTTTATGATTGTAATTTTAGGTACATGATTTTTCATATTACAAGTTACATTTTACAACACAATTATACATTTAATATTAAAATAATGCTGCTTAAAGATCTTATTATTCTTTCATATGTTATCTAAAAAGCTAAAATATAAATATTTAGATTAATGACAGAATACATTAGATTATTATATATATTTCATTAATCTTATATGTAAAAAATCAAATTCACATAATTAAAACTCAAAGTAATTCCTGTTGAGAAAATATTTTTTTATGGATTTCTATTTACTTTCGTGCAACTATATTAGAATATTTTCAAAATATGACATGGGCATAAACTGAAGATAGAGTAATCAGAGTATTCATAAGAAAAAGAATAGGGCTCTATTATGGAAACTTAATTTATAGGTAATTTTTTTTCCATAATAGCCTCAATAAAATGTATATATCTCAGCCTCCACTTTTGGAAGGAAGAGTCAACTCTTGGGGAAATACAACTTATTCTTATCTGTTATACAATGTGTAAATAGACCATGTTGTACATTTTGTGCTTTTAAATGCTTATCCATATTAACACAAGTTAAACTTTAAACCAATCTACTTGCAGAAGTGAACCTTTTATTATACTATAGGAAATAATTATTAAACATATATCCTCTCTTACCTTAAGCAATTCACTAATCTTTCAATTTTGACTTTTTTAATTGAAGTGGTTAATGGGATATCAATTTTGAAATATGCATAATTCTATTGTCAAGGTAAAATATGATCTAACAAATACAAAAAATGTATTAAAACTGAATATTCATAAAACTTTTTAAAGACCACACTCTAGAAACTATTCAATATCTTTACCCACTTTCTACTGAGCACAGAGTCACCCTCCATTAACACATGCATCATTATTAAATGTGCTAATTTTCATCAAAGTTCTGTGACTCTATCCTTTGCCCATATGACTCTCAAAGCCTATGAGATTCACTTTAAAAATAGGGGATTGAACCTGATTGCCTTTAGGGTTTGTTTAGATTTATAGAGTGGTTATGAGTGTGGACTCAGGAGCCAAAATATGTGGAACTGAATCCCCAATTCTCAATTTAATCTCTGTGTGGCTTCTGTAGTTTGTGAAAAAAATAGGGGTGATTAGAATTATATTTTGAAAGCACAGCGTGTTTGTAAGGCGATTGAACTATTCTATAATTGTGCTATGGGGCCATATAGTTTTTTGATGAGTCAGATAATATTTCTAATCAATCACAAGGCTTATTCTCTTTATCTAAATTCGAGATGTGGGCAAGAATAGCAAAAGTTTTCACTTGTTTATATGTTATTATTGATTATTAGTTGTTGTGCAGATTCCTTTATAATCTTTAGAAAGATCCCAAAACTGTGCACAAATAAGATAAATCAAATGGTTTATTTATGAAATATTATTTCACAATTAATATGTATCATTAGATACAAATATTCTAACACAAAATAGTGACTGCATTCTCTAATCATCTTTTTAAATGAGAACAAATTATCGTTGATCTTATCTAAATGAAACTCATAAAACTCATGTACATATAGTAGGTCAAAAAGGAGCAAATCACAAATGTAATATTTTTGGCTATCTTTTCTAGATACAAGTTGTTCATAACAGTGTTAAAATATGCAAATTATACAGGGTTATTTGCATGCACATTGCACAACAGTAAATCCCCACTGTGTTTTCATCCTGAGTCCTATTTCAACATCATTATCACTGACAGGGCAGTGTTAAGTAAGGCAGTGTTAGCTTTTAGGAACACATTTATGATTTACTAATCAATTATTTACAATCCTAGAGAAAACAGAGACATTTAAATGCACACAATATTTATAGATGCTCTAGCTACCGCTGCTGCTAAAAGAAGTCAGGCAGAAGAATATGTTTTATGTCATAAAACCAAGTAAAAACTTGCCTTTGTAAATTGGGAGAATCTTGACTTTTCTGGAAACTTGTTTTTAAAAGGAAACTAAATGTTACTACTTAGAAGTTAGTTAACTCTGGTAATAATGGCTTTTAAACAGAAAATTAATAGCACTAGTTTAAACTTAGTTTTGAAGTATCCTCACTCAGATTTTTTAAGGGTTTGCCTTTATTAGCTGAAACAAAAATTTAAGCAAAGTAATTGCATGCTTTCATATGGAACAGTATTTTCTGATTCTAACCTAAATTAACAATGTGACTTTTCAAAAATAGTGTATGAATGGACTCCAAGATTATTTAAGTAAAATAAAGAATATCTTCAATATTGTACTTTAAAAGGGAAAATTTGGGAAATAGCATAATTGCCAAGGTTGAAGTATTGTTTCCGAAGGTAAGGTGGTGGGTTCTAAAGTCTTATATGTGGCTTCAAATTCCGATTTCCTCATTTCATTTTGATTTATTTTGAACAATTAAAAAAATTCTGAGTTTTTCTTTCTTCATTTCGTATATGGGAATAAGAATAGAATCCACCTTGCAAAGTTATTTGTGCATGCGTGTGATAATCTATGTAGAACACTCAGCATAGTAACCTTCATAAAGGAAGCCATAACATGAATGGTTATAATTCAAGTAAGGATGCTGCCTTTCTTTAAAAATTTGTATTATAAAAACATTTAAATGTTTACAAAAGTAGAGAATTATTTAAAATGCATGGCAAGATTTAGAATTAACCAACGGGACTGCATAATTTTAAGTACATGGCAAATATCATCATGAGCAAAATAAGAAACCAAATGAAATAATGTATATCAGAGGCAGAAATGTAATAATTCTTGCATTAAAAAGTCATCTCAAAATAGAAGATAAAAGAGTACTAACCCTAAAGAAAAGGTAACTAGAAACATAAACAGAACAAATGTATTTTTAACCATATGAAAAGATTCTAAACCTTTCATAATAAGAAAAATAAAAATTAAGAAAACATTTTTCACCTATCAGATTGGCAAAATGAAGAATTTGAAAATGCTCTTATTTGGCAAAGTTATGGAAAATTCTCACATGATGGAAATAAGAATCAGTACAATCTCTATAAAAAAATGAACTTGACAATAACTAAAAAACTGTTATCTGTTTACTGTTTGGCCCAACAATTCCATTCTAGAAATACATCTCAAAGATCCATAGGCAAAAATATGAAAACACAATATGTATAAGACGCCTGGTAATAGCAAAAGCCTGAAAGCAAAGAAAGGAGCCATCACTAGGGGACTGACTGAATAAACAATGGTGCATCAAGGACGTAGAATACTGAGAGCAATAACAAACAAAAATAACCTTAGAATATTACTAGGAATCCAGTATGGCATGATCTTCAGAGAATATTATTAATTGAAAAAAGCAAAGTTGATAACACTGTTTATACACTCAGTACTATAAGAGAGATGTTAATACAAACAAGTATATATAAATATGTATGTTTGTATATGTAAATACATGTAAGATATATTTCATATAACTATATATATTATGATATATATGACACAATATGAATTTCTTATATTAAAACAGAATAATAAACAAGATTTAAAAGGAAAGATTATTTAATAGGAGGAAAAGAGCAGGGTTCAAGGGATAGAGATAGAAGCAGTATTTCTTTAGATTATTGTTTTCAAATACAATTTAAATTTTTCTGGACTCTAGAAATGTAGCAAATACCCAATACATTTAAAAATTAAAACTGTTTATGGAGTCAATAAATACTGTCCTAAAAATAATAGAGTATTTTAATTTAGAGATTTTTCAGATGTATGTAAAGTAAAACATATTAGAACAGGATATAGGGAAATATTATTTTCACTAAATCTTTCTTATTCTACTGAGGTTGTTTCTATATTACTGTGTTTGTCTTAGAATTAATGTCACATGAAGGCTAGAAATAGGATGAAATACGTTTCTACATTAGTGTGCCAATAACAAAGATAATATCAAAAATTATTTAATGGTGCTAACAATAAGAAAGTAAGAAATTCTGTAGAATGACACTAATCGTGATTATTCCAAGTGTCCGCATATATGTTGGTATTTGTTCTGAAGTGAAAAGCGTAATACACACCGTTTGCTTTTAGACTGATTTAGGCAACATCTTTCACCTATTCTCTCTAGCAGTGATCCAGGTCCTACACTAAAAATGTTACACAGGGGACGAAGGGAAGATGGCAGAAGAGTAAGATGCGGAGATCACCTTCCTCCCCACAGATACACCAGAAATAACATCTACACGTGGAACAACTCCTACAAAACACCTACTGAACGCTGGCAGAAGACCTCAGACCTCCCAAAAGGCAAGAAACTCCCCACGTACATGGGTAGGGCAAAAGAAAAAACAGAGACAAAAGAATAGGGACGGGACCTGCACCAGTGGGAGGGAGCCGTGAAGGAGGAAACGTTTCCACACACTAGGAGCCCCTTCGCGGGCGGAGACTGCGGGTGGCGGAGGGGGGGAAGCTTCGGAGCCGCGGAGGAGAGCACAGCAACAGTGGTGTGGAGGGCAAAGCGGAGAGATTCCCGCACAGAGGATCAGGGCCGACCGGCACTCACTAGCCCGAGAGGCTTGTCTGCTCACCCGCCGGGGCGGGCGGGGCTGGGAGCTGAGGCTCGGGCTTTGGTCGGAACGCAGGGAGAGGACTAGGGTTGGCGGCATGGACACAGCCTGAAGGGGGTTAGTGCGCCACGGCTATCCGGGAGGGAGTCCGGGAAAAGGTCTGGAGCTGCCGAAGAGGCAAGAGACTTTCTCTTCCCTCGTTGTTTCCTGGTGCGCGAGGAGAGGGGATTAAGAGCGCTGCTTAAAGGAGCTCCAGAGACGGGCGCGAGCTGCGGCTGAAAGCGCGGACCTCAGAGACGGGCAGGAGACGCTAAGGCTGCTGCTGCCTCCACCAAGAAGCCTGTATGCGAACACAGGTCACTATCCACACCTGCCTTCCGGGGAGCCTGTGCAGCCTGCCACTGCCAGGGTCCCGGGATCCAGAGACAACTCCCCCGGGAGAACTCACGGCGCGCCTCAGGCTGGTGCAACGTCACGCTGTCCTCTGCCACCGCAGGCTCACCCCGCACTCCGTGCCCCTCACTCCTCCCAGCCTGAGTGAGCCAGAGCCCCCAAATCAGCGACTCCTTTAACCCCGTCCTGTCTGAGCGAAAAACAGACACCCTCCGGCGACCTACACGCAGAGGCGGGGCCAAATCCAAAGCTGAGCCCCGGGAGCTGTGCGAACAAAGAAGAGAAAGAGAAATCTCTCCCAGCAGCCTCAGAAGCAGCGGATTAAAGCTCCACAATCAACTTGATGTGCCCTGCAGCTGTGGAATACCTGAATAGACAACCAATCATCCCAAATTAAGGAGGTGGACTTTGAGAGCAAGATTTATGATTTTTTCCCCTTTTCCTCTTTTTCTGAGTGTGTATGTGTAAGCTTCCGTGCGAGATTTTGTCTGTATAGCTTTGCTTCCACCATTTGTCCTAAGGTTCTATCTGTCCGTTTTTGTTGTTGTTGTTCTTTTTTAAAAAATTTTTTTCTTAATAATTATTTTTTAATTTAATAACTGTATTATATTTTACTTTATTTTATTTTACTTTATCTTTCTTTCTTTTTTCCTTCCTTCCCTCCTTCCTTCCTTCCTCCCTCCCTCCCTCCATCCTTTCTTTTTTCCTTCTTTTCTTCTTTCTTTCTTCCCTCCTTCCTTCCTTCTTTTCTTTCTTTCTTTCTTTCTTTCTTTCTTTCTTTCTTTCTTTCTTTCTTTCTTTCTTTCTTTCTTTCTTTCTTCCTATTTCTACTAATTCTTTCTCTCTACTTTTTCTCCCTTTTATTCTGAGACGTGTGGATGAATGGCTCTTGGTACTGCATCCAGGAGTCAGTGCTGTGCCTCCGAGGTGGGAGAGCCAACTTCAGGACACTGGTCAACAAGAGACCTCCCAGCTCCACATAATATCAAACAGTGAAAATCTCCCAGAGATCTCCATCTCAACGCCAGCACCCAGCTTCACTCAACAACCAGCAAGCTACAGTGCTGGACATCCTATGCAAAACAACTAGCAAGACAGGAACACAACCCCACCCATTAGCGCAGAGGCTGCCTAAAATCATAATAAGTCCACAGACACCCCAAAACACACCACCAGATGTGGACCTGCCCACCAGAAAGACAAGATCCAGCCTCATCCATGAGAACACGGGCACTAGTCCCCTCCACCAGGAAGCCTCCACAATCCACTGAAACAACCTTAGCCACTGGGGACAGACACCACAAACAACAGGAACTACGAACCTGCAGCCTGCAAAAAGGAGATCCCAAACACAGTAAGATAAGCAAAATGAGAAGACAGAAAAACACACTGCAGATGAAGGAGCAAGATAAAAATCCACCAGACCTAACAAATGAAGAGGAAATAGACAGTCTACCTGAAAAAGAATTCAGAATAATGATAGTAAAGGTGATCCACAATCTTGGAAATAGAATAGACAAAATGCAAGAAACATTTAACAAGGACCTAGAAGAACTAAATATGAAACAAACAATGATGAACAACACAATAAATGAAATTAAAAATACTCTAGGTGGGATCAGTAGCAGAATAACTGAGGCAGAAGAACGAATTAGTGACCTGGAAGATAAAATAGTGAAAATAACTACTGCAGAGCAGAATAAAGAAAAAAGAATGAAAAGAACTGAGGACAGTCTCAGAGATCTCTGGGACAACCTTAAACGCACCAACATTCGAATTATAGGGGTTCCAGAAGAAGAAGAGAAAAAGAAAGGGACTGAGAAAATATTTGAAGAGATTATAGTTGAAAACTTCCCTAATATGGGAAAGGAAATAGTTAATCAAAAACAACAAATAACACACAAGGGAATCCTCATAAGGTTAACAGCTGATCTTTTAGCAGAAACTCTGCAAGACAGAAGGGACAGGCAGGACATATTTAAAGTGATGAAGGAGAAAAACCTGCGACCAAGATTACTCTACCCAGCAAGCATCTCATTCAGATTTGATGGAGAAATTAAAACCTTTACAGACAAGCAAAAGTTGAGAGAGTTCAGCACCACCAAACCAGCTTTATAACAAATGCTAAAGGAACTTCTCTAGGCAAGAAACCCAAGAGAAGGAAAAGACCTACAATAACAAACCCAAAACAATTTAGAAAATGTGAATAGGAACATACATATTGATAATTACCTTAAATGTAAATGGATTAAATGCTCCCACCAAAAGACACAGATTGGCTGAATGGATACAATAACAAGACCCTTATATATGCTGTCTACAAGAGACCCACTTCAGACCTAGAGACACATATAGACTGAAAGTGAGGGGATGGAAAAAGATATTCCACGCAAATGGAAACCAAAAGAAAGCTGGAGTAGCAATTCTCATAACAGACAAAATAGACTTTAAAATAAAGACTATTAGAAGAGACAAGGATGCTACATAATGATCAAGGAATCGATCCAAGAAGAAGGTATAACAATTGTAAATATTTATGCACCCAACATAGTAGCACCTCAATACATAAGGCAAATACTAACAGCCATAAAAGGGGAAATCGACAGTAACACATTCATAGTAGGGGACTTTAACACCACAGTTTCACCAATGGACAGATCATCCAAAACAAAAATAAATAAGGAAACACAAGCTTTAAATGATATATTAAACAAGATGGATTTAATTGATATTTATAGGACATTCCATCCAAAAATAACAGAATACACATTTTTCTCAAGTGCTCATGGAACATTCTCCAGGATAGATCATATCTTGGGTCAAAAATCAAGCCTTAGTAAATTAGTAAATTTAAGAAAATTGAAATTGTATCAAGTATCTTTTCCGACCACAATGCTATGAGACTAGATATCAATTACATGAGAAGATCTGTACGAAATACAAACACATGGAGGCTAAACAATACACTACTTAATAACGAAGTGATCACTAAAGAAATCAAAGAGGAAATAAAAAAATACCTAGAAACAAATGACAATGGAGACACGATAACCCAAAACCTATGGGATGCAGCAAAAGCAGTTCTAAGAGGAAGTTTATAGCAATACAAGCCCACCTTAAGAAACAGGAAACATCTCGAATAAACAACCTAACCTTGCACCTAAGGCAATTAGAGAAAGAAGAACAAAAAAACCCCAAAGTTAGCAGAAGGAAAGAAATCATAAAAATTAGATCAGAGATAAATAAAATAGAAATGAAGGAAACGATAGCAAAGATCAATAAAACTAAAAGAAGTTGAAAACTTCTTTTCAACAGGAGTCATGAGCTGGTTCTTTGAGAAGATAAACAAACTTGATAAACCATTAACCAGACTCATCAATAAAAAAAGGGAGAAGACCCAAATCAATAGAATTAGAAATGAAAAAGGAGAAGTAACAGCTGACACTGCAGAAATACAAAAGATCATGAGAGATTACTACAAGCAACTCTATGCCAATAAAATGGACAATCTGGAAGAAATGGACAAATTCTTAGAAATGCACAAGCTGCCAAGACTGAATCAGGAAGAAATAGAAAATATGAACAGACCAAACACAAGCACTGGCATTGAAACTGTGATTAAAAATCTTCCAACAAACAAAAGCCCAGGACCACATGGCTTCACAGGCGAATTCTATCAAACTTTTAGAGAAGAGCTAACACCTATTCTTCTCAAACTCTTCCAAAATATAGCAGAGAGAGGAACACTCCCAAATTCATTCTACGAGGCCACCATCACCTTGATACCAAAACCAGAAAAAGATGTCACAAAGAAAGAAAACTAGAGGCCAATATCACTGATGAACATAGATGCAAAAATCCTCAACAAAATACTAGCAAACAGAATCCAACAGCACATTAAAAGGATCATACACCATGATCAAGTGGGGTTTATTCCAGGAATGCAAGGATTCTTCAATATATCCTAATCAATCAACGTGATACACCATATTAACAAATTGAAGGAGAAAAACTGTATGATCATCTCAAAAGATGCAGAGAAAGCTTTTGACAAAATTCAACACCCATTTATGATAAAAGCCCTGCAGAGAGTAGGCACAGAGGGAACTTTCCTCAACATAATAAAGGCCATATATGACAAACCCACAGCCAACATCGTCCTCAATGGTGAAAAACGGAAAACATTTCCACTAAGATCAGGAACAAGACAAGGTTGCCCACTCTCACCACCCTTATTCAACATAGTTTTGGAAGTTTTAGCCACAGCAATCAGAGAAAAAAAGGAAATAAAAGGAATCCAAATTGGAAAAGAAGAAGTAAAGCTGTCACTGTTTTCAGATGACCTGATACTATACATAGAGAATCCTAAAGATGCTACCAGAAAGCTACTAGAGCTAATCAATGAATTTGGTAAAGTTGCAGGACACAAAATTAATGCACAGAAATCTCTTGCATTCTTATACACTAATGATGGAAAAACAGAAAGAGAAATCAAGAAAACACTCCCGTTTACGATTGCAACAGAAAGAATAAAATATCTAGGAATAAACCTACCTAAGGAGTCAAAAGTCCTGTATGCAGAAAATTATAAGACACTGATGAAAGAAATTAAAGATTATACAAATAGATGGAGAGATATGCCATGTTCTTGGATTGGAAGAATCAGCATTGTGAAAATGACTCTACTACCCAAAGCAATCTACAGATTCAATGCAATCCCTATCAAACTACCGCTGGCATTTTTCACAGAACTAGAACAAAAAATTTCACCATTTGCCTGGAAACACAAAAGACCCCGAATAGCCAAAGCAATCTTGAGAACGAAAAACGGAGTTGGAGGAATCAGGCTCCCTGACTTCAGACTGTACTACAAAGCTACAGTAATCAAGACAGTATGGTACTAGCAGAAAAAACAGAAAGATAGATCAATGGAACAGGATAGAAAGCCCAGAGATAAACCCACGCACATATGGCCACCTTATCTTTGATAAAGGAGGCAGGAATGTACAGTGGAGAATGGACAGCCTCTTCAATAAGTGGTGCTGGGAAAACTGGACAGGTACATGTAAAAGTGTGAGATTAGATCACTCCCTAACAACATATACAAAAATAAGCTCAAAATGGATTAAAGACCTAAATGTAAGGCCAGAAACTCTCAAACTCTTAGAGGAAAACATAGGCAGAACACTCTATGACATAAATCACAGCAAGACCCTTTTTGACCCACCTCCTAGAGAAATGGAAAAAAAACAAAAAAACAAAAAAAACAAATGGGACCTAATGAAACTTCAAAGCTTTTGCACAGCAAAGGAAACCATAAACAAGACCAAAAGACAACCCTCAGAATGGGAGAAAATATTTGCAAATGAAGCAACTGACAAAGGATTAATTTCCAAAATTTACAAGCAGCTCATGCACCTCAATAACAAAAAAAAAAGAGAATCCAATCCAAAAATGGGCAGAAGACCTAAATAGACATTTCTTCAAAGAAGATATACAGACTGCCAACAAACACATGAAAGAATGCTCAACATCATTAATCATTAGAGAAATGCAAATCAAAACTACAATGAGATATCATCTCACACCAGTCAGAATGGCCATCATCAAAAAATCTATAAACAATAAATGCTGGAGAGGGTGTGGAGAAAAGGGAACACTCTTGCACTGCTGGTGGGAATGTGAATTGGTACAGCCACTATGGAGAACAGTATGGGTGTTCCTTAAAAAACTAAAAATAGAACTACCACATGACCCAGCAATCCCACTACTGGGCATATACCCTGTGAAAACCATAATTCAAAAAGAGTCATGTACCAAAATGTTCATTGCAGCTCTATTTACAATAGCCTGGAGATGGAAACAACCTAAGTTTCCATCATCAGATGAATGGATAAAGAAGCTGTGGCATATATATATATATATATACAATGGAATATTACTCAGCCATAAAAAGAAACGAAATTGAGCTATTTGTAATGAGGTGGATAGACCTAGAGTTTGTCATACCAAGTGAAGTAAGTCAGAAAGAGAAAGACAAATACCGTATGCTAACACATATATATGGAATTTAAGGAAAAGAATGTCATGAAGAACCTAGGGATAAGACAGGTATAAAGACACAGACCTACTATAGAACGGACTTGAGGATATGGGGAGGGGGAAGGGTGAGCTGTGCGAAAGCGAGAGAGAGGCATGGACATATATACACTACCAAACGTAAGGTAGATAGCTAGTGGGAAGCAGCCACATAGTATAGGGAGATCAGCTCGGTCCTTTGTGACCACCTGGAGGGGTGGGATAGGGAGGGTGGGAGGGAGGGAGACGCAAGAGGGAAGAGATATGGAAACATATGTATATGTATAACTGATTCACTTTGTTGTAAAGCAGAAACTAACACACCATTGTAAAGCAATTATACCCCAATAAAGATGTTAAAAAAATGTTACACAAATACCCTTTATAAATCGGGTAATATTTATCTTTCCTATGGAAAGAGAGGGAAAACTTTTGAAGGAGTTACGTCTCAGACAATTTACAACTTATTTTCACTGTGTTTTCATAGGTATTTTTTCCAATTTTGCTTAAATTATTTGCCAACTGAGAAGACAAAATTGCAAAAAATGCTGTTCATCCAAAACTGATTATGGTAACAACCTGTTGCTATTTTGCTTTAGAAAAATCACTATCGATTGTCTTTACATCTGTTCCATTTCTTCTTTCTTATGAATCGAACCCCAATTTTGTTCACTCTTCTGTGAGCGGACAAGAGAAGCTGGGTCTTTTTGGAACCACAGGGAGTGAATTATGGTAGGTCTAATTTGTTCTTGGTGGTCTTAATCCCCTTGATAAATAATAGGCTTTAGCATTGTCATGTGATGCACATTTGTCCAATGAAACAAAAGAGAAAGCATTCTGCAGATTTTCTCAAAAAGTCTTTCTTATCCTTACACAGGGAGAGGAGATAAAAAAGTTCCCATTTCCTTCGACAGTGTTACTACCTGCATACAGTGCCTCTTAGTGTGACAACCATCTTGGAACCATGAGGAAAAGAAATGTAAGAGGACAATGCTGGGATGGTAGTGCAGATAAATATAAAAGAACCTGGGCTTTTGGGAATATTGTTGAGCCATTGAACTGATCCAACTGTGGGACTGCACTTTCCCAGGTTTTCCATTACCTGAAATAATACATGACATTATTTTAAGTTATTTTGAGTTTATTTCTTTTTAGTTGCATCCAAGTACTTATCAACTGAATTATTTTATATTATAGAATTGTCTTTTCTTCATTTTTTCCAAACCATGGCAAGCACTTTTCTCCCTAAATTATTGTTTTCAATACATTACCTAGAATTGCCCCAAAACTCAATATATCAAGTTTAATCTTCTATGCCTACTTTTTAAAGGCTCTATCAGCTGCTCAAGTTCTTCCTTTTGCAGTTAAGCCTATTAACTTTCTCTCTTCTGTGATTTTCATGTCTGTTTATTTTCTCTTGTTTCTCCAATGTTTTCCATTTTCCTCTTTATTTAAATATTACCAACCCATTTTTTACCCCAAACAAGTCCCACACACCTCACTTATTAGATCTTTTTCCCTACAATACTGCATCCAACGTCAGTTCATTTAGCAACATGGAAAACATGTATATATCACTGTCTCATTCTTCCATATTTAGTAGAAATATTAATGCTAATGAAGACCTCATTTCTTTTCAACAGGAGTCATGAGCAAAGACATGCCACTAAATCAAGTAGTGTTAAAAATCCAGAAATAGCAAAATTAAAACCACCAAATCAATAAATATTATTTAGTAAGAGTTTATTGTGTATAGGAGAACAGTTCACAAACTGGGAGCTTTCAAAACTAAAAACTGATATGACGCTCAGGGGCATGAAGTTATAGAATGGTTTATATAGTAAAGCTAAGGAAGTTGTTAACCTTTACAATGACTGATTATCACAATGGGGGTTTATACATGGCAGGAGACTGGTTAAAACTGATATTCAAATATAATTTCTTTAAAATATTTCTTTGTGACTATATATTTATTTATGAGGATAGTAAAAATTACACTTTAAAAAAATTAAATTAAATTTTTAAAAAAGGTGATTATCTCATACCATATTTAGGAAGATGATTTAAGTGTCTCTTATGTTTATCAGAGGCATTTACAAGACATAACCTAAGGTAAGTTTTGCTTATGTTCATGAAATAAGCTATATTTAATTTTGCTTATGTGGCTTAAATGGTTTTGTCTGCTCAGGTAGTCCTCAAGTCTGGTCTCCACTTTGTATTTAATTTTAACAGTACTAAGCTTAGAGTTACAGTATTATGTTTCCAAATGTACATTTAATCGATGTGCTAAACTTCAGTGAGCTAATTTTTTGCACATGAGCATTAAATGTAAACAGAGGATTAGTAGTATTACATAGTAAAAATAAAATCTTAACTTGTGATTAGAATTCTATAAATACATTATAAGGACTAATTTTGTGAATGGCCACTATAAAATGTTTTTATAGTATAAATGTCAATGAATAAATATTTGTACAGAGTCAAAAATTGGGTCAATGAGCAGTTCTGAGGGGTAATCTGTTTAAAAATTGATCCAGTTTTATAAGTCTTGATGCACAAAAGAATAGGTTTGCAATCATAGTTCTGTGAAGGTTAAAAAGCTATATTTAGGTTTCTATAAAATTTACATTCCACATTTTCAGGTTTTTTCTTGCCTAAAAATGTCATTGCCTATCATTAAGAAAAAGCAACAAAGTTCAGAATGCAGTACCTTATGCTAACACAATTCGGATTCATTGGTAAGAATGAATTTTAGCTATAAACCAAAATAAATTAGGAAAACTGGTATAATTATTCATATAAGAGAAAAAAGCGATTTCTTTTTTGTAGTACTTGGAGAGTAATAGACATAGTATTTTTTTGATTCAAAAGCAATCATGAGCAATGCTTAGAAGACATGTTTGTTACTACAAAGTACTTTGACAAAGTGTTAGACCCTATGCAAAGACAATTTACTAAGTAGCATCTCTAAATTTTAGGACAATGTAATTTAAGATACATGTTTTTAGTATTTAATGTTTTATTTTATCTGAAAAAACCAACAGTAAAAATAAAATTTTGTTTACTGAATAAAATTCCTTAGAATATAAACAATATGCTAATCTTTTTAAAAAATCTATACTTATTAGAAATTAAAGAATGACTTTCTGTAAATATTTTCAGGAAAAATGGTTTAATTTTGAAGAAAAACTGGTAAGAAAATA
Source organism: Globicephala melas (assembly GCF_963455315.2). Taxonomy (NCBI): domain Eukaryota; kingdom Metazoa; phylum Chordata; class Mammalia; order Artiodactyla; family Delphinidae; genus Globicephala; species Globicephala melas. The sequence continues at coordinate 23,569,161 of NC_083318.1, read as the reverse complement.
TCTTCCTAATTTTTATCTTTGCTGTTTAGCCATATACATGTGTCTGAAATTTATATATATATATATATATATATATATTTTTTTTTTTTTTTTTTTTTTGCGGTATGCGGGCCTCTCACTGCTGTGGCCTCTCCCATTGCGGAGCACAGGCTCCGGACACGCAGGCTCAGCGGCCATGGCTCACGGGCCCAGCAGCTCCACGGCATGTGGGATCTTCCCGGACCGGGGCACAAACCCGTGTCCCCTGCATCCGCAGGTGGAATCTTAACCACTGCGCCACCGGGGAAGCCCTGAAATTTTTATATTTAAGGCTTCCAATATTTCATGTCAATAGCTAATGCACATTGAATCCTGATAATAATGTTATGTCACCATGGAATGTATTTTATTAACAACAATTAAAGTTAATAATAGTTGGTAACAATTTTTGAAATTTTATTTTGTGCTAGGTAATATCCTAAAGTCTTTACAGATATTAACCACATTTATTTTTACAATAATTCTCTTAGGAAGAACCATTAATAACCCACTTTCACAGTACAAAAATTGAAAATAAGGAATATTAAATATGTGACTGGTTCAGGCTGTGATAATTTAAGTGTCAGAGCTGAGAAATAAACTCCAATCTATTTTCCAACATTTTACTATATTTATAAGTAATGAAATCAATCATTCTATTTTATTAATACAGAAAAAGTTTCCAAAGGCAAATTCGTTGGCATAGCCAAGATACAGAGTAATTCAATCACAAAGAATATTAATGGCCATATAGTAAAAATATGCTTTGAATGCTAAAATGCCATCTTCTTTAACTAGTGTGTTAGTGTATAAATGCTAAGTGAAATATGCACCTGAGACAACTATGAGGTCAATATTATAATGTGCTGACTGCAAGGAAAATGTGTTCTTGATTTTGGATTACATGTGTCTCCATATAATTCAGTCATTAGAATTTATCACGTAAAGACTCACAGACCATATCTAATCTCTATTCCAAAGAACACCAAAGATAATTATTAATATTCCTTTGATTCTTCTGTTTTCTAGTTCAAACTCTGATAATGAGATTGAATGGCTGTGGTTAATTTGCTGCAAGCACATGCAAAATAAACAAGTGTCAGAGATTTTATTTAACTTACTAACCAATAGGCATTAAAATTGAAACGAAAATGTGAGAAGTTCAGTATACACGGGAAATTTAATAAATACATTTAAGAAAAGTACAAATTTAGGTTTGGATACAAAACTGGTTAATGTCTAACAGGGCAATAAGCCACAATATCTGGGGCTATACGTTCTGTGATTATTCAAATCTCTACTAGACAAAAATCTGCAAGTTAACTTCCACCCCAGAGTTTTAAATTGTCTGTTTAATAAAATGCTCAGAACTGTACTGGCCAATAGTCTTTTATGACTATTTCTAAGAATTTAGATAATTTTTCTAACATCGCAACTAAACATTCTTTGAAACTTAAATGATCTCACTTCAATTCCACTTCAGTTAAATTTCCTATACCTTAAGTCATTTAATCTATGAAATCTTAGAATTCAGCTTGCCTGTCAATTACTACCTTTTCTTGTTATTTTTTCTTTATGTCCACTCCGTTTAAACTTTATAGAGACAACCAGCACTATTGTTTACAATCAGTGCATAAACTGGCTACTGACTCTACTTTTTATAAATATTACCTAAAACTGTGGTTCAACACTTTAATCTCATTTCTTCTAAAATTATACCACTTATTGAGGTATGATTGATATGTAAAAGACTGTACATTAAAAAATGATATGACATATAAAAAGCGGTATTTAGTGTATATAACTTGAGGAATTTGAGGGTAAGTACACACCCAAGAAACTGTCACCACTGTCAAGGCCACAAACATAGACATCATCTCCTAGTTTCCTCCAGCCTTTTTCTTCTTCTTCTACTTCCTTTTCCTACTATTATTTAATACATATTTATTTACTACATGTAATATATAAGTATAAATATATGTTACATATAATGGTAAAAACACTTAACATAAGATCTATCATCATAGCAAAATTTAAGTATACAATACAATATTGTCAGCTATAGACACTATGCTCAATAACAGATCTCCAGTACTTATTTATCTTGTGTAATTGAAACTATTCTGCTCTCTGCTTCCATGAGTTTGACTATTTTAGGTTCCACATACAGGTAAAATTTTACAGTATTTGTCTTTCTCTGACTTATTTCACTTAGCATAATACCCTCCAGGTCAATTCATGTTGTCACAAATGGAAGGATTTCCTCCTTTTTTTAGGTCTGAATATTTCATTATTTGTATATGCCACTTTTTAAATCTTTTTATCTATTGATGGTCATTTAGGTTGTTTCCATATCTTGGCTACTGTAATACTGTAATGAACATGGAAGTGCAGATATCTCCCCAAGATCCTGATTTTATTTCCTTTGGATATATAATGAGAAATAGAATTGCCAGATCATGTGCTACTTCTATTTTTAATTTTTTGAGGAATCTCCATACTCTTTTCATTAATGGCTGTACCAATTTACAGTCCTTTCACCTATGTACCAGTGTTCCTTTTTACCACATCTTCCCCAGCACTTATTATCTTCTCTTTTTTTTGAAAATTGCTACCCTAAAAGATATGAGATAATGTTTCCTTGATGAATAGTAATATTGAGTACCTTTTCTTATATCTGTTGGCCATATGTTGTCTTCTTTAGATAAATATCTATTCAAATTCTTTTTATTGAATTATTTATTTTTTTGCTATTGATTTGTATGAGTTCCTTTTATATTTTGGATATTAACACCTTAACAGATATATGATGTGCAAATATTTCTCCAATTCTGTACATAGTTTGCTTTTTCACTCTGTGGATTATTTCCTTTGCTATACAAATGCTTTTTAGTTTGATGTAGGATCATTTGTCTATATTTGCTTTTGTTTCCCATATTTATGGTGTCATTGCCAAAAAAATCATTGCCAAGATCAGTTCCAAGGAGTGTTTCACTATGTTTTCTTCTAGGTTTATGGTTTCAAGACTTATATTTAAGCATTTAATCCATTTTGAATTGCTTTTTGTGTGTAGTGTAAGATAAGAATCCAATTTTTTATTTGTGACTACTTTCATTTCTTTTATCAATGTCTTATAGTTTTTAGTGTACAGATTTTCACCTCCTGGATGGAGACCCGTGTACAGTGTTCTATATTCCTCGAGTCTCTGATCCAAACAAACACTTTTCTATTCAGCTGGAATGAAATGATAGTCTGACTATATTCTAGTCCTTTTGCACTGACTGGAAGAGCCAAAACTCTCTAAGGAATAGGGGGAATCATGAATGGGATGAGGGCATCAAATAATGTTTGAAACTTATTTATTGTGCCATCAGCAATCTACTTTTAACAACATCAACTTTGCTCCATATGTAGAGCTCTCTAGAATGAAATTATTATTTTTCAGCATTAACCAAAGACAATCTCAAAAAATTTTAATGTTTCTTTTGACAGATTTCTACAATTCTTTCTTTTTGAGACTTCTCTACAAATTTAAATTCTGTTGTTTACTTTGTCAGAATACATTTATTCTGTATTTGATACATAAATATCATTTGATACATAAATATCCTTTACTTATGTAGAGAAGTGAATATCTCCTTTTCCTAACCTTGTTCTAATTTAGAAAAGTAGTAATTAAAAATCTGAAAACGTATTGATTAACTGTAAATTAAAAATTACACTAGTTCATGCTATGTTTTACATTTTGATAGACACTTAAATCCATCCTCCAACACTGCAAAACACTAGTGCAAGCTATATCTATTTTTATAGTTTTAGGCCTTTGAAGCATAAAACTGACAAGGTATTAATTAAATGAAGCATTTATTAATAAACATGCTGAAAAACATTCCTTAAATACCAGCCCAGAAATTCTAAAATTAAAAATACACACTCAGGACTTCCCTGGTGGCGCAGTGGTTGGGAGTCTGCCTGCCGATGCAGGGGACACGGGTTCGTGCCCCGGTCAGGGAAGATCCCACATGCCGCAGCGCCTGTGAGCCATAGCCGCTGAGCCTGCACGTCCGGAGCCTGTTGCTCCGCAACGGGAGAGGCCACAACAGTGAGAGGCCCGCGTACCGCAAAAAAATAAAAATAAAAAAATACACACTCAAAATAGTCTTATGAATGCATATTTCTCAGGAGTTAGAGAAAAGTTCTGCTTTCTTAGAGTGAAGTGCCTCTTGTTATTTTTATGTTTAAAGAGGAAACACTAAAAAAGTTTTCCTTTTAAAGGAAACTCACTGTTAAAATGCTATAAAAATGAATTGACATTAAATAATAGACAAAGTTGAAAAAAATTTTGTATTCTAAAATCCCTAACGCTACTATTTAAATGTAGTGAATTGAATTATCTTAAAATTTTGTTTTCATTTTACTGTTCTTTTTTGTTTAGAATTAATGCTTTTTTTAAAAAATTCGAACATGTGTTATTAGACTAACTGGCTTTATTAATGTTACGATTAATAAATGTTATGATTACAACAGATCTAACACTTTATGACAGACTGATGGCAGGTATTTATCTGGGAAAACTTATCGTAACAAAATGAATAAACCAAAATATCAAATCTTACCATTCTTAAGACACATTTATTATTTGTTGACATATTAAACACTATCTTTACTGGCTTTTGGAAAATATTGTTATGATTTAATTTTCATCAAAATAATGAACCTCTGGGCAAAGTATAAAATCTTGTAATAGATCTTAAGCTCAGTTCAAAAGCAACCAAGCACACTACCATTGTATCAGAAGGTGTCTGTGTAAATATAAGGACATGACATAATCTATAACACTGTGATTGAATGTGAGCATTTGACATATTATTGTCAGATGCAAGAGTTGAAAAGATAGGAGATGAAGCATGGAAGACAGAAGGAACAAAGTTCAGAAAGCTGTAAGAACAGGGTCAATCTACAATCTTTTAATGTGTGAACTGTCTTTTCCTTTTCTTTCTAATTAATCTACTTTTTCTTTGAAAATAAAAAGAAGATACCTTCAAGTTCAAACAACTGTGACTTGTAGATGTCCTGTCAAATACAAAATAATAAGACTTAAAAATCAATTTCAGTTTAAAGAGTCAAATGTTCTATTTTCCTTTCTAGTTCTATATCTCATTTAATTTTGTGACTTCAGTCTCTATGCATATATAAAGTTGATGTTTTTAAAAATTCAGGATGATAAAAGATTTATCATGTCAATTTCTAAATAAAAGAACTATGTTAGACTTGTTTTGATAATATCCAATTAAAATGTAATTGCCATTAGGCATTACTTTAAAATAATTTTATATATATCAATAATACTAATATATATATCATATGACTCAGATTTATTACTATTTATCACTTTGAAATTGTATGTACAAAATATGTAAAATTTATTATAATGTTAAATCCCTATATTTTAGAAATTCTATGATAGTTTTGGGAATATGAAAGCATTGAGAGTGCCAATTATGTGCAAAAAAACGCACATACAAATACAAAGTTAACACAAAATATTATTTTTGCCATTTCAGATTACTTAAAATTTTCTATATAATAAATCAACTTAAATTTTCATTCATTAAAACTGCTCAAAGACCCAAATCTTTATGTCTTGTTAATGCAGTGTAATCAACTGACCATATCCTGACCTATAGTTACTAATAGTAACAGCAATCACCCATTCTGGTGGTTTCCCAGTAGCCCATAACTAGCCCTGATTAGGTATTGTCATTGTCTTTCACAACATAACAACTTTGCTCTTTATCTTGCCGTAGACTTAAGGAGGATAAATCTATATCACTGGAAAAAAATAACAACAATAATGGTGGGGATGTTGGCAGAAATTGTATTCTAAGCCATAGTCAAGGGATACCATTTGACAAAATTCTGGAATAGCTTGATTGTACACTACTTGAAGAGCCCTATCATATTAAGAACAAGAGCTTTTGAGGAATTGAAACATAGGCAGCACACGTTCAGAAAAGCCAACTGATTTTATATAGTTTTCTACTGTTTAATGGATCTGATAAAACACTAGGTGAAACTATATAAGAAACATTAACATTGTTTACCTAATTTAGGCTCAATTATTTTTTTCTACATAAAAACAAAATCAATATAAAGCATGCCTAGTTCACTTTCATTTTCATTTCTGCCAAAATATTTGAAATAAATTTCTTACTTAGAAATATAGTGTTGCAGAATGGAATATACAAAAATATCAAGACACCAATTTTGCCTGAAATTAAAAGATAATAGAGCTAGAAATGACAGCATCATGTTCCTCTATATGTTTTACCAAAAACTTCCAAAGGGGGCAGGAAAAAAAGCCCTCAAGAATCAGGGGATGGTCTACACTAGTGTTAAATGCTGCTGAGAACCAAGTACTGTGTATTGATTTAGCGACTTCTAGGTCATTCAAGATGTCAAGTAGATTGACAATTATGATATGTAAAATATATAAGGATTAAGTAACTAAAAGAACATGGACACTTTTATTTTTTAATTGTGTGTTCCATACATACATATTTTCTGAGTACTTAATTTTTTTAAAAAATCATCAATTTAATATTGTCAGTAATTTTTATATGGCATTTTTTTCTTCAAACCTAACTTGTAGTACAAGTTGAATTTTTAAGAAAGAGTGAGTGGAGTGTCATTATCCCAGCTCTTGATCTACTTTGCTCCTGTCTGATTCTCTATCTTCAGGTGTATGCTGGTGGTAGAAAGTTAATGCTCATAGTGTTTAACTAAATTTTTATCAGCCACCCAACATGAAAGGCTTTTTGGACTTAGATGGGACTGCTGGTTAGGTTCTGTGGCTATTTTAGAAAACAATATACAACTTGTGGTCCATTTACTACACTGTTGTGAAACTTTCAAAACTATGATTCCTAGAATCCACTGCTTACAGGACACTTTTTACTTTTGCTTACTTTTGCTTCCAAAAATATAAGAAAGATATTCCTGTTTCTATACCCCAACCAATGTTAGGGTTTTTATAAGTGGTTGTTTTTCTCTGAAACGGAAAAAGAAAGGCTATGATCAGACAAAAAAGACAACAACTCCATCTGCCACTGAATATAGCCTCATTTACTGGGTGGACCATTATCTGATTTCAGTGTAGTGTGGACATTATCTACTGGTAACAAACTGTGAGCAAAGTAGAATCAAAATCTCCTTTTGCTTTTTAGAAACTTATTTGATGACACTTTAACTTTTTTCTGATTCTAAGTGATTTACTCAGGATTATAGTTTTAAATTCAAAGCATATGTTACTGCTAGTGGACACTTTGTCAGACTTTAGCTTCTTATGCGCTCCTCTTCTGTCTACAAACTATAAATCAATATTACTTGTGAATATAGATGCAAATATCCTCAATAAACTGTAGCCAACCAAATTCAGCAGCATATTAAAAGGATTACATAACATTCCCAAGTGGGATTTATCCCAGGAATTCAAGGATGTTTCAACATAAGAAAATTAATTAATGTAATACACCAAATTAACAGAACAAAGAAAACTAATAACCATAGTTCATCACAATTGATGCAGAAAAAAACATTTAACAAACTACAACATCTTTTGATGGTAAAAACTCAGAAAACTATAAATACAGAGGACTTCCTCAACATAGTAAAAACATTTATAAAAAACCCAAAGCTAACATCATACTCAATGGTGAGGGATTGAAAACTTCCTCCCTAGCATCAGAAATAAGACAAAGATGCCCACTTTCATGACTCCTACTCAACAATTTACTAGCATTTCTAGCTAAAAAAAAAAATAGTCAAGGAAAGAAAAGCACTAAACTGGAAAGGAAGAAGTAGAATTATAACTATTTTCTGATTACAAGATCATCAGAAATTTGTGGACTCCTAAAGAGTCCACAAAAAATTCTACTGGAGATAATTTTAAAAATCCAGCAAAATCATAAGTACAAGATCAATGCAAATGTCAGTTGTGTTTTTCTATACCAGCAATAAACAATCTGAACAGGAAATTAAGAAAACAATTCTATTTACAATGGAATCAAAAAGAATAAAATACCTAGAAATAAGTTGAACCAAGGAAGTACAAGACCTGCATACAGAAGAAAATTGCTGAAAAAATTTAAAGAAGACCTAAATAAACAGAAATATATTCCATGTTCATGGATGGTCAAACTTAATCATATTATGATAACAATACTACCCTAAACAATCTACAGAGTCAAGGCAATCTCTATCAAAATTTCTAGCAAATCCTTAACAAAATTTTAAGAAATAGAAAACTTGATCCTTAAATTAACATAGACTTTCAAGGGACCTCCCCCCAATAATCTCTTTCTTGAGAAAGAAGAATAAAGTTGGAAGTCTCACATTTCCAAATTTCAAAACTTACTACAAAGCTACAGTAATCAAAATGGCATGTTAGCATAGGAATAGGCATATAGAAACCAATGAAACTGAATGAAGAGCACAGAAATAAACCCATACATTGGTTTTCAATAAGGGTATCAAGATCAATCAATGAGGGGAAATATAGTCTCTTCATCAGTGGTATTTGAACAGCTGGATATGCACATGAAAAAAGTTGAACCCCTACCTCACACCATCAACTAAAAATATATCAACAACATAAATACAGGAGATAAAAACATAAAATCCTTGGTAGATAACAGACATCTTCATAATCTTGGTTTTAGCAGTGGATTCTTAGATGTAACAGCAAATGCACAAGCAACAAAGGGAAAAATTAAATTGGATTTTGATAAAATTTCAAAAATTTGTGATTCAGAATATACCAGGAAAGTGAAAAGACAACCTACAGAATGAAAGAAAATATTTGCAATCCTTATATCTAACAGAGCCTAATATCCATAATAAATGAAGAACACTTACAACTCAAAAACAAAAATGCAAACATCCCATTTTTAAAAAAGGACTTGAATAGACATTTCTTCAAATATATATATATATATATATACACACACACACACACACACATAATGTGCAACAAACACGTGAAAAGAAATGGTTAGTTATTAGGGAACTGAAAATCAAAATCACAATGACATACAATTTCACCCACTAGGATAGCTATAATAAAACAAAAAGAAAACGAACAAGTGTTTACAAAGATAAGGAGAAATTAAAATCCTGAACATTACTGGTGGAAATATAAACTGCATAGTGACTGTGGAAAACAGTTTGGTGGTTCCTCAAAAAGTTAAATGTGGAATTACCGTATGATCCAGCAATTCCACTCCTAGGTATTTACCAGAAAGAACTAAAAACAGGTACACAAACAAATTCATGCACATTTTTGTTCAGTAGCCAAAAGGTGGAAACAACCCAAAAGTCATAAACAAATGAATGGATAACTAAATTGTGATACATACATACAATGGGACAATTATTCAGCCATAAAATGAATGAAGTACTGATAAATGCTTCAATGTGGATAAAAATCAAAAACTTTATGCTAGGTGAAAGAAGCTGGACACTGAAGATCACCTACTGTATGATTCCATTTGTGTGAATATATAGAATAAGTAAATCCATATGCATAAAGAAGATTGAGGTTTCCAGGGGCTGGAGAGAGGAAGAAATTTGGAGTGGCTGCATAATGAGTACAGTTTCCTTTGTAGGTGATAACATGCTTCTTTTTCGAGTGATAGATAGTGGTTGCAAAACATTGTGAATCTAGTAAATGCCACTGATTTGTACATTAAAATGATTAATTTTATGTTTTGTGAATTTCCCTTCAATTAAAAGCAATTGCAAAAATGTCAGTCATAAGTCATTTGAGAGCTCTGAAATATATAACATCATGTAAGATCTTTCGGAATCTCTATGGTATATATTGCAAGGTAAAGTAACTAAGGAGAAGGTGATTTCTATTTTCTTCAATGCTTTCCATTTCATTCGACAAACATAATTTTACACAATTCTTAGCATCTTGTCTTTGTTTCTGTTGGTATAAACAAACTGAGTTGAAAAGTTTAGAATCGTAGGGTGTAAAAGGAAAAAAATAATAAGAGAATTTGCAATCAAATTCCAGAAATTCCCATAGTGGAATAGGAATATGTAGCTCAGTATTCTCAACTAGCTGTCCACCTGGGCTGAAACACTGGTTTCATCTTTTTCCAACAGTATTACATTGAGTAGGCAACATTTTCTTCTCCAGCCTCAATTTCTTTCAAAGAAGGTAAAATTTAAGAGTTAGAATGTGCATAATACTGGCATTTTTATTATATAATTTTTGAGAACTTAAATGTGTGACCATATGTAAATCAACAAGATTTTCAACTCTGACATATTATAAGGGGCAAATAATAATAATAGTTGTTATTATTAAGTTCCATCATCTGCTTGAGCTGTGGATTTAACCTACCTCCTTTTCCCACTAAGCTGCAATGCTCTTTCTTGTTGACAAAACATGTGTTCCATTTCTGTCACTACTTCATTATTGTTATAAATTCTTGTATGATAATTCTATTCTAAATATTTAGTTTTAATTGAACCTCTCCTGTTTATACCTCTGAAGTTTTTCAAATGAAGTAACATATTTAAATATTCTCAAATCTATGCTCAATGATATTGTTATTGCTATAAATGTATGGACAAAATAAATCAATGATTAGTGCTCCAAAATTCTATTCCTTAACATAGAATTCTTTTGGTTACCAAATAATATTTGACTAGAAAATCGTGAGTTTTATGTTTAGGATTAAAAATACTTTGTTTTTCTATTTATAACTCAGAAATAAAGACACATACACGTGAAAATCATGGCATAGTGATTCATAAGTGATGGAAAAAGTAACCTATTGGAATATTTTAAATTTGAATCTTTGGTAATGTAATAGTTGAACAAGCAACTGTGACTCTGTTCTATAAATGAAACGGTCATTTTCATAGCTATCTTATTCATAAGTAAATTCCCTTCAATAAATCTTTAACCTTAAATATATTTTAATAGTGTATTAGTCTGCTCAAGCTACCTCAGACTTGGTGGTTTAAACATAGAATTTTATTTCTCACAGTTCTGGAGACTTTAAGTCTAAGATCAACATATTGACAATGCAGGTTTATTATGAGGCCTCTTCTCTTGGCCTGTAGGTGACCACCTTCTTGCTAGGTGCTCCTATGACCTCTTCTTTATGTGTGCAGTGGCTGGGGGAACTCTCTGGTGTCTCTTCTTCTAGTAGATAGCAGTCTCTTCTGCTAGATAGGATACTAATCCTATAGGACCAGAGCCCTACCCTAATGACCTCATCTAGCTTTAATTACCCCTTTATAGATCCTCTCTCCAAATACAATCACATTATGGGTAAGGGCTTAAATGTAGAAACTGAGGGGGAACACAGTTCAGTACACAGCAAATAGATACGTTTTCCAAAGTAAAAATTTTTTCAAAGCTAAGTTTCAGTTACATCAAAATTGCATGTATATTAAATAGTTCCAGGGTCCAAATAGAGAAAATATACATTTTATTTCAGGTTTACACAATTTGGAATCACATTAAAACTTGATATAAAATCATCCTTTTAAAATATTAGTATAAATATACATATTATTTAAAAATTATTTTAAACACAGAAAAATAAAGAATGAGAGAAAGCTGCTGATGGAGAAGATGTCTACCCATCAACAGACCATTACCAATTTCATCTTATGCTACAATAAAGCATGCTGTATAGAAATGAGTGCATTTGAAGTTATTGGTACATTTGAATGCAAACTACCCAACCATAAAATATGAGGCTTCCATTTGCTATAAAAATAATTTAGGAGGCAATGCTTTTCTGGCAAAGCCATTTGAGCACCTCAGTTCATAACTATTCATGGTACCATTAACAGATGTCTTTGCTCTCACTGTGAGCTGTCTTATGATATTGTTGTATTCAGCATTACTTTATAGCTAAAGTGAATGTAGGCAACTTGTTTTAGGATATCATAAAACCTATCCTGATGTAGAGATCCTGAGGGAACTTATACAATAATGTTACCACCATAAATAATTTTCTTCTTATGAAATCATGATTCCCACTACACTTTTAGAGCTACCAGAAGTACTGTTTAACATCATCATTTCCATGATAATATCTCAGTAAATCACAAAAAAGTAATACTTTGTGCAGAAAGTGAGTGTTTTCCTTTGGGAACATAAGTTTTCACTTCTAAATTAAAAGTTGCAGGAAGTGAACACTAACCATGACATATGTTGCTTATTGACACTAAAAATACTTTTTTCTTTAAGGAATCACTCTAATTTAAGGCATGCTGCTAGTGACTTATTAGTACACTGTAAAAAAGATAAACCTTTCAAGAAAACAATTAAATATGAACATTGCCTTTGCTAATCATCTATTGGTATGAAATTTCTAGGAGATATTTAAGAATTGTTAAGTACTACTATCTTCAAAGGAGCTGTCATGAATGTGCACACAATGCACACACACTCACACACACACACCGATATGCCTGTGGAAGCAGTAAATGTGGCACAAAGTGCATTAGTAAAGATCAGCAACAATATGGGACTTCCCTGGTGGCACAGTGGATAGGAATCCACCTGCCAATGCAGGAGACACGGGTTCGATCTCTGGTCCGGGAAGATCCCACATGCTGCGGAGCAACTAAGCCCGTGCACCACCACTACTGAGCTTGTGCTCTAGAGCCCACAAGCCACAACTACTGAGCCCGTGTACCGCAACTACTGAAGCCGTGCGTCTAGATCCCTTGCTCCGCAACAAAAGAAGCCACCGCAAGGAGAATCCCACACACCACAATGAAGAGTAGCCCCTGTTAGCCACAACTAAAGAAAGTCCCTGCACAGCAGTAAAGACCCAACACAGACAAAAATAAATAAAATTAAATCTTAAAAGAAAGATATAAAAAAAATATCAGCAACAAAGTATTTTTTAAAACTTTTATTTCAAATATGAGGTGCAAGTATGGTGTGATTTTAGGTAATTTATTTAATCCTGATTCTCTATTCCTTTATCTATAGAATGAGGATAATAATACTCATTCCATGTGAAGATTAAGTTAGATAAGGATTGTAAAATTATCCAATCAATGGACTACATGTAGCATGTGCTTGAAAGTTGCTGTCTATATTTTATGACTTTTGAGTTAATTTTTTGTCTTTACATTGGTCCCTTAGGACATATAAAATTAAGCACACATTAAAACGAAAGTTACCAAAAGACTCATAAAATTTTCCTTCCTATGATGATAGGTCTCAATTGCTATTTAAAAAAATAAAAAGTAGTTGGCGGCTATCATCTAGGATTAAGAAACTGTGTAAATGTGGTACATAGCTCTTGATGAATAAAATAAAAATATGCCTTAAAAGAAGATGCAAAAGCAACAGTCAGTTTAGGTGAAATGGTTTTTAAAATAAATTTTAATTAAAACTTAAGAAAATTGAATATATATATTTTGCTATCATAATAGTTAAATAAAGATATTTATTTCATTTGTAATTTTTATACTTATTAACTGTGGCAAAGTATACATAACACAAGATGTACTTGTAAAATCATTTTTAGGTGTAAAATTCAGTGGTATTAGTTACATTCACTTTGTTGTGTAACCATAACAAACACCCATTTCCAGAACTTTTTTCATCTTGCTAAACTGAACTAAGCACCCATTAAAAAATAACTGCTCATCTCCCCCACCCCCATCAGGCACTGGCAACGATCATTCTACTTTTAACTCTATGAATTTGATTACTCTAGGTACTTCATATAGGAGGAATCATAAAATATGTGTCCTTTTGTGACTGATTTATTTCAGTTAGCATAATGTCTTCAAGGTTCATGCATGTTGTAGCACGTGTCAGAATTTCCTTCCTTTTTAAAACTAAATGTATCCATATACTACATTTTGTTTATCCATTTGTTTGATCAACACTTAAGTACGAACATGGGTGTACAAAAAACTGAGTTTCTGCTTTCAATTAATTGGGTATAGAACCAGAAGTAAAATTTCTGGATCCTATGGTAATTCTATTTCTAGTTTTTAAAGGAACCATCATATTGTTTTGCATAGCAGCTTCACCATATTACATTCCCACCAGCAATGTACAAGGGTTTCAATTTCTCCACATCCTTGCCAACGTTACTTTTTTTTTGATAATAACTATCTTAATGGATATCCTAATGTCATCTCATCTTTCCATGTGCTTACTGCCTATTTGTATATCTTCTTAGATGAAATGTCTATACAAGTTCTAAAATAGCACATGCAAATATGTGCCATTTATTGGATGTCAGATATACCTCAATAAATCTTTATTCTTTGTACAAACACAATCGTGAAAAGAGCTCAAGTTCAAATGGTTTTATAGGTAAAATATCTAAAAATTTCAGAAAATACTATTTTCTCAAGCTGTATAATCTAAAGAAGAGATATAAAAATGCTATATCTCAATTAAGTCAATGTAGCTAGTCAAATTAAAAAAACCGGCCAAAGATGGTATCCCAAAACACCCAATTACCTAATAATACAAATTAAAAGAAAAACTAGAAATATCAGAAAATCAAATCCAGAATCATATAAAGGTGATAATCAAATCATTCAGTATATATATTTTTGAGTGCCTAAATGTACTGGATCCTGTTTTATATATTGGAGTGAAAAACTTCAACAAAGCAGACAAAGTCTTTTCCCTCATGGAACTTTATGGAATTCATAATCTAGTAGTATTATCAAATCCAAACTCATACTGTTCACCACGTGACAGGCCAATCAATCAAGAGACGACGAGGTGTTGGGGCAAGGAATAGCAACTTTATTCGGGAAGACAGCAGACTGAGAAGATTGTGGACTAGTGACCCAAAGAACAACCTTGTCCAGATTTGGATGCTAGTTTCTTTTATAGAACAAAGAAGAGGAAGTGAGGAGGTAAAGTAAAAAAGGCAATAACTTCTTACAAATATTTCCCAGTTCCAGCCATACTCCAGAGGGGATGTGTTAATTTCTTTTTTCCCCTGCATCCATTTACAGGTGGGTCTGATCAGGATGTTTCCTGTGATCTAAACAAAGGTATTGGATTAAGCTCAGGCATGGGAGGCAGGGTTTCCAGAGATGGGCCATTATGTACACTTCAAGCTATAGGGAACATCCCTTTAGTGATTAGCTTGTAGCAAAAGCAATAGAATACAAAGGCTAAAGTAAAAGAAACAGATCAAATATGGAGTCAGATTTGTTCTTTCCTGTTCCACTAGTGATTACACACACACATAAATTATATATAAACTAAACTACATATAAAATTACAAAAATGTATACATAAAACTTATATGCATATATAAAATATATTACCATGTGCTTTTTTATATTGGGATACATACAAATAAATACAATTATTTAGTTATTCTAATTTGAAATAAATTGAAAGGTAGTTGGTAAAAGTTGGTAAAAGTTGGTAAAAGTTGGTAAAACATTTATTCCTACTCCATGTTTTTCCTGAACAAGAAATAAAATGATGTACCCTTAATTTCAAAGCCAGTTAACAATAAATTAATGGTAAAGCAATAAAGTAATAGTATAAAATTAAGGGATAAGGTATGATGGATAACAATCATTAAAAACTACCATTTGAAATATTTCTGGACAGTGAAATCTTGTGAACTGGAAACTTCATATTTTGGTACTTCCTTTAAGATATAATAAAGTTTTCCAGAAAAAAGAAATATGTGTAAAGATATAAAATGCAGAGCTTCTTTAAAAAGTAAAATACAAATATATATATATTTTTTTATTAAAATATAACATAGGCTTTCAAAACTTAAACAGTATGGACAACTATAAAGAATAAAGTAAAATTCAAATAAAATCCTACCACAAACAGAGATCTCCTTTATGTTTATAAACATAGAGTAATACCAAGGAGAATACATTTTTAAAAAATGTAAATGTTTATATATATATATATATATACATTATATATACTTTAGCATTCCTCTGTATGTCAATAGAGAGCTACATTTACACATATTTATAATTATATTATACAATTGCAATATTATTATATCCTTGTTCTCCAATATTCAAATCACATATAAATATACATTCTGACCTTACATTTAGATGCATATACATACATAAATAAACCCTCTTAAACAAAGTGGAAACACTATATTTATTTTTGTATGCTATGCTATGTTTTTTTAACCTATTTTGTCTCATAATTCATCTGTATCAATACTGTTCAGTTGTACTTTTAAATAGTTGTACAATTTTCCCTAATACCAGTATGCTAAAGTTTACTTAATGACTTATTTAGATATGGAAAATTAGGCTGTTATCAACTTCTCAGAAAATGCTCTAATGACCATACAAATATATGCAATGGCATTTATCTTTCTGTTGTTGTTATGGTTAAGTTGATTTTTTTTCTTTTTTTTTTAACATCTTTATTGGAGTATAATTGCTTTACAATGGTGTGTTAGCTTCTGCTGTATAAAAAAGTGAATGAGCTATACATATACATATATCCCCATATCTCCTCCCTCTTGCTTCTCCCTCCCACCCTCCCTATCCCACCACTCTACATGGAAACAAAGCACCAAACTGATCTCCCTGTGCTGTGCAGCTGCTTCCCACTAGCGATCAATTTTATATTTGGTAGTGTATATATGTCCATGCCACTCTCTCAGTTTGTCCCAACTTACCCTTCCCCCTCCCCGTATCCTCAAGTCCATTCTCTATGTCAGCATCTTTATTCCTGTCCTGCCGCTACGTTCTTCAGAAACATTTTTTTTTTAGATTCCATATATACGTGTTAGCATACAGTATTTTTTTTTTCTTTTTCTGATTTACTTCATTCTGTATGACACACTCTAGGTCCATCTACTTCACTACAAATAACTCAATTTCATTTCTTTTTATGGCTGAGTAATATCCCATTGTATATATGTGCCACATCTTTATCCATCTGTCGATAGACACTTAGGTTGCTTCCATGTCCTGGCTATTGTAAAAAGAGCTGCAATGAACACAGTGGTACATGACTCTTTTTGAATTATGGTTTTCTCAGGGTATATGCCCAGCAGTGGGTTTGCTGGGTCATATGGTAGTTCTATTTTTAGATTTTTGAGGAAGCTCCATACTGTTCTCCATAGTGGCTATATCAATTTACATTCCTACCAACAGTTCAATAGGGTTCCTTTTCTCCACACCCTCTCCAGCATTTATTGTTTCTAGATTTTTTGATGATGGCCATTCTGACTGGTGTGGTAGTTTTGATTTGCATTTCTCTAGTGATTAATGATGTTGAGCATCCTTTCATATGTTTGTTGGAAATCTGTATATCTTCTTTGGAGAAATGCCTACTTAGGTCTTCTGCCCATTTTTGGATCGGGTTGTTTGTTTTTTTGATATTGAACTGCATAGGCTGCTAGTATATTTGGGAGATTAATCCTTTGTCAGTTGCTTCATTTGCAAATATTTTCTCCTATTCTGAGGTTTGTCTTTTTCATGGTTTCCGTTGCTGTGCAAAAGCTTTTAAGTTACATTAGGTCCCATTTGTTTATGTTTGTTTTTATTTCCATTTCTCTAGGAGGTGGGTCAAAAACTATCTTGCTCTGATTTATGTCATAGAGTGTTGTGTCTATGTTTTCCTCTAAGAGTTTTACAGTGTCTGGCCTTACAATAAGGTCTTTAAGCCATTTTGAGTTTATTTTTGTGTATGGTGTTAAGGAGTGTCCTACTTTTATTCTTTTACTTGTAGCTGTCCAGTTTTCCCAGCACCACTTATTGAAGAGGCTGTCTTTTCTCCATTGTATATTCTTCCCTCCTTTATCAAAGATAAGGTGACCATATGTGTGTGGGTTTATCTCTGGGCTTTCTATCCTGTTCCACTGATCTATATTTCTGTTTTTGTGCCAGTACCATACTGTCTTGATTACTGTAGCTTTGTAGTATAGTCTGAAGTCAAGAGCCTCATTCCTTAACTCCATTTTTCTTTCTCAAGATGGCTCTGGCTATTCGGAGTCTCTTGTGTTTCCATACAAATTGTGAAATTTTTTGTTCTAGTTCTTTGAAAATTCCATTGGTAGTGTGATAAGGATTGCACTGAGTCGAAGATTGCTTTGGGTAGTATAGTGATTTTCACAATGTTGATTCTTCCAATCCAAGAAAATGGTTTATCTCTCCATCTTTTTGTATCATCTTTAGTTTCTTTCATCAGTGGCTTATAGTTTTCTCCATACAGGTCTTTTGTCTTCTTGGGTAGGTTTATTCCTAGGTATTATATTCTTTACTTTGCAATGGTAAATGGGAGTGTTTCCATAATTTCTCTTTCAGATTTTCCATCATTAGTGTATAGGAATGCAAGAAATTTCTGTGCATTCATTTTGTATCCTGCAACTTTACCAAATTCATTGATTAGCTCTAGTAGTTTTCTGGTAGCATCTTTAGGATTCTCTATGTATAGTATCATGTCATCTGCAAGCAATGACAGTTTTACTTCTTTTTTTCTGATTTGGATTCTTTTATTTCTTTTCTTCTCTGATTGCTGTGGCTAAAACTTCCAAAACTATGTTGAATAATAGTGTTGAGAGTGGACAACCTTGTCTTGTTCTTGATCTTAGTGGAAATGGTTACAGTTTTTCAACGTTGAGAATGATGTTGGCTATGGGTTTGTCATATATGGCCTTTATTATGTTGAGGTAAGTTCCCTGTATGCCTATTTTCTGGAGGGTTTTTATCATAAATGGATGTTGAGTTTTGTCAAAAGCTTTTTGTGCATCTATTAAGATGATCATATGGTTTTTCTCCTTCAGTTTGTTAATACAGTCTATGACATTGATTGATTTGTGTATATTGAAGAATCCTTGCATTACTGGGGTAAAACTCACTTGATCATGGAGCATGATCCTTTTAATATGCTGTTGGATTCTGTTTGGTAGTATTTTGCTGAGGATTTTGCATCTATGTTCATCAGTGATATTGGCCTCTAGTTTTCTTTTTTTGTGGCATCTTTGGTTTCGGCATCAGAGTGATGGTGGCCTCGTAGAATGAGTTTGGGAGCGTTCCTCCCCCTGCTATATTTTAGAAAAAATTGAGAAAGACAGGTGTTAGCTCTTCTCTAAACGTTTAATATAATTCACCTGTGAAGCCACCCTGTCCTGGGCTTTTGTTTGTTGGAAGATTTTTAATCACAGTTGCAATTTCAGTGCTTGTGATTGGTCTGTTCATATTTTCTATTTCTTCCTGGTTCAGTCTCAGAAGGTTGTGCATTTATAAGAATTTGTCCATTTCTTCCAGATTGTCCATTTTATTGGCATATAGTTGCTTGTAGTAATCTCTCAGGATCCTTTGTATTTCTGCAGTGTCAGTTGTTACTTCTCCGTTTTTATTTCTAATTCTATTGTTTTGAGTCTTCTCCCTGTTTTTCTTGATGAATCTGGCTAATGGTTTATCAATTTTGTCTATCTTCTCAAATAACCAGCTTTTAGTTTTATTGATCTTTGCTATTGTTTCCTTTTTTTTTTTTTTTGTTCTTTTTTTTTTTTTTTTTTGCGGTACACAGGCCTCTCACTGCTGTGGCCTCTCCTGTTGTGGAGCACAGGATCCAGATGCACAGACCCAGCAGCCCCGTGGCATGTGGGATCCTCCTGGACTGGGACACGAACCCACGTCCCCCACATCAGCAGGCAGACTCCCAACCACTGCGCCACCAGGGAAGCCCCTCCTTTATTTCTTTTTCATTTATTTCTGATCTGATCTTTATGATTTCTTTCCTTCTGCTAGCTTTGGGGTTATTTTTTTCTTCCTTTCTAATTGCTTTAAGTGTAAGTTTAGGTTGTTTATTTGAGATGTTTCTTGAGGTAGGATTGTGTTGCTATAAACTTCCCTCTTAGAACTGCTTTTGCTGCATCCCATAGGTTTTGGGTCATCGTGTTTTCATTGTCATTTGCTTCTAGGTATTTGTTGATTTCCTCTTTGATTTTTTCAGTGATCTCTTGGATATTAAGTGATGTATTGTTAGGTTCCATGTGTTTGTATATTTTACAGAATTTTTCCTGTAATTGATATCTGGTCTCATAGCGTTGTGGTTGGAAAAGATACTTAATACGACTTCAATTTTCTTAAATTTACCAAGGCTTGATATGGGACCCAAGATATGATCTATCTTGGAGAATGTTCCATGAGCACTTGGTAAGACAGTGTAACCTGTTGTTTTTGGATGGAATATCCTATACATATCAATTAAGTCCATCTTGTCTAATGTGTTATTTAAAGCTTGTGTTTCCTTACTAATTTTCATTTTGGATGATCTATCCTTTGGCCAAAGTGAGGTGTTAAAGTCCCCTGCTATTACTGTGTTACTGTCAATTTCCCCTTTTATGGCTGTTAGCATTTGCCTTATGTATTGAAATGCTCCTATGTTGGGTGCATAAATATTTACAATTGTTATATCTTCTTTTAGGTTGATCCCTTGATCATTATGTAGTGTCTTTCTTTGTCTCTTGTGATAGTCTTTTTTCAAAGTCTATTTCTTCTGATATGAGAATTGCTACTCCAGCTTTCTTTTGATTTCTATTTGCATGGAATATCTTTTTCCATCCCATCACTTTCAGTCTTTATTTGTTTCTAGGTCTGAAGTGAGTGTCTTGTAGATGGCATATATATGGATCTTGTTTTTGTATCCAGTCAGCCAGTCTATGTCTTTCGGTTGGAACATTTAATCCATTTACATTTAAGGATGTTATCGATATGTATGTTCCTATTACCTTTTTCTTAATTGTTTTGGGTTTGTTATTGTAGGTCTTTTTCTTCTCTTGTGTTTCCTGCCTAGAGCAGTTCCTTTAGCATTTGTTGTAAAGCTGGTTTGGTGGTGCTGAATTCTCTTAGCTTTTGCTTGTCTGTAAAGGTTTTAATTTCTCCATCGAGTCTGAATGAGATCTTTGCTGGATAGAGTAATCTTGGTTGTAATTTTTTCCCTTTCTTCACTTTAAATATGTCCTGCCACTCCCTTCTGGCTTGCAGAGTTTCTGCTGAAGGATCA
Source organism: Globicephala melas (assembly GCF_963455315.2). Taxonomy (NCBI): domain Eukaryota; kingdom Metazoa; phylum Chordata; class Mammalia; order Artiodactyla; family Delphinidae; genus Globicephala; species Globicephala melas. Next base: position 23,548,094 of record NC_083318.1, on the reverse strand, counting down.
TTTGTTAACTTTATGGGGATTCCCTTGTATGTTAATTGCTGCTTTTCCCTTGTTGCTTTTAATATTTTTTCTTTGTATTTAATTTTTGATATTTTGATTAAGATGTGTCTTGGTGTATTTCTCCTTGGATTTATCCTGTATAGGACTATCTGTGCTTCCTGGACTATTTCCTTTCCCATGTTAGTGAAGTTTTCAACTATAATCTCTTTAAATATTTTCTCAGTCCCTTTCTTTTTCTCTTCTTCTTCTGGAACCCCTATAATTTGAATTTTGGTGCATTTAATGCTGTCCCAGAAGTCTCTGAGATTGTACTGAATTCTTTTCATTCTGTTTTCTTTATTCTGCTCTCCAGTAGTTATTTCCACTCTTTTATCTTTCAGGTCACTTATTGATTCTTCTGCCTCTGTTATTCTGCTATTGATTCATTCTAGCAAATTTTTAATTTCATTTATTGTGTTGTTCATCATTGTTTGTTTACTCTTTATTCTTCTTGGTCCTTGTTAAAGATTTCTTGTATGTTCTCCATTCTATTTTCAAGATTTTGTATCATTTTTACTATAATTACTCTGAATTCTTTTTCAGGTAGACTTCCATTTCCTCTTCATTTTCTGGTCTGATGGGTTTTTACCTTGCTCCTTCATCTGCTGTGTATTTCTCTGTCTTCTTATTTTGCTTAACTTACTGTGTTTGGGGTCTCCTTTTTGCAGGCTGATGGTTCGTATTTCCCTTTGTTTTTGGTGTCTGCTTTCAGTGGGTAAGTTTGATTCATTGAGTTGTGTAGGCTTCCTGGTGGAGGGAACTGTTGCCTGTGTTCTGGTGGATGAGACTGGGTCTTGTCTTTCTGTTGGGCAGGACCACGTTCAGTTGTGTGTTTTGGGATGTCTGTGATCTTATTATGATTTTAGGTAATTTCTCTGCTAATGGGTGGGATTGTGTTCTTGTCTTGCTAGTTGTTTGCCATAGGGTGTCTAGCACTGTAGCTTGCTGATCGTTGAGTGGAGCTGGGTCTTAGTGTTGAGATGGAGATCTCTGGGAGAGCTTTCACAGTTTGATATTATGTGTGGCCAGGAGGTCTCTGGTGAACCAATTTCCTGATCTTGGCTCTTCCACCTCAGAGGCTCAGGCCTGACATCCAGTCAGAGCACCAAGACCCTATCAGCCACACAGCTCAGAAGAAAAGGGAGAATAAAAAAAGGAAAAATAAATAAATAAAATAAAGTTATTAAAATAGAAAAAATATATTAAAAATAAAAAGAAATTTTAAAAAATGAATAGAGAAAGAAAGAAGAGAGCAGCCAAACCATAAAACAAATCCACCAGTGATATCAACTGCTAAAAACTCTACTAAAAAAAGAAAAAGAGAGCAATGAAATGAATAAACAAATCTACCAATGATAATAAGCTCTAAATACTAAACTATGATAATCCTAAAACCAAAAACAAATTAGATGCAGAAAGCAAACCCCAAGTCTAAAGTTGCTCCCAAAGTCCACTGCCTCAATTTTGGGATGATTCGTTGGCCCTTCAGGTATTCCAGAGATGCAGGGTACCTCAAGTTGATTGTGAAGATTTAATCCACTGCTTCTGAGGCTGCATGGAGAAATTTTCCTTTCTCTTTGTTGGCACAGATCCTGGGGTTCAGCTTTGGATTTGGCCCCGCCTCTGTGTGTAGATTGCCTGAGGGCGTCTCTTCCCCACCCAGATACAATGGGGTTAAAGGAGCAGCTGATTAGGGGGCTCTGGCTCACTCAGGTTCACGGGGAGGGAGGGTTATGGATGTGGGGTGAGCCTGTGGCAGCAGTGGTCAGCATGACATTGCAACAGCCTGAGGTGCACAGTGTTCTCCTGGGGAAGTTGTCCCTGGATCACGGGATCCTGGCAGTGGTGGGCTGCAGGCTCCTGGAAGAGGAGGTGTGGATAGTGACCTGTGCTTGCACACAGGCTTCTTGGTGGCTGCAGAAGCAGCCTTAGCATTCCATGCCTATCTCTGGTGTCCACGCTGACAGCCGTGGCTCGAACTTGTTTAGGTGCTGCTCTGAATCCCCTCTCCTCGTGCACCCCGAAACAATGGTCTCTTGCTGCTTTGGCAGCTCCAGACCTTTTCCCAGACTCCCTCCCGGCTAGCCGTGGAGCACTAGCCCCCTTTAGGCTGTGTTCACGCCGCCAACCCCAGTCCTCTCCCTGGGATCCGACCTGATGAAGTCCGAGCCTCAGCTCCCAGCCCCTGCCTGCCCCAGCGGGTGAGCAGAGAAGCCTCTCAGGCTGGTGAGTGCTGGTCAGCACTGATCCGCTGTGTGGGAATCTCTCCGCTTTGCCCTCTACACCCCTGATGCTGCGCTGTCCTCCGTGGCTCTGGAGTTTCCCCCCTGCCCACCCCCGTCTCCACCAGTGAAGGGGCTTGCTAGTGTGTGGAAACTTTTCCTCCTTCACAGCTCCCTCTCTGAGGTGGAGGTCCCATCCCTATTCTTTTGTCACTGTTTTTTCTTTTTTCTTTTGTCCTACCCAGGTACATGGGGAGTTTCTTGACTTTTGGGAAGTCTGAGGTCTTCTGCCAGCATTCAGTAAGTGTTCTGTAGGAGTTGTTCCCCATGTAGATGTAGTTTTGATGATTTGTGGGGAGGAAGGTGATCTCCATGTCTTACTTTTCTGCCATCTTGAAGGCACCCCTTTTAAGTTGATTTTAAATTGTACACAAACCTCTATCAAGTATCAGAAGTTTTTAGGATTCTCATTGTTTTAAAATTTCATCTTGTATGTCAAGATGTTTTTCACCCATCTCTTTATTCCATAGACCCCTCAAATGAAGAGTTCCTTAAACTTTGGGAAATAATCCTCTAGTATTTCTCTTAGGATGTCCTCACCTCAGTTCTTTGTTGGACATATCTTGGTAAAACTCAAGAAGTTTTGGATGAATTCCCACAGGCCTGCAAGCATGGTTACATTTTTCTCCTTGCAATAATGTTTCTTGGGGTTACTAAAGATAAATAGGGGATGTTAATCGTTTTAAGGCCTGGTTATCCAAATTGTATATTTTGCATCCCTGTTTCAGTATCACATGCGGTCTGTGAAGACCTGTGAGTCGATTCTGAAGAGCTACACAACCAGTACTGCTTCAGTTACACAGAGTCAGATATTTACAACTCACAAGGCTCCACAACATATATTTACAGAAAGCTTTAATAAAGATTAAGGCAAGGGCTTCCCTGGTGGCACAGTGGTTGGGAGTCCACCTGCCGATGCAGGGGACGCGGGTTCGTGCCCCGGTCCGGGAGGATCCCACATGCCGCAGAGCAGCTGGGCCTGTGAGCCATGGCTGCTGAGCCTGCACGTCCAGAGCCTGTGCTCTGCAGCGGGAGAGGCCGCAACAGTGAGAGGCCCGTGTACAGCAAAAAAAAAAAAAAAAAAAGCAAAACAGGAGAAAGAAAATAGCAGGCATTCTTAGAGACGTCTGAAAGAGCCCTCACTCAGTTGCACAGAATATGCTTTTTATTTGGATTTCTCATGTATCTATTTGGTAGAAAACAATCACACATCTTCCATAGGTTTATTCCTTGTTTCTGCTCTGAAGATTCTTGAGCTTCTTTTGCTTATACCTTTCCTCCTTAGCATGCTAACTATTTGTTGAATTTGTTTTATCCAGTTTTCTAAAGCTGTGATATTTTCCAGGCTGCTTGTCATACTTTCCCTCCTTCCTGAAGTAACTTCCCTCGTAAGAGACCAATGTGTGACAATAAGTTGTCTTCCTCAGTGTGTCTCTCCTCAGTAAAGAGAAACTCTGGGTAATTCCCTGGTGGTCCAGGGGTTAGGACTCCATGTTTTCACTGCCGAGGGCTGGAGTTCAATCCCTGGTCAGGGAACAAAGATCCCACAAAAAAAGAAAGAAAGAAAAAAAAAACTCTGTTTGCCCTAGGGGTCCTAAATCAGTGACAATTTCACTTGACACTTTTTACAGGCATGTTGACTTTTGTTGATTTTTCCATCAAACACGTTACTAATGAATTATTCTTGCTTGAGTACAATTTGAGTATATACTTTTGACCCCCAAGTTTTGAGTTCCTCTGGATGATGTCACATGAGTTGCAGTCATCCCCCAATATACTTCAGTATGTCTGTACCTAAGAGCTTCCTATAACTGCCCTTGGAGAACATTGGGACTATCATGCTAGGTATGTAAGCCCATCGAGTCACCCCTAAACTGATATGGATTGCAGTTTGTCATATATTCTTTACTTTGATTATTGCCCTTCACCCACAAAAACATGATCTATAAGTACTAGGGCACATAAAAAAGGTTGGACACAAAACATAGTTTGTGCCTGTATTATCTGGTTAGTTTCTTCAGTTATGTGTCTTTAAATAAATTGGTTGGGAAACACCAGTGTCCTTAAGAAAGTCTGTGGTGGCTGTCCTCTGTAAACCAGGGAAAATGAAGGAAGACATCACCTCCTCTCGTGAAGAAGACTGTGAAAGAAATTTCATTATGAAGAATAGTTACATATTAGTACTGCTTATTAAGTAGAAACATGATGTTTTTGAATGGGAGTTAAATAAGGGTGGGAGGAATAAAATGGATGCGGAGCGGCCAAGGTGTGAATTATGCTGGCCATTTGCCTATTTATTTTCAGTTTCATTTTCCACACCTCCCTGTGAAATCCATTTCCCTGATCCCTTGACAAGGGAGTTCTTGTAAGCAGTCAGTGGGAGCTTTTACTCATGTGACACAACTCCATTTGTCCTTCCAGCATTGAAGGTAAAAGTATCCCAATGCTACTAATATCCAGGAGGTTCACTGTTTTCTCTTTAGCTTTTCAGCCCTTCTAAGTCACTCATAAGTACAGCCCATAGTAAATTCCTTGTATTGGACCACCCCAGCATGGGCTTTATTCTATTGTCTGGATCCTAGCTGATACAATAATCTGTTAGCTAACAAAGCAATTGGATATTTTTTCAATTTTTTGAAATAAGCAATAGGGAGCTGTCTGACTTGTAAATACATTTTTTCCAATAATTCACATCACTATCAATTTCTGTGAAAAATACCAAACAACTTTATTAATGCTGAGCAAACAGATACTACTCTTTTAAAATGACTGGTTAAATTTTTACTTCTAGAAATCATTTTGAAACTGATATGCTATAAAAGAATGAACACTTGTATATTGTTAATCTGAAAACATCTTTGTCGGTGGAGTGTTTTTTTTTTTAATTTTTGTTTTATATTGGAACACAGTTGATTAACGATGTTGTGCTGGTTTCAGTTATACAGCAAAGTGATTCAGTTATACATATACATGTATCTATTCTTTTTCAAATTCTTTTCCTTTTTAGGTTATTACAGAATATTGAGCAGATTTCCCTGTGCTATACAGTAGATCCTTGTTGGTTATCTATTGTAAATATAGCAGTGTGTACATGTCAATCCCAAACTCCCAGTATATTCCTCTTCCTCACCCTTCCCCCCAGTAACCATAAGTTCATTCTCTAAGTCTGTGGGTCTGTTTCTGTTTTGTAAATAAGTTCATTTGTATCATTTCTTTTAGATTCCACATATGAGTGATATCATATGATATCACTTTGTCTTTCTCTGTCTGACTTACTTCACTTAGTATGATAATCTCCATGTCCATCCGTGTTGCTGCAAATGGCATTATTTCATTCTTTTCAATGGCTGAGTAATATTCCATTGTATATATGTACCACACCTTCTTTATCTATTCATCTGTTGACAGGCATTTAGGTTGCTTCCAATGGAGTGTTTTTTTGGATTATCAATGTTATCTTATCACTTTCTTTATATTTATTTTTACCAAAATTATAGCCCTTTAGCTTTCACTTATTCAATTTATAGAAGGTGTTTGCTCTTTAATTTGCAAAGTCAGTCCTCATTATAAAATCAATCAAGTTTTTCAGATTTACCTTCTATCATATAAAGTCTGACTTCAGATTTCAAATTAAATATATACATTTTTATATATATTTATGCAGGTATACACACACACAAACACACACACACACATAGTCCCACAACAATCACACATTTCTAAAGGAAGCAAAAGCTGGGTGTGAGATCATTTCATTTTCTCACACAATGTTTAAAATGTTAATTGTTAATTCAGTATCTTGGAATTAATAACATTTACCTTTTTAATGACTCAATTCAGATGAGAATTCAATTTTTATTGACAAGTCTTTGTTTATGTATATAAAGATATTTCCAAATTAAGGTTTAAAGCTTGAAGGACAATTAAGTCTGCTCTTGTGCTACATCTGTACAGTATCCCTCTCCATAAAACTTCTTAAATGCCATTCTCAGATAAAACCATATCACCTTGAATAAATCTGCCCAATATTTTTAAAAACCTTCTTCTATTTGTAATGTTGGCCAGTTTTTAATGCCATAACCTCACCAGTAAAGTTGTTTGGATGGGTGCAAATGCAGGCATAAGTTATCAACCAAGACTTGTTGGAAACATCAGTAGATTCATCAATATAGAAGGCATATATTTTATTTGCTGCAATTGTAGTCACAATTGCAAATACATGTATCCTGTGAGATCATATTTTTTATGGCCTACAATAGTGTCATGACATCAATATTTCATATTATCCTTTTGCTTATATCACAATTCCCCATTTCTGAATTAGTATATCTTTTTCATAACAACAAACTAGGAAATAATACATGCACTTAAGCTACTTTCCCCAAAAGAAATTTCTCAAATAATGTATATACACTACTTATAAGGGGAAAATATTAAATTCCTGGTAACTGTATGTATTGACTTAAATATAGTATTCTTCCTGTCAAAGTAATAAACAAGAGTGTTTTACAAGTTGCTCTTAGGGCTGTTAGTCTATGATTTTTGACAACATGTAGAATAGAGCAGAATACACTAATTAAATCTGAGACCAAAAGAATCTCACGTACATCATTAAAAAAGCAAAACTTGTGTAAAAATACAAGACAAATAAGCCTATTAAAATTGGTATTTACAAAGGAAATATTATCAGATCCTAAAATTGACAATTATGGTCCCAGAATCAAAACATATCTGACTAATCACTTCTTTAGAAATTCAGTTAATGATTGGAGAATTTATTCTATTAATAATAAAATTGTTAAATGCAAGGATTATTATATTATCATTTGTTTGGGACTTGTTTTTGAGCATTCTTGGTGTTTTTGAAACATTTTTTAAAATGTTAAAAAAAATTGATTATCTTGTTAACTTTGAGTAATGTTTGAACTCCTTTTAAAGGGTATATTATTGGGACTATAACTTGGTTGCTCTGATAGAGACTTTAAAATAGACATTGATTAAGCTCAATAGTTTCTCTCTCTACACTCAGTTCCAGAGTATCATCAGTCCAACGCTGCTTTGGCAGGCCCGTAGAGTTGGAGACCCAGCCAACTTCTATCACATTTATCTGCCTTCCCTAGGAGGTTGCTTTATAAACTGAAACATGCTGCCATCTAGAAATATGATGGTGGATGAAAAGTAATAGATTTAATGGGACCAACTATTATCTCTGCCACAGACCACTCTTTTGGCTGCCCAATTATAAAGGTGCTACTTGTCAAATTGCCACTACTCCCACTGTGAATATGTTTTCCACCATAGAAACCCTCTCCATAGGTCAACTATCCACTTTCTCCACAGGCCAACTATCCACTTTCTCTACAGGTCAACTAATTCAACTCTAGGGCTAAAGACAGTTGAATGTTACACAGAAATTTCAATTTCGTCCAGATGTGGCACAGGCAATAACAACAAGGCCCAAGCTCCCTTATAGCTGAAAACAGTTGTGAAAAATCTATTCAGTATTAGCAGCATTCCACATATGAAGACACTAAGGTGTGTAAACTTTGTTTATGGAAGAATTACCAACAGTTTTTTCCACAGCAAAACAAGTGTCAGTTTCCAGCCTGCAATATCTATGACCGCAGAGCTCTTTTAAGCTATATTCTATTCAATATTACAACTATGTACCAAAATCTGTATTACTTAGGAAATAGTTTGACTGCTGTGGTAGAGACCCTGATGTATGGCTAAAATCAGAAAGAATTTTGTCTGTAATGTGACAGTTTATGGTTAAGCATTCCAAGGTTGATATGGGAGCTCCACTATGTTGGATTCCTGGATCATTTCTATTCTGCTTCTCTAACATAAGTTGTTATCTTTGTCCTCAGTGTACAAGAGACTTATGACCATCACACAATTTGCAGTATAGTCCAGAAAGATGATGGAAAATGGGAAATAAAGAGTTGTCGTTTACTTTAAATTCATGATGCAAAAGTTGCAAATATTCCCTCCACTCAATCACATTGTCCAGAAGCCAGTCATTTGGCTACAAGACACAAGCTATACCTGGCATCAAGGGAATGTAAGAAATGGTATTGATCACTGGGCAGGTTTGAGCCCACCCCAAAAATCACTTTACTATAATAGAAAGAAGAATGGATTTAGGTGGTGAGTGATGGATGACAACTAGTAGTTTTTACAACAAAGGTGAAGTTTTTTTCAAAATCTCAAGTTGATAATATTTTTTCAATTATTACTATATACAGATATATTAAAAATAAGTGTAAATTCCTTATGCTTTTACCTCTTAATCAACTGTAGGAAAAAGGATACATGTATATATATTAATATAAACAAAACTATATAATCAGTTTAATTTCATTTTAATATAATGTGATAAATGTTATATGTTTGTACATTATCACTCACGTTGGTGAAAATGGTAAAATTATGTAGCCTCAGGTGTAATTATATAATTAATCTGTTTCTATACATGATGAAGTAAGAATGCAGAAAATATATGTGTAAATATTCTTCATAAAATATTAATGAAGTCAATATTTATTTGGTATTTAGGTAAAATAAGAAATCACTTGTAATAAAAATACATTTTAAGACATCAGTTCTCAAATTCCATTTTGATGATATATTACTTAATAACTTTGTAAAACTGTCTCTTCCACTTTAGAAAGAGTTAGCATTTCATTCTAATTGACATATACATCAAGTGGGTATCTAATTCAATGATTGCTGGAAGCCAAAACACCATTTTTTCACTTTATCATATTTCAATTTCTTATAATAAATTGTTACAAAGCAGTACAATAAAACAATTGTAATACCTCTTATTCCAAAATTAACAGGGTGCTCGATTAAATAGTCCAGATTCTTTTGTTTAACTTGCTACATTCATATATCATGTGAAGACTCAGTTCTTCCATCATTTTTTACCACTTGAACTAGAAATTCATCTGACTTAAGTTAGATTTGACTTTATTCTGATCCAAAGCAAATATAAAGACAAATATCAGCATGTGTACTAATATTTTGTGACAATATGATTTGTAATTTTATAGAATTATTTTTTAAGGAAACAACAAAAATAATGTCCAGGACAGCTTGAGTAACCCAAGAGAATAATCTCAGTCTAATCTAGAGCAACCTGAGGAGGGTCTGAGTCACCCAAAATACTCATCCTAAGAACTGTCTCACAATTTGCTGAGACACAAGTACTAAGAATTAAATGGAATTGAGAGACTCATAATTGCCTAGATGACTTACATTTCCAGATTGAAGCTGGTTTGGAGGAATGTATTATATACCACTGATATTCGATTACTTACATTGAAAGCGATTACAAAGGTATAGTCATGATCATGGCCTCAGGGAAGAAGATATTCAATGACAGTGGGCCACCTGAACACAAGATTCTCTCTCATATAATTATTCTAATATTTGCCATATTTACAGTGGAACTATTGCAAAAGGGTTTTTTATTTTTCACAGATTATTACATTACAAAATCCATTATAAAAAGCAGTATATATAGCAAGATTATGGATTTGGGTCACATATATTAGACATCATTATTTTCTTTTATACTTATACATATTGAAGCAAACATATCATCTTGAACTTAAAAAGGAAATATGTCTTTCATAATTTCAAATACACTCCAGGTTAAAAATTCTAATAATAATAGTATTTAAAAGGACATATTTTTGTAATAGACCTGCTAACTCAAATATACACATCTTCTTCATATCTCAGTGACTTGAATAGCAAAGTTTCATTTCTCATTCACATCATGGTCCAGAGCCCTGTACTGAATCTTCTGATGAGTATTCACCAATTTCTTGGATCCTTAGAGGCAATGCATTGACAGCTGCTGTGTGCTTTGGCGTGTGTGCCAAAAATTCAGCACCAAACCTTCTTCTTCAGTCCCTCCAATTATGTTGTAAACCTGAAATCCTTTGCATTAAACCTCTTCTTAATTAAAATATTTGGAGTGATTTTTATTTCCTGAAATGAGATATGTGGATGACCTTTGAGTGCTAAGTAATTTCATCACCACATAATAATAGGGAATACCTTTAATTCTGAAAAATTGGCTGCTTTACTGGGACCAGTGACGTATTCAACATAATACTGAAAAACTTAAAGAGATATTGGTCAGGTCTATGGTCAGATGAAGAAATAGTCAAAACTAGAATTTAGAAATTAATAGGACTTATAAAATTATGGAGTATATGTTTGAACCATTTTTTAGAAAGCTTAGATTTGACAGGCGAATTGGTATTCTCAGTGAAGACACTCAAATAGTATCAGGCAATCCCAAGGATTGAATAACCCATTGCTCAGGACATTCTGCTCCTCGTCTCTCTGATTCCATGTTTACCATACAAGTAATTGTACATGCTGCTGGTCAGCCGTCTCGGTACTGAGACAGGCATGACCTAAACAAAGGACTCAAACATTCCTATTATTGGAAGAGACATTGACGGTTTTATAAATTGATAATTTAATTTTTGGTTAATACATTAGTCTCATATTGTAAGTTAATTTCAATCCATCAGTTCAATAACTGGTATCTGATCATTTTGGATGTAATTATGAAATACCAGTTTGGGAGCCATTTTGTAGTCTTTTTGGTAGCCATACAACTTAGCTTTTCTGGGCAAGCCTCCTCAGTACAACAGTTCTTTTCCAAACTCTAAGTGTGTGTATCTAAATATCTCAGCTTGAGCAAATACACTAAGGTTACTCATTTCATGAATGTTGTGTTGGAGTGATATTATCCTTTCAAGGAACACGCATTAGAAAGTAAGGAAGCAGGGCCACAGCCTTAAATGAAAGGCGAAAGAATGAGTAATTAAACTTACATTTCATTCTCTTTGCATTTGCATTAGTTTTCTATCACTTTATTTTAAAATTACCATAATCTATTCATTTAAAAGAGCAAATTTATTCTCTCACAGTTTCTGTGGGCCACGAGTCTGGGGATAGTTCCGTTGGGTCCTCTGGTGAGTCTCACAAAGCTGAAATCAACATGTCCCCAATGCTGCCTTTCTCATCTTGGGCTCAGGATCCTCTTGCAAAAACTTACTGGTTGTTGGAAGAGTTTCATTTCCTTGCCTGTTCTTTGCTAGCTTTTGGCACGAAACTGCTCTCAGCAACTAGAAGCTGCCCTTCCCTATCTGCAATTCACAATGTGGCTGCTTGCTTTCTTCCAGACCAGCAGGACATCTTTCTTAAATCTTCCTCTGATGCCTGTCAAAGAAAATTCTTTGGTTTGATTATCAGCTCCACCAAGAATAATATCCTTTTTGTCAGATGGCACAACATAAACACAGGAGTGATAGCTCATTATATTCACAGGTTCTGCCTATGCAAGGAAAATATAGGAGGCAGAAGTCTCAGGGTTGTCTTAGGATCCTGCTTACGTATTTCAGACGTAACTGTATATTATAAACAAAGTTATGCTTAGTTTTTTCCATCTCTTAATGTAGGCTCAAATATATGTTTTCTTTTTCTGATATCTAAATATGTAGATTTTTAGGTAAATAATAAAACAAAACCTACCATATATTTAATAATTACTTAGCTGCATCTCTGAGTATAAGTTAGAAAAATTGCCACTCCATGGCCTATGTTGAATTTTTCATGAGTTTAGCATTTCTGAACTGGTTCAAATGAGATTAAATCAATTATAATATTATTGCTTTTATTAATCCAGGTTTTTTTGTCCTTTTTCTGTATGAAATGTTTTGTAAGTAAAGACTTTCCAGTTTTCATTGAAGGAACACCTTTAAGTTAGGAATGTATTGTAATCCTTTTCTTTTTAGAAAAGAAAAAAATCAAGTCATAGATGAAAATTTTAGAAGTATTTCCATTGGATATCTAGAATCATGTACCTTAGAGTTCTATGTAAAAATTATTTCCTTAAAGTATATTTTTTGTGTTACCTCTAACTTTTTCTGTAATAAGTGTGAGAAGGTTTTGTTATTATTATTGTTCTTTCATTTCATTCTTCTCTATTGACTCTCAGGAGTTGCTTAGAATAGAAAATATTAAAGTCCCTCAAAGATAACAGGGAAGTAGAGAACAAGCTGAGTCTATTAAGCTTGTGAAGCAATGTGGGAACACCTCCTGAACAGTGATTCAGTAGTGTCTTGACAGGGGAAACTAGGGAAGCACCTTATAGCAACTTAAGAAATGGGCTCCAATGGGGTCATGGCGGACCCAGACAGGGATTTGTTCAGACTGGTAAACTACGTGAGTTGCTCTTAAAGTCTGTTACTTTGTCTTGAAATATATGGGTCTGAAAGAATTTTCATTCACATTTTGAACTTAAACACATTTTCAGTATCAGAAGTTTACTGTTTCTCCTTCAGAAAGAGGCAGCTATTGATATAGAACACAGGAAATTATATGTTCTGCTGTCGTGTTATATAGGGGATTGGTTATCACAGCAGTTGTAAAGGGAATGGTGTAATAAAAAGTAGAACAAATTAATCTTGAGATTTCAAAGAGTATGCACAAACACTAGTAACAATAAAAAAAAAAGACTTCTGTGTTTACCATTTTTATGGTAATTTTTCAAACTAGAAAATAGTAAGCAAATTAAAAAACAAAACAAAAATCTTCCCCCCAAAAATAAAATAAAATAAAATAAAATAAAATGACAGTAAGTAAAACTTACGTCTTCATACTAAAAAAAAAAAAAAAGGGCTTCCCTGGTGGCGCAGTGGTTGAGAGTCTGCCTGCCGATGCAGGGGACACGGGTTCGTGCCCCGGTCCGGGAAGATCCCACATGCCGTGGAGCGGTTGGGCCCGTGAGCCATGGCCGCTGAGTCTGCGCGTCCGGAGCCTGTGCTCCGCAACGGAAGAGGCCACAACAGTGAGAGGCCCGTGTACCGCAAAAAAAAAAAAAAAAAAAAAAAAAATCTTCCCCAAGCAAAAGATATTCTTATTTGCATCATTATTTGAGGTCCTATTTTGTAAACATTGTAATCACTGTGAAATAACAGCATTTTTATATGAGCAGTCACAGTACCAGATATTTCAACTCTACATGAAAGTTTGAAGTTTACATATTTATATTTAATAAAGTTTGGTTGTTAATATCCACTGTATGTAGAAGCCTAGAAACTTTGTGTTTAGCACTTAAACATTTTGCTCATAATTAACAAGTATGAAAATATTCCATGTGTTAACAAGTATACATAGCAATCTAGAATAATATAAAGCATGAGGAAATTATGTAACAGCTATACTAAAACCCTTAAGTTTTTTAAAAGAACATACTAATTTTCAAAAATTAAAATACTTTATAAATGCTTTTATACTGCTTATAATCTATAGTGGTTATGTTTTGCTGTTTGTTTAAAATTGAAATGACATACCTCCTTTAAAATTGAAATGAGTTAAGGTATGCCTTTAAAATACTATATGTGTATGACTACAGGTATACATGATAGAAATGAAATTTAATAAACTGTTCCCTTGGATTTGGATAAACTAGGATTTATTTCTAAAAGATTATTATGATTTCTGATATAAATAATATTGAAAGTTCTTTGCGACAAGGAATTGATATTTCAGGAGACAACATTTTCTCTTGAATACATTACTATATCCTGATTATTAGAATATTGCTAGAATACTGAACCTTTGCCTGCCCTTTTAAAATATTGCTCTTTTAAGTTTATTCAGACTTTTAGTATCACTAATATGATTATTTGCTATTTACAATGCTAACTAAAAGAGCTCTTTAAATTTTTTTAAGTATACCATGAAGGGTATTTGAAATTATTGAAAAGTTCTTAATTGTAAATAAGGAAGTTAATGTTCATTTGAAAATTCTTTATATGTCTTTTTTTAAAAGGTTTAACTGGCTTCAGTAAAGGTAAACTGGTGCTGTTTAGCACTTTGGGCATTATTGGAGGAAGCTGATTTATTTTCACCATTTTTGGCTGGCTGAGAGCAGTGATGTGGAAATGATATTCTTGGACTAATCTGAGCTGCTGTAAACAGTCAGTTGTTATGTATCACCGTGTCAGTTTCCTTCAGTAGACGGGTAATTCAGAGCTTGTAGCATGAATGTTTATTATGTATGCATAAGAACACAAAGTGGGAAAAGAAAAACTATCTACTGAGATCATCAGAAACTTAAAAAACTATTCTAACCACTTCTATAACACCTAATATATTTCTTGGAATACTGCAAATGCCATGATTTGAAATTAAAAAAAAAAAATACTTCCACTCTACCATAAGCTGTCACAAATTTTCCTCTTAAGTCTTCTATTTGATGACTGTCCTGTGAACAATTATATGAAATCCTTAGACATGTGAACCAGTTTCCAAACCACAATTTTAAATATCAATTTGATCACAGTTCAAAAGGCATTTTGAATGTACTATTAATATATCACTGTGTATGAGGATGTACAAACTCCTAAGAGATGAGATGTTTTTTCAGTGTGAACCTATGAAATTGTTCTCACCAAAAAAAATAAAAGCAGCCCCTGACAACATCTCCTTGAGTTAACATATTCCTCAGTCCCTGAACCTCTACCCTGGGAAGATAAACATGCTTTTGGCCTTAGACATCATTAATTGGCTATGGAAACAGTGTCGAGAGAGACGTTTAAGTACCCTACAGGTCTGATGATATCTATGTGGTTAAATCAGTTGTCCAGACTGCTCATGTGTGTATAGGTAGAAAGATTTATCATAATAAGGTAGGTGCAAGGAAGAAAGCTATTGAATAGCTTATTTTAAATCTTAAAGTGCCTGCTCATGTTTTGACCCCCAAGTAGTTTCAGCACTGAGGAAATATCAAAGTAGTTGAGAAACAATTGATTGCAGCAGCTAGTTAACCTCATAAATACTCTTAATTGACTGTAATGATAGGGCAAGGAAAGTTCTACATGGCATGTAGTCTGTTCAGACTGAAGAATCTACCTTCTTCAAATAAAGAAGGTATGTCCTAAGTAATACACTTTGTTTTTATAGAAGTGTAACTATTTTTGTTTAAACTTTATGTCTCTCTGAAATAAAACAGTGAATAGATCAATGGACTTCATCTCAGAGGTCACCTCGTCCTTCAAACATAGCCATTGATCATCCACGTACTGGATAAGTGTAGATTTAAGATGTCTGAGTTTTTTACCAATAGTTTGTAGAAAGTAGAAGAGTGCCTCAGTCAACTTCTGAGATTGAGATTCCAGATATATTGTGACTCCCCAGGAAATAATGCAACAGGTGTGGACTATCTTGATCTAAAGGGTCACTTAAAGTAAGCAGAACATATCATTACAACTGTAAGATATGTAGCCTCAATTGATCCTGAAGATAAAAATAGTATTTGGATCCTGTACCACAGGAAAGTAGATATTGACAATTTATTTATGGACCTGAGGTTCTGAACAAATCTACCCTCTCTTCCACTGGTTTTCTTGGTTGAAAGGGTAAGAGTATTATAAGACCTAGCACAAGGTGTGAGGAGTTGTTTCTCTATTTAGGTCATCAACTAATGATTTAGTACTTCTTTAGCTTCCTGTTTTAGAGAGTATTGCAAAAACCTGATCTGGTTTTTAGTGGGTCTATCTGAATCTTTAGAAGTTTAGCTCCAATAATTCTGTTAATATTAGTAGACTATTTGGCACTTAATGAATCTGTATGTCCTGGAGGTCTTCAATTTGGGTTTTATTTAGAAACAAAGATATCAGCAAATCAATATTCAAATTACACTCTAATGATGACTAGGGGACTCCTCAGAGATTTCAAGGAAGAGGTCATCAGGATACCTTTCCTTTGGGCAATTACATCTTCCCAGATGATCTCTTTCTCTCCTGAATTAGGCATCATTCTTCTTCTTTTTGTGTGGGGGGGCTCTCACTGTTGTGGCCTCTCCCGCTGCGGAGCACAGGCTCCGGACACGCAGGCCCAGCGGCCGTGGCTCACAGGCCCAGCCGCTCCGCGGCATGTGGGATTCCCCCGGACCGGGACACGAACCCGCGTCCCCTGCATCGGCAGGCGCACCCTCAACCACTGCGCCACCAGGGAAGCCCTAGCCATCATTATTTCACAAAGGAGAAAAACATTTCCTGTGGTTAAATTTTGTGGGTGAAAGTTACAGTCTGAGGTGAGTGAATGTCTAAAGTTTTTCAAAGATATCTATCACATTAGTAGATTACTGACCATGAGCAGGAGTTTGTAAAATGAAAAAGTTTAAGACTGCTATAGCGGTAAGGATATCAGTATATACTTCACAAGCTTTTCTCTTAACATTTTCAGAAATGTCTTATGAATTTAAGGGTAAAAATGGGGAATCAGATACTTGTTCCCCCCTTGGGACTTCTCTGTTTTTGAACCATCTTATTACTTTATTTCAGTCTTTTGACTTAGTACAATTCTTTTTGTCAAGCCTATTCTGCTTACAATATCTATAGTCATCTTTATCAAAAGGCTCCCTCCCCTGGCACTTAGAGATTGGCGTGTAAGTATCTAATTGTTTTATCTGAAAGTCACCAGTTTATTGTCTTATTCTGCTTTTGTTATGAGACTCTTTCAAATGTTCAGCAAAAGTTGAAGATCTAGCAATGGGCAATTTATGAATCCCATTTTTGTTGCATACTTCAATTTTCTACTGCTTGGTTAAGTATATTCACCAAATGTAAGGGAATAGCTGTAGTCACACCTGTGTTAGAGTCTACTCCTGTGTTCTGTATAAAAGTGTTAAGGATCCTCTATAAATTCTGACAGAATTATCTATCTACATATTTTCACAGGACTGACCAGCTCCAAGTTATTCAGCTTTTCTAAACCCCTCTGATTTCCTATAATATTTGGAGACACTTAAGTTATTCTCAGATCTTACCACTCTGCCTTCCTTTTCTTTCTATCTGAACATCCTACAAATCTATAAATATATAATGTAGATTGAGGATCCTTGGATTTATTATAAATGTTGTAGTTTTCTATTTAACTTGCCTAAGCTTTGGAAAAAAATTTTAAATGGCTCTCAGATCAGATCAAGATCAAGACTTAAAATCCACCTTAAAGCAGTTATTGCATTGTGAAAGAGGTTTTACTTTAAGAGGCAATTGAGTTTTGAGGGATCCTGGATAAGTAGATGGGATTGGCACAAAATGTTTTTGACTAATGGTTCTAATCTGATCGCTTCTCTGAGATGGCTAAGATTTGCAGGAATTTTCTTGTGTTTAATTAACTGTTGTTTAAATAGATTAGTGAATTTAAATAGATTAGTGAATTTTTCTCTTTAACAATTCTCATTTTAAAAAATTACTAGAAATTTAAGGTAAAAACAGGAGAGATCAGAAATAATTTAATTAATGAAAATCCGGGGATTTTTGACAAATATTTTTAATACATATTTTAACACATAACTGCTTTTTGTGAGCATTACACGATGATGGTTATTTGTTGAACAGTAATCACTTTAGTGCTTTTTAAGGGTCTTTCCACTTCTTCCATTTCACATTTCTTGTGATATGGTGAGTAACCTTTTAAATAAATTGTTAGTAAACAGTAAAAAGTTGTTGCTTTTTTTGGTTAAGAGTGTCCACTCCAGATTTAACAATTCACTATACATACTGTATACATTATTTTAACTAGCCTTTTTAGTAGCATGCTATGAACAATTTGAGGCTCATTTAGTCAGCCAGAAAACTGATACATGGAGGAGTTGTCAAGTGATTTCCTCAAGGCTCCACATTTAGTAAATGCTGGAACCAGAATTCAAACTATATATCCTACTGTTTAGCCAGATTTCTCAATCACTCTATTATACTGCCTTCTTATATTGCCATTTTTCCAATCCTTTCATATTAGTAGTTTAACTGTTTATCATTGTATTTGATGGCTTGTAGAACAGTGCTGACCAACAAAATTTTCTGCAATAATGGAAATATTCTATATATACCCTTTCCAAAATGATAGCTGTCAGCAATTTATGACCATTGAGACTTGAAGTATGGCTGTTGGGACTGAGGCACTAAGTTTTAAATTGTACTTAATTTTAATTAATTAATTTAAATATAAAGGGTCACATGTGGCTAGTGACTATCATATTGTGCAGTCTGATTCTAAATGTAAGCATACTGCCATTCTTTAAAACACTGTTCTTGAAATAAAAAACACAATTAATCAAATACAATTGTTAGAAGAATGCCTGAAAAGTGAAAATAAAAAAGGATATATTCTTTGTTCCTTTCTGGTAAGTTCTATGGCTATTATGCATTGAAACATACTGGTCAAGAGGAAGGCTGTTATACAATAATTTTATTTTATGTTCATATATGTTTCACAAAACAAGTGTAATATTTTAAACAGCAGTTTTGATTATTTATCTGAATTCTTGAAGGCTTGCAAGATATGGCCACGGATATAAATACAGACATACGTCTACATCTATAGATATGTAAATGTAGATATAGGTATATTTAAATTTTTAAATTTATTCCCTCCTTATTATCAAATTACTCATACAA
This sequence comes from Globicephala melas, assembly GCF_963455315.2. Classification (NCBI taxonomy): domain Eukaryota; kingdom Metazoa; phylum Chordata; class Mammalia; order Artiodactyla; family Delphinidae; genus Globicephala; species Globicephala melas. Next base: position 23,529,271 of record NC_083318.1, on the reverse strand, counting down.
ATTAAAATTCAAAATAAAATAGTAACAGTCTTCATATTTGTACTGAATAATCTTATGACAATTTTTGTTTCTTAATCACTGTATATTTTTAAAATTTTTAAATTAACATAATTGTTAGTTTCCCTTCACTTCTTTTCTTCTATAAATTCAAAATTCTCTAAACTGTAATTTCCTACATTCTTTTCAGTACATTTTATATTTCTCATAGTCCTATATTAGCTTTTGTGTTTTATGAATTGAGTCTTCAGACATTTTAAATAAGCTCATTTACCATATCATGGCTTCTTTTTTTAATCCAGTAAATAGTAATGTTTAAAAAAAAAGATAAAAGATTTGTTCAAATGGGAATTCTATATGTTTGCAAACTTTAATTTTTCCAAACTGATAGTGTTAATTTTAGGAACATCATTTTTATTATCATGATTATAGCTGCTTAGTAGCTCTGTAATGAGACGTCTGTTTTATATAGTAGACGAATCATTTATTTTACTGAAGGACTAAATACTTGGTTTGGGAAATTTAAAAATTAATGTAGTATGAACACAGCATGATATTCAGATATAATCCTTCAATATTAAGAGGGGTAGGATCATGACGAGATCCTGAATCATCAGATTGAAGTTGAACGATTATTAACCTGATGCAGATGTAATAGTGATTTTTGCTTTGTGAGGTGATATATGTCTCTACCAACAAGCTACTTCATCCTTAGAAATTGTGATTAGACATTTAATTAACACAAGCTGAAGTTGTCAAGATTTCAAATTAAATTAAATATTGCTCAGTTTAATAACAAAACAATGAACTTATCCAAATGAGTTAAACAGCTATGAAATCATAACAAACTCCAAGAAAAGAGAAATTCCCCTCTACTTATCATGAGTATATGTTCTATACACATGAGTACTATGATAAACAAAATCTGAATATATATGTATACTTTAAAATAATGAAAGTTTCTTTAAAAAAATACATCATATATTGTAATGACTTAATGTTGTCTTAATGTAATGTTGACTTAATGTAATGACATTTATTGTAATGACTAGGGCAAATCACTTACATATCCATGCTGAAAATATTTTTAAAACCTCTAACTTAGAATTTCCTGAAAAATTATCACTTTAGTCATAGACAAAAATCAATGTCATTGTTGTAAAATTGTGCCCATTTTACTACTATAGCATTTTAGGAAGTAAAAACTCAAGCCACATATAGGACAACTATTTTTGTAATGAATACACTGACAAAGGTTTAGGTAACCAGAATAAGTATTAATACTTCAATGGAAAAAAAAGAATGCATAAATAACAGGCAAAGATATGTTTAGGCATTTCACAGTAAAGAAAATGTAAATGGACTATAATCCTTGGAAAATAAAACAGTTAATTACTGAAATGCAAATTAAGTGATAAAGAGAAATTTTGTTATACCCACCAAATTAGAAAAAATAATTAAAACTTGATTTCATAAAAAACATTGATGAGATTGTGAAACAACAGAATCTCTTATATAGTCTTGATCAGAGGATTACCAAGTATACTCCATGTTTCCTTTTAAACCTTTCTAGAGAATTTGCAGGGAACACACTTGCTAAGACATCTATTTTTTGTTACATTTTTAAAGCAACAGAGTATGTAAAGCTTCACATCATTTTTAACCTCACAATTCTTTGCCTGTACCCTAAATGTCTAGGTCTGGCACATCTCACATAAAATGTTCACTTGTAATCATTGCTTTAGACTCTGATTTCAAAAGGAGGCTTGCTAAACTACCTAGTAAAATTCAACATGAATATAACTTTAAGTCCCAGCGACTCCACTCATGAATATAAACCCCTGAGGAATTCTTAAACATGTGCATTTGGAAATAGCATAACATTATTCAAAGCAGCATTTTTGTAACATAATGAAACTTGTAAAACTTCTCTATCAAATTTATAATTAATAAGATACAGTCAAGTCATACAATAGAATAGTATACATCAGTGCATAATGAATGAAAGTCACACATAGCTACATGGTTATATTTAAAAATAAAAATGCTGAATTAAAAAAGTCATAGAAGAATTCACAGAGCATTATTGTGTTTATTTAATGTGTTTATTCATAGAGCATAAATATGTTTATTTAATGTTCAAAGTAAGGTATAAGAAACAATAAATTGCTTAAGGATACTTATACAGGTACTAAAATTATAAAAGCAATAAGAAAATTATTAATATAAAATACAAGATAGTGGTTACTTTAGCAGGTGAGGAAAGGAGATGTGATCAAAGAGCAAATGACCAATGATTTATCAGTAATATATTTCCAAACAGTTAGGGATTCAGACATTTTACCTTCCACACTGAATTTCATAGAAAGGTACTCAAAGAACTGCTTTTATAAAGCAAAGAATAAAGAAAATAGAAGAAAAGTATATGACGAAGAAAACAATGGGTTTGAAGCACGAGATCAGTGAAAGAGTTCACAATGTGGACAACAGGCTTAAAGGGTGACAATTCAGAATGTAGTGGGAGGATTAAAGATTCCAAACAGGAAGTTTCTAGGAAAAAATTAAGGGAAAAAAGTGATAACGTGTTACGGTTAAAAGACTGAAATCAAAGAAAACATGGCTTATCAAGTACAATGGACCCACATAAAATTAACAGCTGACATCTCATCAGAAATGGTGGAATCCAGAAGACAGTCGAATTTCATATTCAAAGTTTTGAAGAAAAAAAAAAACCCTCTACAAAAAAACCCCCTCTACTAAGAATCTTATAGCCATCAAAACTAACTTTCAAAAGTAAGGCAAAATAAAGACACTCCCAGATTAAACAAAATGGATAGCACATCTACCTTATAAGATATATAAAAGGAAGTTCTTCAGGCAGACAGATAGTAAGTTAAATCCATACAAAACAGTAAAGAACATGGGTAAAGGTCATTATGTAAGCATAAAAAATTATATATGTATATTTCTTCACCATTTTTTCTTAACTTTTTAAAAAAGAAGATAAACAAAAGGTATACAATATATTGTTGTACTATAATATATTTGTCAATAACAAGCAAAGTTGTTTTGGAGTGAAGAAACAACATCAGATTGTAACTAAATCCAAAAGACCAAATGAAGAAAATCAGAAATAAGAATAAGAAAATCAATATAACAAATCTGTAAAAATATATTTGCTTTTCTTTCTTCTCTCAGCTTATTTAATAGATATAATATTATGTAAAGTAATAATTATAAAAACATGTTTGGGGATTATGCATTTACAAGTAAAATGTATTTATGGATTAACATACATAAAATGTAATAATTTAATAAGAATAATAGACAAAGAAGGTACAATTAAAACTGTATAGAAATAATCTTTCTATTTCTCATTGAACATAAGTTAGTATAAATCTAAGTAAGTTCTGATCAGTTAAGATGTATGCCTTAGTGAAACCACTGAGAGAATACTTTAAAAAAAAGATGAAAAAATCATTAAAGAAATTAAATTATCATACTTTCAAAATTTATTTAATAGAAAAGAAAATGTTAAGGAGAATTACAATAATAAAAAAAGAACCTGAGATATAAAGAAAAAAAGTAAAATGGCAGACAAATCCAACTATATCAATAGTACCATTAAATAGGAATGAATTTAAAAAAAGGCAGAGATTTTCAGACTGGTGAAATATTTTAAAGACAAATATTTAGCCAAACTAACTAAAGGAAAAACAGAGAAGACTCAAATTACCAAAATCAAGTTTGAAGGAGAGGACATTATTATCAACCTTGTGGAAGTAAAAAGGAATATGAGAGAATATTATGCCAACAAATGAAAAAACTCAGATGGAATGAACAAATTATTAGAAAGACACAAGCTACCAAAGCTGTCTCTAGAAGATTTCAGAAATATAAATAGACCTATAACATGTAAAGAGATTGAATTAATAATTTTAAAGAACTTCCCACAAAGCCAAGTCCAACCCAAGGTGGTTTCACTGGTGAATTCTACAAAACATTTAAGGAAGAGTTAAAGAGAGTTTGAGAAACTTTCCCCCCAAAATAGAAAAATTACTTCCTAACTCATTTTATGAAACTAGTAGTACACAGATGCCAAACATGGCGACATTATAAGAAAATTTCAGACCAGTATCTCTTATGAATATAGAGGTAAAAATGCTCAACAAGGTACTAACAAACCAAATCCAGCTACATATAAAAATGATTTTACAACCTGACCAATGGAATTTAACCCAGGAATTGAAGCTATAGTAATCAAGAATGTCATATATGACATATAGGTAAATATATTTGAATTGAGAGTCCAGAAATAAGCCTTCACATTTATAGTCAATTAAATTTCAGAAAGTGTGCTAAGACAATTTAAAGCAGAAAGAATAATTTTTTTCATCAAATGGTACTAGAACAGCTGGATATCCACATGCAAAAGAATCAAGTTGGACTCTCACAACATTATAAAAATAACAAAAATTAACACAACATAGATAAAAGACTTAAATGTAAAATCTAAAACTCTTACCAGAAAACATCAGAGTAAATACCAATGACCTTGAATTAAGTTATGCTTTTTTAGACATGACACCAAAAGCAATAAAAGAAAACATAGGTAAATTAGACATCAACAAAAGAATATGAATATCTTTTTGAATTATGTTTTTTTTCTGGATATATGCCCAGGAGTGGGATTGCTGGATCATATGGTAGCTCTATTTTTAGTTTTTTAAGGAAACTCCATACTGTTCTCCACAGTGACTGTATCAATTTACATTCCCACCAACAGTGTAGGAGGGTTCCTTTTTCTTCACACCCTCTCCAGCATTTATTGTTTGTAGATTTTTTGATAATGGCCATTCTCACCAGAGTGAGGTGATACCTCATTGTAGTTTTAATTTGCATTTCTCTAATAATTAGTGATGTTGAGCATCGTTTCATGTGCTTGGTTACCAAGGCGGAAAGGAGGGGGGAGGGATAAACTGGGAGATTGGAATTGACATATACATACTATTGTATATAAAATAGATAGCTAATAAGGACCTACTGTATAGCACAGGGAACACTTATCAATATTCCATAATGACCTATATGGGAAAATCATCTTAAAAAGAGTGGTTATATGTATATGTATAACTGATTCACTTTGCTGTACAGCAGAAACTAACACAACATTTTAAATCAACTATACTCCAATAAAAATTTAAAAAATAAAAAATGAAGAATATGAATAGACATTTCTCCAAAGAAGATATACAAATAACCAATAAGATAAACACACAAAAAACATGCTCAACATAATCAGTCACAAGGGAAATGCAAATCAAAATCAGAATGAGATACAACTTCATACACACTAAGAAAATAATAATCAAAATGTTAGATAATAACAAGTGCTGGTGAAGATATGGAGAGATTGGAACCATTATCAATGCTCGTATCGATTCCAATGCTTGGAATTTAAAATAGTACAGCCATTTTGCAAAGCAATCTGTCATTTTCTCAAAAACTCATGTAGATTTACCAAAGGACCCACCAATGCCACTCCTGGGATACATGCCAAAGAGAACTGAAAACATATATCCACAAAAAACTTGACGCAAATGTTCACAGCAGCATTATTCACGGATAACCAAAAGATGGAAATAACACCACGTTTATGAATGAATACATAATGATGAAAGAATACATAAAATATGGTATATTCATAAAATTAGATATCATTCTACAATAAAAATGAAGTACTTACAAATGTTACAACATGGATAAGCTTTGAAAATATAATGCTAACTGAAAGAAACCAGTCACGAACCACCTCACATGTATGATTGCATTTATATGAAATATGCAGAATATGCAAATCTATAGAGACAGGAAGTAGGTTTCCTAGAGCTGGGGAGGGTTGAAGAATATGAGGAGGGATTGCTAATGGGTATGACATTTCTTTTGGAGGAGATATAAATGTTCTTAAGTTGATTGTGGTGCAAAATTTTGTAAATATGTGAAAAATTTGTATGCTTTACAAGTCCATGAATTGTATCAGTGAACATGAATTTCATTTCTATAAAACCCATAAAAAATCAGCACAAGGAAAAGAAATATAATCCTTTTGTAAAGTAACCCTAAAATTAACACTATTTATATAATCATAATAAATTAGGATTTATGGTTGAATTTTAAAGTTTGGAATCATCCTGAAGACAAACCACAATTTTAATATGGTTGTAGACAAAAGCATACATTTTAGCATCTGTGATGACAAAGTAAAATAAAAAGTACAAGGAATTGTTGTTTGGAGGTGAAAATTGGAGTGGAGAACAGGTTTGTAGAGTTGTGTGTTAACATATTTTATAAACAAGAAATCAAAATTTTCTGTCTATAGATTACATAACATGTAAATGTGATTATATTTCTTAAAGTTACAAACGCTAATTATGGGGGAAGCTAGAAGTGTTCAGTCTATGTTGGTAGTGTTGGGAGAGTGGGCAATGTGGCACATGTTTTGTTTTTAAGATGTATCCTCATTTATAAAGCTAGATACTGGTATATAAAATATGAAATAAACAAGAAAATAGATACAAATAAATAGAGGCATACAGGCAAATAAATGCATACATAAATAAATGTGCAGTACAATCTTGTGTTTAACTGTCAAGTTAAATACCAGGAGAAACCACTCAGAATGTCACTGTGTAGAACAAAACTTAAGGTGAAGAATTGTAGTTTAGCTTACTGTTAGTATTCATTTTGATCAAATGTTTTTTACCAAAAAAAAAAAAGGAGAGAGAGAAAAGAAAAACACCTTTCAGTTTTATGAAGGCCAGTCTGTTTGATATGTTCAATATTTTTGATATTCATTAATTATAATTGCAGGAGCTGAGGCCCAAGGAATGAGGCATAAGAATTAAGGCAGAAGGGTGAATACTCGCCATGTCAGAAGGATGCTTATTTATTTATAAGGTGAGTACTGTTAGATACATAGACCATGAAACAAAAATTAGTTGGAATACTGATGTAAACTAAGGCCATGAGAATATCAATGATATATTCTAAAACTAACATCATTGGTGAGAGTTGTATTAATTGAGAGTTTAGTTGTAAGTAAGAGAAAACTACCCAGCATAGATAAAGCAAAATGGGATGTTTTGATAAGGATGCTTACAAAGTATGCCATGGAACCCAAGGGCAGAAATGCCATAGGATGATGGGAAAATGAAAGTAGAAATAAGAGAAATACCAGCAACCCAGGCAATATGCTTATTGTCAAGTTTGTTTGTTTTTTTAAAAATAGACTTTATTTTTTAGAGCAATTTAGGTTCACAGAAAAATATAGAAGATACAGAGATTTCCCATATACTCTATGTCCATTCATTCATAGCCTCCCTCATTATCAACATCCCCATCAAAAGGTGGTACAATTGATGAACCTACACTGATACATCATTATCACCCAAAGTCCATAGACTACACTAGGGTACACACTTGGTACTATACATTCTATGGGTTTGAACAAATATATAATGACAAATATCCACCATTGTATATCATACAGAATAAATTCACTGCCCTAAAAATCCTGTGTGCTACAAGTATTCATCCTTTCCTCACCTCTAATCCCTGACAACTACTGATCTTTTTATTGTCTCCATAGTTTTACCTTTTCCAGAATGTCATATAGTTGGACTCACACAGTAGGTAGCATTTGCAGATTGGCCTCTTTCACTTATTAATATACATTTAAGACTCTTCCAAGTCTTTTCGTGGCTAGATAGTTTATTACTTTTTAGTGTGAATAATATTCCATTGTCTGGATATACCACAGTTTATTTATCCATTCATCTACTAAAGAATATCCTGGTGCTTCCATGTTTTGGCAATTATGAATAAAGCTACCATAAACACCCATGTACAGGTTTCTGTGCATGCTGTTTACCTTTAATCCTTAGACAAGGTCTGGACTGCACATCCAGATCTGCACGTGCACAGGTAAGACTTTCTAAGGCACAACATTGCAACTGCTATAGGGCTGAGAACTGAACAGACACACCAGATGACTTGCAGTTACTGGAGATACTTAAGTTGTAGCTTAGACAGATGAGTGGAGGGACCTCACTGAGGACTTCAGGCATTCAGTTGAATTTCCAGGAAAGGCACACTTTAAGAAGGAGAAACAAGCCCTAGGAAAAGGACCAACATTGTGTTAAGCGTAAAACAGAAATAGACCTGACTGCCTTAACAAAGAATAAAATTGAGCTTGACAAGATTAAGGGGACCCACTAATAATTTAACTGCTCTACAGAACATAATTCAGCATTTTTTAAAGTAGGGGTCAGCAAATTCATTCTGTAAAGTGTCAGACAGTAAATATTTTAGGGCCATATGGCCTTTATTGCAACTATCCACCTCTGCCATGGTAGCATGAAAGCAGTCATAAACAGCTTTTTACTTATAAGCATAAACCCAACAAATTACATTCAGTATAAGTGAACTAAACTGTTTAACTAAAAGGCAAATGTTTTCAGACCAGATAGAAATACTCACAAATAGTGAGCATAAGAAGGCTTGGGGTGGCCTTATGTTTAGATACAGAAGACTTTAAGACAAGGACATAAAAAGAGACATTTTAGAATGATAAAAGGATAAATGAATCAAGAAGGCATAAAAATCATACATATTTATACACCTACCAAGAGTGTTACAGAACCAAAATTGGGTCTGTTTGCCCATGCACAGTAAAGTCAATCTACTGACACTGGGTTTTAGTGAGGGAAAGTGCAGCATCTATTGTGGGCACAAGACAAGGAGTCTGGGGCAGCTAATTTCGAAAAAATTTGAACTCCCCAATGGATTTCAGGGAAGCATATTTAAAGGCAAGGTGAGGGAGGAGAGTCACAGGGTGTGTGATCAGCTCATGCACAATTCTCTGATTGGCTGTTGGTGAAGTAACAGGACAGTGTCACAGGGGTTAACATCATCAATCTCTGGCTCCAGCTGGTCTTGGGGCTATATGCTCATGGTCATCATGTAGTTAACTTCTTCCATTTGGTAGGGATTTCAGTATCTGTAAAACAAGTCAGGAACGTGCATCATATACTTCAGGGAGAAACTTCAGGGAGGAACTAAAGTTTCCGCGACTGACATATGGCTGGTTTACTCTTTAAATTTTTACCGGTTCTTCTGGCAAAACTGCTACTTTTTTTTACTACATGTTCACATCTTTTCAATCATTAGTTCTTGAGCCAGGCTTTTGTAACTCAGGGGAGACCTGGGAGTCTACAGCTTTTCTACAAACAAGAGGTATGCAGAGGACAGGGGGGAGGTGTCTGTCTTAGGAAAGCCCCATAGGGTCCTGCTCAGTTACAGAGGCACTTTAGCCTGTATAAGGCAAAAACTGATGAAAATAAAAGGGAAATAAATCATATTTGGAGATTGTCACTCTTTTCTCCTTAAATGCTACATTGTTTTTCATTTAACAGTAAAAAAATCTGTTGGAGTTAAGTATAGTTTTTTCTGTTTACACTTCCTCTCCTCCATTTTTACATTGAACCCACTTAATCAGGTTTCTGTTCTTGTCACTCTACCCAAACTATGCTTCTCAACATAAACATAGGTTTCCACATTACTTAATCAAATAGTCATTTCTTTGTCTTTATTTTCTTGTCCCATCAGCCACATTTCACCCTGTTAATCATTCTTTTCTTTTTGAAGTATTTTCTTAGTTTGGCTTCCAGGCTGCCAGGCTACTTATCTCTCTATCCTACAGCCTCACTGGCTACTTCTTCTCAACCCCCTTTGGTAGAT